>NC_064291.1:12768693-12790192 GCF_019186545.1 Solanum stenotomum | reverse complement strand
ATGGATGGATATGAGACACAGTTGAGACTAGCTCCGGCTAGCGATTTGGATGCCGATGGAATCTGGTTCCGGCGGTGATACATGGTCCATGTGTGGCCCCCATGGGTTCTGATTTGAGTATTCAGCGCAGACTGATTACGTCAACAGATGTGTATCGTAGGGCAGACATGCATCACGACTACATGACATCATTACTGCATTTTGCATCGTATTTGCCTTACCTTTGTCTGTGATGTGTGGATTGTATCGGTTTACCCTTCTTATGTGGAATTTGATTTACTTGCTCTTATTTGTTGATCTGAGGTTGATGAGGATATACTGTTGGTTCTGGCTGTTGAATATGATCTGTTTAGTATAGGTTGGTTGGTTTGCTGCTAGATTGAAGTTTCGGTGGTTCGGTTGGGATTGAAAGGAGTTGTTTGTAGCTGCTAGTTTTGCTTAGTTTAGAGTTACTTACGAGTACCTGTGGTTTTCAGTACTCACCCTTGCTTCTACACAATTGTGTAGGTTGACAGCTCTTTCTCAGATTCGGCTTAGTATTTTCTTTAGCAGATTGAGCTTCCGGACATACTCGAGAGGTAGCGGTTCATTCCAGACGTACCCTTGAGTTATCTTTACTTTCAGTTTTGTTCTATTCGAGAACTATACTCTGAGACTTGTATATTTTTATTTGAATTCTGTAGTTAGAGGTTTGTACATGTGACAACCAAATTCTGGGTAGTGTTGAGTTTTAATTAAAGTCTTCCACTTATTTATTATCTTTTATTCTCGTATTTCTACTTCTCTGTCGTTGTGGTTGGGTTAGGCTGACGTGTCAGGTGGGAAATGGACACATGCCATCACATTCGAATTTGGGGTGTGACAAAATGGTAAATCTCTCTCTCTAGCAACTTACCCCGTTTCAAGCGGGTTCCTCTCGGACACCCACTTGCCGCATGAAGAACAACAGTCTCCTTAACCCACTCACTCTCTCGAGCTGAGTATCTGGACAGAGGACTAGGGTTCACTCTCTCGAGCTGAACCTCATGTCGACCTACTCGCACTGGCCATCAATTTAGTGGTCTTAGTTTTATGACCTCTCTCTCGAGCAAGCCGAAAACACATAGATAAGATTATATTTGCAACTACGACCTCATTAAGTTCATCCAGAACCACTAAATGAAATAACATTTAAACTATGAATAGACTATCATCAAGCAAGACCCAACAGCTAAGCTAACCCATATTCACAAAATCACACCCCAAGAATTGGGGATTTTAGCCACACATCAAGAGATAGAAATTTATACCTAAATGAACTTGAATTCAAATGGGTATGAAGATTTAAGTCTTGTTACAGGCCAAGAATGAAGAATCCAAGAGACCCAAGTCCAAATCTTTGGAGATGAAACCCTCTTCTTCTTCAAGTTTTCAAAACCCTCTCAAACTCAGAACAAAAATATCAAAAAGTACTATTCTATATGAAAATTATAATAATTGTTCCACTCTTAAAATTACAACTCTAACTAGTATTTATAACTTTCACAGATTTGTGCTGCAGCGGATAATTCGGCGTCGTTAGTCAGAATCACCGATCGACTCGGCGATTCACCTTTTGGTGTAGTTCATCACTGTCTTGCACCATCCTTCAGCATCGTCGTGCTCTAGGTCATTTGGCGACATGGTACTGCCTTGCGGAACTTTACGACGATGCATCAACTGCTCCCTTTCTCTGCCGACTTGATCCTTTCCTTCAGGGCGCAACACACTGGAACAAAAGGCGAAGTAAGACCCTTAGGCGACTCGCCAAGTGGACTCGGCGATCCTTAGGCCTTCATTTTCTTCGTTCTTTTCAACCTTTTCGTTCCATTTTGCGAAGTAGTGTCCATGTTTTGCTTCAAACTTCAAATACCTGAAACTTAAGGGTTTTCATCAGATATTGAGATAAAATAAGCATTTGAGGACACAATTTCTATTAAAATAGATCCCTTAATGAGTCCAATTTGTGGACTCATCACTAGTCCCTCTTTTCTATTTTTCATTAGGCATTTAAGGTACTTCTTTATTTATTAGAAGGCAAGTCACAACACATGAATGGATTCTATTTTTCAATTTAAGGCTACCAAGGAATAGCACCGTAATAGGCTAGACCAAACTAGTCATCTTGATAACATAACTATGTTATGCTAAACTAACCACCTTGGAAGGCATACTATCATGCAAGTCCAATCTATTCTAGAAAGGGTACAGGTGTTCTATCCTAGATACCATGAAATAGTCTTAGACCAACTAAGTCATGCTACCCTTACAATCACACTAAGATGCTAATGTAAGCTACCCTTAAGAGAGTAGGATTCCTCAATCGTATGCTACCCTTATGAGAGTATGATCCCTCAATCCTAAGCTACCATGAAATGGTCTAGGACAAACCAAGTCATGCTATCACGAAGGCATCCTAAAATGCTAGTTCAAGGTACCCTTAGTAGAGTATAGATCCTCAATCCTATGCTACCATGACTATCCCTAACTCAAGCTACCATGAAATGTATCTTACAATGCTAAGTCAAGCTCCCATTAGGAGAGTGTGGATCCTCAATCCTAAGCTACCAATCTTGTTCTTGTCTTACCAAGTCAAGCTATACATGAAGAGATAATATATCACAACTTCAAGCTATTCTAGTCTAACAATGCTTTGATTCATTTTAGGTGATTAGCTTTTCAACCTAGAATTATTTTATGTGAGAGAACTTTGTATCTCCTAGCATATTCATGCCTAAGTGTGTAAGTGAGAATAGACTTCCAACCCTACACAACAAGATCACATTCTATTAGCTTTACTCTCAAGGCCCTAAAATTTATGACTACAAGCCTTACTCTCAAAGCTTTACTTCTTACTATCATCATTTTATCTAAATTTCAAAGCATTCTAATCACATTCTTCATTAGTGGGTGATTCTAGTCATAATTGATCTCATAAGGGTTCAATTTCATTTTTACTAGTCATGATCAATCATATGAACTATAATATAATTCAATTCATGTCTATATGTTCCTAATCTTGAACAATTACTATACATGACATTACTTTTAGAAGATCACCTATGAATCCTCAATTTCACCTCTCATGGCATAGACCCACATAATATCAAATTCATAAATCAGACTAGGGTTAACGATGGAAATCACAAAAATTCATCATAATATCATAACTCAATGCTAAATAAATCATAATTAAGTATTATCCACTTGATTGGAATCATACTTCACCACTACCCACAATGTAGGAAGAAACCGTAGCTAGAATTGGGTTTTGACTTCACAATTGGGGAAAATCCAGGGGGCTCAATGGGTGGAAGGACCCGTAGATGAAAAATAAGCTAACATACCTTTATTTAAAGCCCTCACCAAGTTTGCATCAATGGAAGAAATCTGCCCTAGCTTCCTTTTCTTCTTCTTCTTCTTCATCTTTCGAATTCTAGAGAGAATTATTTGGAGAGAATTTGGGGTCTTGGAAGAATGATTTTAATGACTTAGTTTAGGGGTCTATTAGGCTTATATAGGCGGTCTAATTCCTAATTAACCGACCTCACTTAACCCCCAAGCCCCTAACTTAAAATAATTTTGCTACAAATCTGCCCCACCCACGAGACCACACCCACGGACCGTTGGTGGGTCCACGGACCATATTGGTCACTCGTGGGTGTGGGTGTGGGTCTGGGACTGAAAGTTACAGGGAAGGTCAGGCCTTGACCCATGACCCCTACCCATGGGGTGTGGGTCTATCCACGGCTCGTGGATCTCCTTTGTGGGAAGGCTGATTTTTTTACAGCTTTTGGGCTATTTTTAGGGTCCTTCTCAAGGACCCTTTGGTTGGTCCTTGGGGGTCGTACCTTGACGCCCTAACCCTAAAACCCTCTTTCTAAGTATGGGAAATCATTTTGCGATTCTAACCCTCATATCAAACCCTAAAACCTCAATACAAGGCTCTATAACTGTCTAGTGAGCTTACTTGTTTCCGGGTATAACACCAGCTCTTCAGGTCATCCAAAGTCTATACATACTCTGGTACTCATGATCAAAGCCTGAAGCCCTCTCAAACACAACATTAATATCATCGCTTCCGCATCTCACTGTCCTCCCTCGGACCATCACAGACTCCACCCGTCTGAAGGCACTGGCCTTCTTCTTCCCCTGGGGTACCAAGTCACTGTAAGCAGCATAAAAATCTTGGTCCCATGTAGGAATGTATGAGCCACGGGGTCTGGTGAAGACCTCGAACCTGTGGAACTGGATAGTGTCCCATAGTGCAAGATGTTTGTCCACTACACCATCTGTGGACAACCTTTTTTCTTCCAAGACGGTTCTCAATCCCTCGGTTTTTTAACCGATTGAGTAACCGGGGAGAAGGACCCTAAACTGGTGGTACTAGAACCACCGTCTGTGCCGGAGCTGGCACTGAATCTGAAGCAGGAGGGGTCAACTCCGGAATACAAGACGGATCATGACGAGCTTTGGAACAAATTTGGGCATGTAGTAATTGATCATCCTCAGGCTTAGAGAATGAAGCCTGAGAATCAAATGATTCCCTCACTGCCGGAGTTATGCTCCAGTGTCTCAGCTACGGATGCCTTGCCCTTGCCCTTGTCTCCCGTCAGAGGTAACTTTTTTCTCTTTGCTTTGGAAGCAGCTGCTCCCTCATTGATCACAATCCCTCGTGCCTTTTTCTTGGTGGCATGCCACTATCATCCAAATTTTTTCTAGCCATATCTGCAAAACACATCAAAAGGTGTTAGAAATAATTCAAGAAAAGTGCAAAATTAAAGTTGCAGAAAGACTCACAGAACCAGTCACCGAGTCACTTAGGCAAGCCATATCGGGCCCGCCGAAAGTACCAACTCAAAAAATTCTCAAAATCAAGGCAGGTCGACGATGTTTAGGGCCATTTGGCGAGTCGTCAACACCAATCGGTGAGCTAGGAATAGCCCGCCAAAAAATACAGCGCTATTTTAAGGGTTGGGGGCAGAAAAGGCAATCTAAAGAACCTTTCAGCTTCCCGCCGAAAGTTACAGAACAACTTAGCCAAAAAATGAAATTAAGGGTGATTAAAGGGGGACTTTGGCGAATATTCGAACCACTCGGCGAGCTCGACGAAGCTCACCGAACAACACAAATTGCTAGTTTTTTAACCCCATTTCCCAAAATCAAGCCCCCAGCCCCCGAAATCAAAATCAAACACAAAAATCATGCAATTAGAGGTAGACCCATACGAACCATGCCCTTGGGGTACTCAGACTTCACCCAATTTGCCCAAAATTGGCCATTTGACGACTTTTGCCATTAAGAATGACGTAAAATGCTCAATCATCGGGCAAATTATGTCATTTAGCACAACTCGGTGCTACTTAGACTTCACCTAACTAGACTCATTACAAAATTACCGCAACCTAACAATTTATAACTAATTTTAATGCATAAAACACAGGAATCGATCGATTTAAGCTTTTAGGCACAAGTTCACACCAATTACGGGTAATCCGACACAATACACACAATTTAAGCAATTAACCAACATCAAACATAGCACATTTACCTATTGAATTCGATTTCAAACATAAAATTAAAGTGTGGGGTTTGGAAAACCAACCTTAATGCCAAATTTCCAAAGTTGAATAGGTAGGCGGCAAATATTTCCAATTTCGAGCACGAGATCACACAAAAATGCAAGTAAAATAGTGAAATATGGAAGATTTAAAGTTTAGGTGAGAATGCAAGAGAGTTATAATGAGAGAAGATGAAGGATTTTGAAATTTTAAACCGTTTGGCCTTTAAAACCTTTCAGTTCATGGCACCATCGACGGAGTAAGTTGTGCTCGCCGACCCACTCGGTGATGCACCGAGTGGTACTTTACCTCACCAATTTTACAGGACGACCTCAAGGAAATTTGGGGGTTCAAACGACAATCTCTGTCTCGGTCTCTCCAACCCTCATCTCTATTCTAACCTTGATTTCCACCCGGTCTTGGGTAGTTTGCACGATGACCTCCTCCTTGATTAGCTAGGAAGTTCACTTCCTCATTGTACATCACTTCAAATTATGCTTCATCGAGGTTTACTCCACCAATACCCATGACATTAACACTCTTTGTACAAACACCCATGAAATTTTTAGCCAAGATATCCAATTGGGTCATCATTTTGGTCATGGTTTGGTCTCTCTCTTGATCCTTTTAGATCTGTTCTTTTTTCATTGTAAAATTGAGAGGAGAGACTTGGTCCTCACGAGAGTAGCATGCCCTATTAATCTTGGTCATGCAATCAAGGAGTTGAGATACCACTTCATAGGGTTGTTGTATTATACCACCGGGAACAAGTTGATCAGCAACTCCTTTGTTCACTGAGCCGAGGCTCATATAGATGTATTGCAGCAACACATTATTCGGAAGTCCATGAGTGGGGCATTGTAGCACTAACTTCTAAAACCTCAGCCACGTCTCATGGATTGGCTCACCTTCCAAGTGTTTGAAACCTTGGATACTATCCTTAAGAGTCATCATCTTCAATGGGGAAAGAATCGCACTTGGAATGCAGTAGTAAGCTCATCCCAAGAGGTGATGGAATCCCTTGGCAACTCAGCCAACCACTTACTAGCTCGCCCATCAGATAAAATGGGAACAACATGAGACAGACTGATTCTTGTGATATGCTCTTAAATGAGAATAGACCACTAACGTCCATGAAGTTTCGAATATGCTCATAGGGATCCTTATGAGCCAGTCCCCCAAAAAAGCCTTTCAATTGTAGAAGCTGAAGCATTGTGCTAGTGAAGTGAAAAACAATGTTTCCTTCCATTGGAGGTAGATGAGTTGCCTTAACACCTACCAATGGAATTGGGTCATTGACATTAGGGTCCTTTACATCATTGAGGTTTCCAACATCATCTTGGTGGCCCACTTGGCTACCATTACTTCCTTTAACGCTCATCTCCTCCTCAGTTTAACACAAGCAACACAAAACCAAAAACTAAAATAAGTAGATTCAACTATAACTAAAAAAATCACAATTCAACTTCACTAAAAAAATTTTAAACAACACCACTCCTCGGTAGCGGCGCTATTGTTTTAACATTTATCAAATACACTTCATCCAATTCTAAGTGCAAATGATCGTTAAGCAATATATAATCCAACAAATGAGTTGGGGTCGAACCCACATGGAGCGGTACATGTTCAAATTCAATCAAGATGTACAAATATGATCTAACTAGATATAGGAATAGAAATTATCGAAAAAAACATGAAACAAATTAAAAGGGGTGACACGAATATCATATAGGGGTGTGTTGGTTTGCAATTCTCAACTACAATGCAGTTATAAACAATTTTGAAAAAACAATAAGGAGAGGAATTCTCAGGATGTGATTGATTATAGGCAAATTTTGATATATGGGTAATTGAAACTACTAGTAAACAACTAAAAATCAGTGGGTAGGCTAGACTATAAGGGAGATAGTTTTCTCTCGAACAACTATCCCAAATTAGGTGTTTTCTTTCGAACATCAACAAGCATAGCAATGAACAACAACCCACACCTTAATTCATCCACTCTCTCGAGCTAGATGGGTAGGATTGGGTTTAGGATTCACTCTCTCAAGATGAACCCAGCTCAACCCAATACCTACAAACCATTAATCAATAGTCTTAGTTCTAAAATCTCTCTTGAGCAAGCTAAGAACATAAGGTTAGAACTACATTTGCAACTACAATTCATAAATTAAACCACAACTAATGATTAAACCCACTTCAAGATAGCATTTCAACAAGTAGTTAACAATATCCATAAACTAATTCAACCCATAATCCCATGATCACAGCCCAAGAATTAGGGTTTTAGCCAACCAACATAAAAAGGTAAAAATGGTTACCAAATTGATTAGCTATCAACTGGGTAAGAGTAATTAGACTTTTACAATTCTCAAAATCGAAGAAAATCAGTAACCCACTTTCAAAATCTCTGAATTGAATTTATAGTTGCCAAAAATTTGCCACGAAGGGACATTAGGCGAGGTAAGTTGGGTTCGCTAAGTGGTTCGATGAACCGCCCTTTTCTCTTTCTATCGCCTTCTTGCATTGGCTCTTAGCATCCTTAAGTCTTGTAACTTTGGGAGATCACTCTTTGCATTGCGGAACTACTCGGCGATACGCCGAAGACCCTTTCCTATCGTCGAATTGGTTTCTTCCCTCAGGGCTGGCACACTGGAACTTTAGGCGGTCAAATTAGCCACTCGGCAATTCGCCAAGTTCTCTTGGCGATCATCAGGATCGCCTTTCTTTACTTCTTCAGTTTGTTTTGTTCATTTTTGCCTGTTAGTGTCCTTGCTTTGCTCCTCAATCCATATAACAAAAAAATCAAGGATTTAACATCAATTTATGGCACAAATTAAGCATTTGAGGACACTAAATCTATATAAACAAAGCCCCAAATGAGTCCAAATTTTGGACTCATCATAAGCTCAAGTATATGCAGGGGCAAGTCTAAGTTTGTTGCCCCGTACCACCGTATGGTCATGACCTCCAACGAGGATGAGTAAGTACCTAAGCCCACCAAAGACTGTCCCACTGCCCCCTGGACTATAAGGAACCACGCTTGGCAAATACTTACTTCTAGTGATGAGATCAAGGTCACTACCCCCTAGTCTGAGAAGGGGGCCACACCAGCAACAGAGTCGCAGTCTGACTCTGAGTTACAGTCTGACTCTAGTGCTAGCAGTTCTTCCACCTCTTCTTTCGAGGCTGATAGCATGAGGATGCCCAGGACCCCCTAGAGTAGAGCTCGTTCTCAATGCCACCTAGCCAAATAGGTGGTGTGTTCAGGGTCAGTATCAGATATATGATGATGGGAAGGTGCTCAATGAACATAGAAAGATGGCTAGAATCATTACTGAGGAGCACCGGGTATTGATAGGGAGCTTTCATATCGTCCCCGCTATAGAGGAGTTTTTCAGGAGGCACACATCTGAGTGGATAGCTTAGTGCCGGGGAAACTTTAGCGAGGAGATGACCTGTGAGTTCTATGCCTCAAACGCCGCCGCCGTCTGCAATGTTATTCCTAAAAAGGCTAAGCCACTTTGCCAGTCTCCACTTCAAGCCACACTAGTACGAAACTACTTTGAGGCTAGCAGTCACCATTTTATTTACGGCCCAGCCCATACTCTGTTAATTAATATAGCAGAGTATGACTACCAAATGGGTATTGTTCAAAGTAGGGCATTTTAGAGGGATGCCGAGTAAAGAGAGACATTGCTGAGGTAGATGGCTCATCACATAGCTGAGGATATAGAAGAGACTGAGTGGGTAAGGAACATGAGAATACCTATCATAAAGGCAACCCTGAGTTTCGCCGTGAAGTTCTTTTGGTATGTGGTTCGTACTAGATTGTCCCCTACGCAGGCGGATAATGTTGCTACTTGGGGCTAGGCTGTGATGATAGCAGTTATTATGGCAGGACTTGAGCTTGACTTCGCCCGAATTTTGGTCATCGAGATTCATGAAAGGGCCTTCAAGACCACCACTACTATGCCCTTCCTGTGTCTGATATTCCATCTCTAATGGGACGCTTCAATGCCTATTTGGTATTCTGATAGGTTGCTTAAGGCGACCAAGGCTGTAGACATCGGCATCATTCAAGATAATGCTAACCTTGTTGCACCGCGGAGAAATCCCCAGGTTAGCCTACCTCCTTTAGGTGTTGACTTTGCCGATGATGTAGAGCGGATAAAGGTTGCTGATACTTCCGCCGCTCCTACTATCACAAAAGCCCAGGTTCCCCCTTCCACTACCACAATCAGGTTTCTAGCTCATCCCAAGCCACTCCCCCTTCAAGGTCCACTCTAGTCCCTTTGGCCCGAGTCTAGAAGTTGGAGACCCATATTGTTACACTACTACAACACATGAGTCCCTGGATGCTGCGAGTTGTGGAGGAGTCTGAGGCTAGAATGGAGCGAATGATTGATCCAAAGATTCACGCGGTCAATAAGCGCCTAGATGCATTCGAGCAGAGAGTGTTGGAGAGGCCTGCACCTACCATTGATGTCACCACTTTCCACTCTGAGTTGGCTAGCCTCCCTGTTGATGTATCTTCCCTTCTAGCTCCCGTTGAGACTGCATAGGAGGATGCACCTGAGGTTGAGGTGGATGAGGTTGTGATGACTGTGCTTTTTGGAGATATTGTACCATCACCCGACCCCTCCCACGCTACTGGGTGCCACAGCTCTTCAGAACACACTTCTGATGCTGATGAGGTCCGATGAGAACGAAAAAGAGAGCGATAGTAGTTTGAGGGGGCCTAGAGAAAGTCTATTATTGATAAGGAGATGTGGCAGCAGTGCTATTGATAAGGAGATGTGGTAGCAGTGGGCCCATGAGGTTGATGTTGGCCCTTCTAGTCCGAGGAGAACTACTGATTGTGCTCCCATTGTTGGTGAGGGTGTTATTGATGGTGTTCCTGTTGATTAAGCGGGTTACGGGAAACCGGACCCACCCACTTCTTGATGGGTCTTCGGGGCATATGCGCCATATGTTTACTTTATCCTATGCTTTATTTTTTATTATCCGTGCGTTGAGGTAAATTGCACCATATTTTGTTGGGGTGGGGTAAATGGATTGTGAGTGGTAGGGTGAATTCTAAGTAACCCAACTCATAATCCTCCCTTGGGGTTTTCTTGCCTATGTTCTTTTTCCCCAAGGGACTGATTTACTTTTATGTTGAACCGGCATGTTTTGGATTGTATGTGTAGAAATAAGTAGAAGAATGAAAGCATGATGGCATAAGAGTATGAAATTGATACCTGTCCAAAATTTTGAAATGTGGTAGATCTATAGGTTTGATGAGTTGAATGTATTGGATCTCTATGTGACATTGTAAGGAACCAGTATGATAGCATGACTTAAGCTAAAAACTTGAATTGGGTAATTCAATAATCTAGTAATGAAACAATGTGCCAAGTGTGTATGGGTGAATTTTGTAAATTCATATTGGATGTGCCAATCTAGAACTTGCTCCGTTGGTCCTGTTAAGGCAATCTAGGCTAGGAATTGGGAAATGATCATAGGTCCTTGTTCAAATGAGTCCACTTAAGCTTAAAATAATTCAAACAAAAGAAATCAATACTCCCTTTGATCCAAATGTTTGACCATAATATAGACCACTTATTTTTAATACACCTAACTCATCTTCACTAAAAGACTGTTTTGGTCCTGGTTCCTCCTTAGACATGTGCACCTTGACTTATGCCAAAAGCCTAAGTTGAGGGTGGGTAATTCAAAAAGTTACCTTAATATTTGCCCTGGTTTGACATTGGATATTGTGCACCTCAACTCATGCAAAATACATAAGTTGAGGGTGGCTATGAAAAAGGAAACCAAAAGAAAAGGGTATAAAAAGAGTTGTGTGTGTGCAGTGAAAATGAGGGCACGCCTATGGTGTTGAGCACTAACTGTATTTGAACTCATTTCTGAGCATGAGTATTGAATGAATCCTTGAACTTAAAAATCAGATTTGTTGTGTGAATGAGGATTTCTTTGAAGTGAGGGCACTAGTTACATTGTTGGAGAGTTGGTACCTTGGTGATTGTTGAAAGGTGTATGTTGTGATGTCTATTGGTCTGTCTAAGTTTTGATCCACATGCGTTAGCTTGTTGAGTCTAAATGAAAAGATTTGCACTAGGTGATGGAATAAATTTAGAAAGCCATATGATTGGTTGAGTTTGTATGTTTTCTTCTACATAAGTGTCGTTTAGAGTGTTAGTGTGTCGCTTGAGGAAAAACAACAAGTTGAAGTTTAGGGTGTTGATATACCGTGAGTTTACGGTACTATCGATAAATTTCTTTGAGAGTTTGTGTGAGTCTTTGGCTCTTTTATTAGTAGAATTGATGGTTTTGATGTAATCATTGCAGGAAATTGGTTCGGAAGCGGTTGAGAGATAAAAGAGCTGAAAAGTGCAGAAGGAGCCATTGATGGAACCAACCACGGACCGAAGGTCTATTGATGGGCCATATGTGGACGATCGTAGGTCGTGGTCAGAAAGCTGATTTTTAGTACTCAAACCACGGAGTGACAGGACGGACCATAGTCTAATCCATGGACCGTAGGTGGAAACGTCGTCTGAAGGCCCTAAAATATTTCCTAAGAGTTGAACCACAGAGAGATACCATGGACCGTAGGTCGAAGCGTCGATCGAAACCGCGTCTGAGTAGTTATTTCCTTATTTTGTTTCCTACTTTGGTTGGGATTTGTTTTCTATAAATATTAGTTGTAATTTCCGTTTTTTGGAGTTAGACAGTAATGTAAGGTTTTAGTTTTGGTCTTTTGGAATTATTTTGCAAACACTTAGCAATTTAATTTCTGGAAGTTGGTTTATGCAAATTTCACTTTGAATTTCAATTCAAGATTTCGGTTTTCATCTACTCTCATTGTAAGTTCATGAATTATTTTAACCTAATTATGAATTGTGAACTATCAAGCATGATTAGTTAAATCCATAACTAGGATTGTGGGAACCATGAGCAATTAACAATGTATGCATAATAACTAAGTAATTCTTGAATAGTGTTTATGCATATATTGTTAATCCTTTCATTTAGAAGTCTTTTTAACGGTGGCCAACGTTAGAACTCCCTTTGTTCCTACTTGCCTTACCAAGGGGGTAACGAATGAGAAAAGGATTAAACAACAAAGATTTAGTTAAGGATTTGCTGCTATCTGATAGTTTGACTTTAATCAATCGAAGTGAGGGTGAAAATCCAACTAAATTGACATGATGACTAATATGGGGTGAAGGTAAGGGTTAGTAAAGCACAGATATGTAGATTTACCAAGTCGCGACTGAAAGTCTCGGCTAAGATTACCAATTACGTAGGGATACATAACTTATCAGCCTTGCATGTCATATACTAGGAGAAGATTACTATTATTAGGATTACTGTATTAAAAGCTTGTGGGGAACACATATACCCTAGCTTCCATCTTATATTGATTTCTCAAACTGTTAATCTTGCTTACTTGTTACTTATTGATTCAAATCAACAATCTGTTACTCTAGTTCCAAAACAAACCTTGTTTACTTTTTTCGAAAATAGTTTGACTAAAAAGAGATAATTGTGAGTTAAGTTTAAGTCTAAACCATAATCCTCGTGGGATCGACCCCAACCTACAAGTTGGATTCTTTATTTGACAATGATCGTTGATGCTTCTTTAGGGAGGTGTAATTAGAGCGTATCATTTTCTCACATAGAAAGGATTCTTAGGTTGAAAGGCTTTTGCACCTAATTGAATCAAAGAGTAAGAGCTATCCTAATGAACTAGCTTGGTTTGGTTGTCCGAGGTCACTTTTCCATGATTAATGAAGTCAAGCAAGATATGACTATTCCATGGGATTTATGCTTAGCACCTAGTGGATATTGATGATGAGATGGAAGCTCCCCCATTAGTAGAGGTCGGGTTTCTAGAAGCAATCTCATGAGATGGAAGCTACCTCGTTAGTAGAGGTCGGGATTCTAGTAGCAATCTCCTTATCCCATAACTATTTGCCACGATAGGATGTTGTCTTAGATAGACATTAGCTAGTGGATCCACAATAGGTAGAAGTTCATGGTCTTACCTTGGCAAGCAGGACACCTCTTTTCGGTGTGGGGTAGACATCAGATTCCATGTTAATATCTCACATGGTCTTACATGTCGGTTAAGGCTAATTCCCCACAAGTAATAATGAACTAAGGTTACTTCAAGAACTATCACATATGAGTTCAAAGGTTTTAAAGATGAAGTTAGCTTACGTTCACCATGATTTATAACTTATGTTTTATAACTCTCTTATATAATGTTTAGCTTCGTCAATAGCATGTCATGAAATGAAATGTCCCTTCTAGCATGATTTAAATGTTTTATGCATGACTATCATACTTGTTACATTTTTTTGTACTAGCGCATACTCTTGCCTTTATTTCCCCAAATGTAGGGTCCGACAGTCAGGTTTCAGGGTTTCGTGGTTAGGGGTTGAGTTCAAGATTTCCAAGCTTTGGTGAGTCCTCATGCTTCGAGGATAGAGTTTTATTTTTTCACTTTCTTTCATGTGTTTTCTCTTTTGGACATGATGTATGGGCTAGGACCAATTTTATTCTATTGTATTAGATAGCTATAATGAGACAAGTGTTTTAGACTTCTGCTTTGCTTTATACAATGTTTTGGACTTTGGACTATTGTTTTACTCTTATTATACTATTTCTTATGTTATGAGAGTTAAGTGGCTTGTATGGGGTCCTTCAGGGTTCTATACACCATGTTACATCTAGGGGGTACCCCTAGCTCATGACATTTCTGAGCCTTAAAATTCTAAAATAAATTCTACGGATTGGATCTACGATCCGTAGAGACTTCTACAACTCGCTATTTTGTGTGGTAGGAGACCAGATTGATGATTGTTGCGGTTGTTGTCTGCAGGGTATGTGAGTATTTTTGTAGCGACCCTAAAAATAGATAGGTGAAACTAGAGCCTAACGTATGAATTTTTAAAGTTTAAGCATAAATTGGAAGTAGTCACTTTTGAAAAAAAAAATAGTTCAGAATCTGGAAATTGGATAAGTTCAAAATCTGGAAATTCTGCCAAGTGTGGAAATCAGTGAGTTTTTTGCCAACTTTGAGCAGTCATAACTCCTAACTCAGGATGATCCAGGAGTAGTTCCAGTTATGTTTGGAAAGCCCTTGGAACGATCTTTCCAACACCACCGAGTTTGCTCGATTCCGAGTTCGTATGAGCGAGTTATGCCCTTTGAAAGTTGGGCAGTTGGCAAGGAGTCCGTCCGGAAATTTAAGGGCATTTTGGTCTTTTCACAAATCTTTTCTTTTGAGGTTATATTATTGTGTTAGGCTGATTGTGGATCATTTTATTCCATTTTAAAAGAGTAAGGAAGGGTTCTCTTTGGAACACCATTGAAGGCCAAGGTGAAGTTGGAGCTAGGGTTGAAGGTTTTGAGTGCTTTCTTCTTCAATTTTTCGTGGGTTTCAACTTAGAGGTATGGTGACCCTTGATCCTTGATCAATCTTTCTTTCAAGGAGTCCAATCAAAAGTGTTTCAAAGAACAAAATCTCAAATTCTAATCTAAGCATGGGTTCATTGGCAAAACGTTTTCTAAGCCATTATATTGATGAATTAATGTTTGATTAATGTTTTTAAGATGATTTCATATGGAATTCCTTGAAGAACCCATGTTTTCCCTAAATTCCTAAATTTGCTTATGAAGTGGGTCTTTTGCTTATGATTCAAAGTTTATGAGATTGTGTTTGGATTGGATTGTATTAGTGACTCTTATGATTTTCTACATCTATCTATGATGAATTGATGATGTATGGATGAATTGAAAGTTGTGGCCTTATGGGCAAGTTATGATGAATTCTCTTGTGGTAAGTAAAATGGTTGGGACTTGAGTGTTGTTGATTATGGCTTTAGAGGATGGTAAGTTGGCTTAATCTCTTATTATGGATAAAATTGTTCTTGCTTAGTTTGATCCACTTATGGTGGAGGTGTTTAATTATGGAATGTATTATGAACATGGACTTGAAGGCATTATCTATTGAATTAAAGTGTTATCAAGTTATGAAATGTTATTGTACTATGTGAAGGTATTCTTATGGTTATAAGGTGATCTTGTACAAAGTGTTATTGTATTGTATATTATATATATAAATGAGGCTATATGTAAAGTCCTATATGAAGCTATATGTAAAGTTTTATGTGAAGCTTTATGTGTGAAGGTATGATGTGAATGAGTTTACGTGATCTTGTGATGATCCTATGTAAAGTGGATAGCATTGTGATTTAAAGTATGATTTTCTCATGATGTATATATATGAAATGATGTTGGATTATGAAGTATCCTTAGATGATAATGTTGTGACTTGGTTGGTAGACTAAAGTGTCCCTCCTTGTTACTTAAAGTCTTGAATGCATGAATGTGTGAAGTGGGCTAGAACTAAGAAATGGTGCCCTTTCTATAAATGCTAAAAGAGGAATTCTAGGCCAAGACTTGAATCGGCAAAACTAAGAAATGGTGCCCTTTCATAAGTCTAGCTTTCCTAAGTAAATGTATAACCTTGAAGGATGGGCCTTAGGGCGAAGTTCCCTTCTTGAGTGAGATGATAGACTTAGAGATGGATGGAGCCGGAACGGCATGAAAATCCTTATCTAAGAAAGTCAAATGAGCTATCCTTATGAACCTTGATTGGCCATGACTAAGAAATGGGGCCTTTCTTGGGAAGAGGTACTATGAGTTGGTTGAACTAGAAAAGGAACCCTCTCTAAGTACATATGTGATTGAATACTCTATGGGAAACAAGGCTAGCACCGAGTGGATGTGGTTAGGAAGGTGGCCTAGTTGAGTATGAGATTAGGCACAATGAACTTCCTTGGACATCTCCTAAACCATGTGCCTACATGGGTTGCTTATTAGTTCTACCTTTGGCAAGTAGAACAACCTCCACGGAGTAGGATAGACTCCGGATTCCATACCTAGCTAGTATGGTCTATGTCGGTTATGCCTATTCCCATCATGTGGGATGTGCACTCTAGTTATTGGATAGGTTCTACAACGTGTAGGTAGTAGTATGGGATGCTATCTACACATGGCACGAGTAGGCTTTGAAGATACTAAAGTGAGTTCCCTAAGTCTAACGACTATTATGTGAAAGTCCCCTTATGTGCTTAAATGTCTCCTAAAGTGGTTCATTAAAGAATTTTGACTTAGCATGTTATATTGTAATGGTACATTCCTTATCTATGGTAACCCTTAGGAACACTTAGGTGTATATAAAGAGATTGTATGGGCGGTCACTTCATGTTTCACTTAAGTGTGGCTTTGGGTAACTTGAGATAGAGGTCATGAAATGATGAAAAGGCTTACTTGTCAATTATATTCATGTATTGTACATTGGTACTAGTTGAGTATGTCTATTATGTGGGTATTGTCTTATATGTGGATGATGACTTGAAATGTGTCTCTTATAATTGTGATATGAAGGTTTTATCAAAAATGGCATGAAAGCACATATTTCAAATAAATGTCCTTTTTTAGCATGTTTTTGCATGGTCATCATACTTAGTACTTAATTGTGCTAATTCCATATTTCTCTATTTTCTACAAGTGTAGGTTCCGGCAAGTGAGCGGGTTTTGTAGTAAACTTGGGATTTGAAGTTCTTCCTAGATTTTGTGGTATGTCCTCATATGTCGAGGGCAAGACTTTTCAATTCTAGTTTTATGATAAGGTTCTTGTAATAGACTTAATAGACTTCTTTTGATTGTAAAGGGGCCGTGTCCCTAGTATGTTTTCACGTTTATGTCTAAGATGGCTAAGAGACTTAGTATTCCGCTTGTGTACTTTTGAATGATGTTTTTAAAAGTGACCTTTGAGTCTTATGGGATTTTATTTAAAGAGTTTTTAATTCCGTACTATTTTTCATATCTAATGTGATGAATGCTAAGGGCTTGTATGAGACCTCCGAGAGGTTGAATACGCATGTTACGACTTGGGGATACTCCCGGGTCGTGACAAGTTTACACATGTAACATAAAATTTTGAGCCTTAAAATTCAATATAAATTTCACAGATGAGATCTAGGTCTATAGATTAACTATGAACCATAGATGGCCTCGTGAAAGGTTTTTGTCAGCTTTTTAAGAGGGTTAATTCTATATTTTTCCACCCCTTCAAAGCCTAAGACTTGAAGTTTCTACACCTAAATAAGGTTTTAAACAATAGTAGTTGATCTTATTACTGTCATTAACGCTTTCAAGTCTTAGAGCAAGGATCCAAGAAAAGAAAGGAGGGTTTTCAAGCATTCTCCCGATTTCGTCAAGAATTTTGTTCTTCCAAGTATGTAAGGCTATTTATAGTATTGGAATAGTTCTTTTTCATGCTCTACATCTAAATCCAGTCAGTAAGAGTTATATACAATATTCTACTCAAAGATCCATTAAATTCTAAATTCAAATTGTATTGTTATTTCGAGTTCTGATTTCTTAATTATGATATTTTATGCATTGAGATTATTGAGTTGTGGTTCATGTTTTTATTTCACATTAACTCTAGTTGATGATATTTTGTTGAAAGTTCGTGCATTTATTTCCATACATTGGTTTTGGAATTTTAATGTGAGTTCATGAATATTTTAAAGTATCTTCTAAGAAGAGTTTAAGAGAATGCAAATAGTTTCAAAAGTACTATTTTCACATTCAGAAAAGAATTACGATTCATGATTAGTATGAAAGTCGGGTATGTCATCAATATTTAAGTAATATGACATCTTGATATTCCATTAATGTTTATGCAGTTTGACTTCTCGACTCGTTAGTGATTTCATCGTAATATGATTTTAGATTATAATATGATTTCACATTTAGTTTTCATGATTACAACCTAAATACAAGTTATTATTTCAAGAGTTCCAAGGGAACTTAAATGATCCCAAATATATTATTTTTACATTGAAAAAGAGAGTACTATTTTCAGAAAAAATAAAGTGTTTTCACACAGATTCAGTACTATTCAGTTAACTTTTAAAGAGGTATTCAGACTAATTATCTAAACCCAATGAGTGTTTTACATGAGAATACAGTTATATTTTTTGGGAGTAGTATTGAGAACCAATCTGGGTGAGAGTTCAGATAACTCAAAACCTCATAAACCACGTAGCCAGTGTGGAATAGGATCGTACCGACATTCAGGAGACTCCTCACTACCTCTGAGAAGGCTTATTAGATGGATACATGAGCTAAAGTTGTGTTTCATACCCTGACAAGGCATTGAGAGGCTCTAGCAACGTGGGTAAGATGGCTATCATTGTTAGGATGATAGTGCTAGTTGTCGGTTAGAGAAAATCCTAACAAAGTAAAGTTTTCTACATTTATATTGCTTATACTGCATACCTTATTGAAAAATACAAATAGTTTTCACTACTTGATTATACATTGTACGCTTGATCTGTATCTAGTAATCAGTTCGGCTATACTCAGTCATATTACATACTTGTACATTCAATGTACTAATTTCATTCAACCTGCATCATTTTATGATGCACCCAACTCTTAGTTGGGTATTTTTATTGACAATGACTGCTTACTTTTCAAATTTATTTTTGAGAGCAGTTTGAGCGTTATCACCTATATCCCATTTCGATTGAGGTTATTACTGCAAACTAGAAATCCATATCTATTTTAAACTGTCATAAAATTAAACACCTGCATAGCCGACAGTGTAGTGTGTTGGTATTTGACGGCACATTCGATGTTTTTAACTAGGAATAATTGTGTGTTCTTAGGTAACAACAATGTTTTTTAATAATTTTTACTATGTTGATCGGGAAATCAGCCAAGACAAGAAAAAAAGTGAAATGGAGCTAAGTCTCAGAAGGAGGACTTTGAAGACCGGCCTAATGAACCGTTAGACATGTGATGGGTCGTCAGGTGCACCGTCATACCTACAAAAATTTTGCAGGCTCTCGGAAGTTTTGTGATGAAGAACGTGGCAGACCATCAGACCTTTGATGGGTCGTCAGATTTTACGTCAGGCCTACAGGAATTTTACAATTCTCTATATTTTTGTGACAGCCAAAAGGACTGATCGTCACGCTTGTGAAGGGTTATCAGACGCAACATCAGACAAGCCTCAAGATTTCTACTTAGATTTTAAATTTCAAATCTTTTGAACCTATAAATACTATTTGTATGGTTTTATTTTATTATGTTGATTTTTATCGAAAAATGATATCTTCTTGAACTGAGTTAGAACAAGAGTTTCATCGGCTTATTTGAAATCAAAGTGTTGATTGTCTTCAACTCTTGTAAGGGATTACTTCTTGAATGAATGTAATTACATTCCATTTTTCATTAAGTATGAGTGACTAAAGTCTACAACCAAGGGTTGTGGAATCCATGACGACTTGACCTAACATTTGGATTTTTACGGAATGAATCGTTTGTAGTACTTGTATATCTTATTATCTCTTTCATCTTAATTGACATCTGATAATTGCAAAAATTAGTACATACATAGAGTTTAGCTTGTTTGAGTAAAAGAACTTAAACTTGGGAAAAGAGTTAATAATAATAATTCAAGGATCTGAACTCGTTTAATGGTTAATGTTGTAGAAAGATTAACCAACTTAGCTTGAGAATCTATTTTTCGAAATGATGGTGAATACTTTTAGTTCGAGAGAATAGAAGTGATATACATTTAACTTGGTTGAGATATAGTTCAGTATAACATGAGTTGATAATATGATATACTAGCAACACAAGATGACGTTCTGTAATTAACCCAAAAAAATGGTCAAACAATGTTGGTGAACACAATCCTAGTTAATTCTCTTTAATTCATTCCAAATTAAGTGATATTGTCAATTGTTGCTCGATGAAAAGTGATTTCAAATCAAAACCCAAAACTTCTCATATTTCCCATTCTGTTTTGAAGGAAGTAATTAATTAATAGTTAGATAACCGTCTTCGCATTATTCCTTGTGGGATTCAACTCCAACCTAGTTCAGTCCTATATTTGTCAATGACCGCTTTATACTTCTTAATTGCTTCTTCATTGTAACGCATCCATTTGTACAACTAAAAGTTGAAACACCAAACATATATATTTATTTTGTATTTTTTTTTTATGGAATTGGTCTTTTGTGTTAAATATTTTAACAATTATGTTTTGTTGGTAAGAGAAATGAGGTTCTAGTAAGTGTTTATTTGTTGCAAAAGAGAAATGGGGTTCTAGTAAGTGTTTATTTGTTGCAAAGAGAAATGAGGTTCTAGTAAGTATTTATATGTTGCAAATTAAGCATTAAGCTAATAGTCATGGTAGTTGGAGTCTACATTTCATTTTACAAATGAGCTCCAGATGTTTGATAAAATGTTTTAGTTGTATTAAAGTGATTTTCCTTTCAAGAATTCATTGTACTTCCTCTATTCTAAGAGTCCATTAAAATATGAGTTTTGGCTTTGAATTACAAGATAGAACTAGGGAGGGTAATATGTATGTAGACCTTACCTAGCTTTTTATGGTACATGGGTGGCACAATAGAATGATAATTAATTATAATTTAATAATTAATTTTTCTTTTTCAATTGACATTATAATATTTCTTGTAATATTTTGTAAGACATGAATAAATATATATAAATTATTGTACGTTACATAACAACATCAATGTTTAAATCACTTTTATGGATTATAGTTTTGAAAACATTTTCAATAGAGTTAATTATTATACAAACTATCAAAATTATTCTAAAAGTTTTTAAAAATAAAATTAAGGGTGTAATTGGTATGAATGGAAAATATTTTTCAATTCTCTCATGTGTTTTGTTGGCTTAAATGTTTTCCAAATCAACTTATTTTTCTCTAATTTAAGGAAGATGACATACCTTTAAAAAATAATACATTTTTCAAATCTCTCCTTGAACCTCAAATTACATTTTTT
>NC_064291.1:12596899-12768571 GCF_019186545.1 Solanum stenotomum | reverse complement strand
CAAAAAAAAATTAAAATTCTAAAAAAATTGTTTTTCTAAAATATTTCAAAATTTAAAAGTCTCATTTTTCAGCCCCACCCACTACCCCCTACCACCCTCTTAAAAAAATTAAAAATTATGTTTCAAAAGAATTTCAAATCTCGATTTGAATGTCAGGTCCCGTATCAGGTGTCAGGAGTCGGGGGCTGGTTCTGGTCCAAAAGTGGGGATTGAGTGTCGGTGTAAGATTTTGGATTAATCGATCATATGTAGGTTCGACTGTAGGGAGTCAGGGTTGGGTCTCGTGTTAAATGTCAGGTTTAGGTCTCGGGTAGAAAATCAAGTCCCAAGTTAGGAGTCAGGTACTAGTTTAGGAATACGGGCCAGGTTTTGGTTCGGGAGTTGGGTCTTAGTTCGAAAGTTGGGTCCCAATTGGGGTCTTGGACTGGGATCGGATCTCGAGGCTCGGTTCGGAGTAGAGAATCTGAATCGACTTTTGGATTAATCATCGAGGTCGGATGTCGGTGTTGGTGTTAGGGTCATGAGTCAAGGGTTAGGTCTCGGGTCGAATGTTGGGATCTAATTTTAGAATAGTCGTTGAGGCGTATCTTGGTTCGAGTGTTGGGATCGAGGTCAGGTCCTAATTCGATTGTTGCATCTTTGGTCAGAAGTTGGGGTTAGGTCTTGGGTCAGATTTCAAGATCAAAGTTTGGAGCGGCTTTTGGGGTCGTGTCCTAGTTCGAGTGTCATGGTCGGGTCCTGGATTGATTATCGGGGTTGGTTTCTGAGTCAGAAACTATTTTTCTAAAAAGTATTTTCTACTCATTAGCCAGAAATAAAGGATATTTTGTGGAAAATATTTTTCATTCACTAAAAAAACACTAGATATTTTTCAAATTTTTTTTTTACTCACTAACCAAACGTGAGAAAATAAGATCGAAATCAACTAGTTTTCCAAGAAAATATTTTCCAAAAAATATTTTTCCTTCAAACCAAACACAACCTAAGACTTCACTTGATTGAATATGCCAATTAGAATATCATTTATACTTATATAATATTTTGTATTACTTTTAACTATAAAAATCAATATTATAGTGATTATTATCTTTAAAAAACATTCAAAGCTAAGACTATGTTTTTTTAAAAAATTTAATCATTTCATAATCTATTTAGTTTGAATTTGAAATGTTTAATAAACCATTTTCAAGAATTGAAGACAATCTTATAAAGCCAAAATTAAAACATGGTTAATTCAAATTGAAATTAATTAAATAAATTAAAAAAATAGAAAATAGCTATAAATTTAACTGTCTATAATTTTTAATTATAACGACATCATTATAAAATTTCAGAAACTGTGCATAATAATTAGTAAGAGATTACCAACAAACTATTCGAGAAAATTTTAATTAGTAGTAACAATAAATACATAATATTTTAATATTCTACTTAGGCTATTTGTTTCTTCCAACTTCCAAGTGTGCTATTGGTTAATACAATTAACCCTTTTACATCGCCTTCATCAGAGATCCGGTTGTCTCTTTATATGTATGTATCGCCTTCATCTTTTGTCTGTCTCTTGGTATTTATTTTTTGTGCATCTTCAGATGTATATATATGTTTTTGTATTTGAGCTTCCTTTTTCAAACTGAATTTGGGGTTGCTTTTTGTTCTTTGGAGTTTGTAATTTTGATGCCTTTCAGTTGCTTTATGGTACCTCAATTGCAGGAATCAACTAAGATTCGAGGATTGAGAGAAGTAACTAATGAAGAACAGTTAAGAACAATGGAAAAATAGAGAAGAAGAGAAAAAGGAGAATGGTGATTTTAAGAGAGAAATGACTTGTATTGTATATTCATGACAAAATCTCCTTTACAATCCAGAACTATATAGGATTTACAATTGAATTAGCTGAAAGGAAAATATCTACTAACTAGTTCAATGGAACAGTAACAATGTAACAGTACTCTAACAACTTTAACTAACTCGGTAGTAACTAACTAATTGTTGATGTGGCTCAACTAATTCCCTGAATTCATGTTATCCATCCTAATCCAAGTATGTGTAACAATACGCCCTTTCCCAAATAGATTATTTTCCTCAAGGATCAAACTGATCAGGAAATTTGACCTTTAAGGCATTGTAAAACTCCCAAGTTGCATCATCCACTAGCAATCCTTCCCATTTAACTAGAACTTGGGCTACAACTTTATTGCCCTTCTTCACCATTCTTCTTTGTAAAACAGCCTTAGGCACAGGATAATAAGGGTTAGCAATATCAAGTACAAGAGGGTAGGAGAGGCGATTAGGAACTTCATGGCATTTCTTCAATAGTGATACATGGATAGTAGGATGAATTTTCACTGAATCTGGGAATAGCAATGTGTTAGCCACTGGTCCGACTCTTTTGAGCACCTGAAATGGACTATAATACCTTGCAGCAAGTTTGTGAAATTGTTGACCTGACATAGTTATCTGCTTATATGGCTTAATTTTGAAATACACCCAATCACCAATGTTAAACACCCTGTCACTTCTATGAAAATATGCATGTTGTTTCATCTTAAGTTGTGCCCTCAGCATATGGTGCCTAAGTAGTTGTAGCTTCAATTCCCTGTTAAGCAATGTATTATCTACCTCAACTGAATTTGATTCTCATGGTAGGTAAGGTAAATGTAAACGGGGTGCCTGCCATAGAGTGCCTCATAGGGAGTGGTCTGAATAGGAGAATGATAATAGGTGTTGTACAAATACTCTACCATTGCTAAATAAGAAAACCAATTGGTAACATCCTCATTACAGAAACACGTTAAGTAGGTCTCTAGGCACCTGTTCAACACTTCAGTCTGGCCATCAGAATCAGGATGGTAGGCTGATGAAGTATTTAGTTGGACTCGTTGGAGAGTAAACAAGTCCTGCCAAAAAGAACTTAAGAACACATCATCCCTATCACTTGTGATTGCATCAGGTAGTCCATGTAGCCTCACAACAATATCCATGAATACCTCAGCTACAGATTTGGCAGTATAAGGATGTTTGAGAGGCATAAAATGAGCAAACTTGATTAATCTGTCCACCACGATCAAGATCACTTCCTAACCATTTGACTTGAGAAATCCATCAATAAAATCCATATTGATTTGTGACCATACAACATCAGGAATTGAAAGAGGCATTAACAAACCCGGATATGCTACTAAGTCAGACTTGTTCCTTTGACAAGTATCACACTTCCGAACAAACTCCTGCACATCAGTTCTAATGCCCTTCCAATAGAAAAGTGTGAGCAACCTCTTCAAAGCAGCTTCCACTCCAGAATGGCCTCCTTAAGGAGAAAAGTTCCATAGATTCATGATCTGCTTCCTCAACTCGTGCACCTTACCAACAACTAGTCTTCATTTCCTTTTAAACTGGTTTTGTTGCCAAGCGAATTGTTTACACACTGTTGGATCAACCTTTAACTGCTCTATTAAAGTTTTAAGCTCAATGTCCATCACCGAACTATCCACAACAGCTTGTAGGATATCAGAATTGGTATTATAAATTACCAAAGCTAACAACCCAGCACCAGTGACTCTTGACAAGGCATCTACTACCTTATTCTCTATACCCTTCTTGTATTCAATAATAGTCAAATGGCATCAACTTTGTCAACCATAATAACATAGAGTTAGTGTGTATAGTTTGTTCCATCAGGAATTTCAAAACCTTTTGATCAGTTCTGATGGTGAACTTCTGACCCAATAGATACTGAGACCACTTTTTAATATCCTGAACAATAGTTAGTTATTCTTTATCATAGACAGATAATGCTCTATGTTTAGGTTAGAGAGACTTACTAATGAAGGCAATGGGATGACCCTCCTACATAAGTACAGCTCCATTACCATAATCACTTGCATCTGTCTCCACCACAAATATCTTGGTAGCATCTGGTAAGCCTAAGACATGAACTTTTGTTAGGGCATCCTTAAGTTGTTCGAAAGCCATGGTTGCTTCTTCTGACCACTTAAACCTGTCTTTCTTCAATAGATCTGTCAATGGCCTAGATATGACACCAAATCCTTGGATGAATCTTCTGTAATAACCAGCTAGACCAAAAAAAAAAAACCTCTCAACTACTTGAGGGTGGCTGCTATAGGCCAGTTTTTGACTACTTTCACCTTTTGTGGATCGGTAGAAACTCCTTAGTTATGAAATGGCCCAAGTACTCTATCATCTGCACCCCAAAGAAACACTTACTCTCTTTGACAAATGATTTGTGTTTTCGCAATTCCTCAAAAAAAGATCTGAGGTGTCTCAAGTGGTCCTCCATGTTCTTGTTGTATATAAGAATATCATCAAAGAAGACTAATACATGCTTCCTCAAGAAAGCTTTGAAATCAAAATTCATAAGCCCTTGAAATGTTGCTGGTGCATTAGATAGGCCTAATGGTATCACCAAATACTCTAAGTATCCATCATGGGTTCTAAATGTTGTTTAGGCACATTTTCTGCAGCCATTCTTAGTTGATGATATCTTGATCTAAGATCAATTTTTGAAAAGATCTTGAACCCTCCCAATTCATCTAATAAGTCCTTCACAATGGGAATGGGAAACTTATTCTTAACAGTGTACTTATTGAGATCTTTGTAGTCTACGCACATTCTCCAAGTTCTATCTTTCTTCCCCACCAACACATCAGGAGAGGCAAATGGACTACAACTTGGTTGTATTACGCCTTGATCAAGCATCTATTGAACCAAGTTTTCAATAATGTCCTTCTTAATAGAAGGGTACTTTTAAGGTCGCTTATTTACTGGTTCAGCCCCTTACTGTAACAAAATTCTATGATCAAAAGCTCTTCTAAATGGAGGTAACTCTATAGGCTCATCAAACAAATGCTTAAACTCCTGAAACAGTTCTAACAAAATAAATTAGGCAAGTTCTAGATGCATATACAAGGCAAGAATAATACAAGAACGTCACAATAACACATGGCATAGTATGCATTATCAACTTCTGACTGCAAGTTTTATACACATAACTCAAGAACAATTGTTTCATTCATAATCACCAGATGTCACAGAAAGATTCTCAACAGTCACTAATATAACTAACAACACATTTTATGCAAACCCTTCTATTAATAGTTCACCGAAAGATCCTCATAGCAAGATCCTCAACTGTTCACAGAGTTTCGTTTGCAAATTTCAACTTCACTCTTTTTTCCTTTTTTTCAAGTTCTTGGAATCTTTTGCCCTCTTCTCGTCCTTACGCTTTTATAGCTGAAATTCGAACTCTTTTTTTTTTTTTTAATCAAAAATGGATATAAATAAACATTGAGGACATACTTTTTGGTGAATTAAAGCCTAGAGGTTCATCACGATGATTTTACGTGCAATAGTACAAAAAAGATAAATTCTTGCAACGTCATCTGTCAAGGTGTTCTTAGTTTAGCTCCAATAATATTTCTACTGAACAGAATACTGTGTTCTTCTTCTCACCTTCTCTAACATGGAGTTATTATTTCTACTAAATATATAAAAAGACGATTGGACATTCTATACATAAAATTATTGACGAAATCAATGTTAAAAAATAGGCCAAAAGTTTGCAGAAGGACAAAAAGTGCACTAGTAGTGTAAATAAAGGTGTACATGGCTGGATTGGTTTGAATATTTGTAGTATCAAACCAAACCATTTGTGTTAGATTTTTTAATTTATAAATCAAACCAAACTAATAAAATTCAGATTTTTCAACCTAAGTTTTTTTTTAATTTTTTCGATAAAGTATTCATACAAACATATAATTATCTTGTGTTCCAAATATTTTTTTAGTCCTACGAAAATACAACTATCTAAGGTGTTTCGTAAGAAATATTAACAAAAAATATGAGATGAGTGATGACATTAAAATATTCAACAAAAAATAATAATGAAATTGCATAAAATAAATATTGCAAATTAATAAGTCATAAAGAAAATATCATAATTTAAAAGTACTAAATCATAGGGTTGCTTATCATGTGGATCGGAAGGACAATTTTCTTAATGACTAGGCCTATCGGATATCAATTTTTAAATTTACTAATCTGCTAGCCAACCAATAAGATATCAGGCAATTATCGGACGATGTATCGGCTAATCTTTACCTTTTTTTTATGAACTCACCTTAATAAATGGATCGAACTTCTTTTCACTATTTTAAATGCAGTTAAATTATAAAATTCTTCCATATTGCAAAAAAAAAATTATAGATTAATATTAATTTAAGTTAATATAACAGAAAAGTAAATAGGTTTTTCAGCTTTTGTCTTTACGGGTTTATGATGAACAATATATAATTATATATTATTGCAAAATATTAAATGAAGCTAATATATCTAAGATAAAAGAGTAAGTATGGTAACCTTTAACGGATTAACGATTTATCCGATAAGGAAATTGAATAATCCACCCCTACTCCAATAAACCGTTAATTATGAAATTCTAATCCGTTCACCAACCATTTATTCGATAACCCATACCAATATGCTAAATGGTTGGCTTATCGGTTACGGTTCGGTTTTGAACACTCCTACTAAATCATGCTAAAATAAGTCTAATAAGTATTAATTAAATGATTAAACATTAAAGAAAAACTAAAATTTGATTATGTATTTTAAATATCTAAATCAGTGTAAAACTAAAGACACAAATGTTCAACGTTATTGTCATTCTTAGTGTTGAATTATTTTTTTTTTGTTAGCATTAGCATTAGTATTGATTTGATTTTGATTTTGATTTGAGCTTTATTAGAGTTACTAATATTTATGGACTATAACCTTTATTAGACTATTCAAAATTCTAAGTCTTAAAAACTTGAATAATATGTTAAAAGATAAAAATTCTGAAAAGGTATAAGAGATATTTAGAAATTATATCAAAATAATTTTAAAAATTATATGTATAATATCGGGTTGGTTTGGTCACAAGTTAACTTATTTTAGTTAGAACCAAACCAACCCATCCAAAATATAATTGGGTTTTTTCCCAAAATCAAACCAAGTCAAACCAAACTCTTAGTCAGATTTTTTTCAGCTTACGGTTTGGTTTTATTTTCTACACCCCTAATTATAAAAATGAGGGACTATTTTCACTCCAAGTGAAAACTCAAAGATGACTTTGAATCTTAAACAAAAAATAGAGGACTATTTTGAACTTTTTCTCAAGAAAATGAATCCTCAATATAAGACTCCAAAGCTTTTTTCCTTCAAGAAAGAAAATTATTTTTTTAAAAAATAAAATATATTTATGATTAAAAAAAATGAGAAAATGGCCAAAAGCACCCCCAACCTATAGCCGGATTCCCTACTATACACTTATACTCTACGAAAATTTTATTACCCCCTTGAACTATTTTAAAATAAAATTAATGTCACCCTATATGCTGAGGTGGCAAAGAAAGTGTATTCACTTTCTCAAAGAGAGTGAGAGATACTTTTTTTTTATTAAAACTTTAACTTTGCAAGTAATTTCCCCTTTTCATATTAAGTTTCTAATTATTATTTTTTAAAATTATGTTATTTTTTACTTCTATTTATTTTTCTTTTTAATTTTTTTTTTGTCTTCTTTCTTTTTTCTCTTCAACACTTCTCCGGAAAATGCCATAAACTTATTTCATTATTCAACTATCACTAATCGTATCTTTTTCCTCTCTCTTTTTTCAGAAGAAATCGACTCTCGTTATTTTAATCATAAACTTCAATTTTCATTCTCACATACTAAGTTTACTGTTGCCATGTCGCTATTTTCACCTCTCTTTTTTTCCAGATCTATCATAGTACGTGTTGTTATTAAATTTGGAGTAATAGTAAATTAAGAAATATTTAAGTGAGACGGATAGATTAATTTCTAAAACACTAAAAAATACTTTTCGTAGACGGTGACCATGACAACGAGATTAAAAATAGCAAAAATAATTTTTTATACTTCAAATCACAAATTCACTTTCAATTTGCCATCATTTCCAACTCCAATATGCCACCATTTTTCGAAAACTAATTGATCACACGAACTTATCAATGTTGTCATCTAATCCTTCTGTTGGCAGACTCAAATTCGATTCAAAGATATTATCATTATTACTTGAATGAAAATTCACTAAATTAATGAAAAGAAAATAAAATAAAAAATAAAGAAAGAATATAAAAGAAGAAGAAGAAAGAAAGAAAGAAGAAGGTAATGTGCTTCTAGGTTTCGTATCAATGGAGAAATAGTTGGAGTCAAAGAAAAGACAAAAGATGATTAAAAACAAAAAAAAAAAAAGAGAAAGGAAAATATAAAAGAAAAATATAAAATAAAGAAAAAGAATAATTGCTTTTTTACTCAAAAAATAATATTTTATGATGTGACAGGTGAGTGTATCTCACTACTTAACATAAATTTGGGTATGACTTTTTAAGGGGTACATATTTCACTTTTAAAATATTCAGGGGTAATAGGACAGCCGTAAAATTAGAGTGTGTAGTTGGATTTCAGGTATAGATTGAGGGGGTTTTAGACCATTTTCTCTAAAAAAAAAATCAATACAAACTATTTCCTCTGTTCCTTTTTATATGTCACATTTTTACTTTGCACTTGCATTGAGAAATGATGTAATTTTACTCTTTTACCCTTATTTAATATTTTTGAAACTCAAGTTTTGAATCAATGAATATGAATTAATTTATTTTGATTAATTAATTTAACCAATGAACATGAATCATTTACTTAATTTTTCTAAATTGGTCAAATGTATATTTTCAAGGCTAATAACTCACAAGGATAAAAAGAAACAATATGATAATTTATGCATTAATTTTATTAAATGACAAATATTATTGACTAACTATTTATAAAAAGAGATTACATATAAAAAGAAACAGAGAAAGTATATAAAAACAAAAAAGTAATTAACGGGGCCAAAATGGTTACATTAAAGTTAGGGGAACAAGGGCACGTGTCCTGGTCTAATATAAGAATCAGGAGTGATTAACAGAAAGAGCTATTTACTACTTCTATCTATTCACTTCTGGCTCGTTACTTATTCCTAAAATAATTTTTCAGTTTTATTTGTTATTTTTAATAAATAAAGAAAAAATAATAATGTTTTGATGTTTTACCTTCAGGATTAAATACTCCCTTCATTTCTTTTTATACTTTTTATGTCAACTTTTAATTATCATATTGCATTTTTCAAAAGTTAATTTGACTAATTTTTAAAGTTAAATTAGATTATATTAATTCAATATTTTTTAAAAAAATATGTATATATTTAAAAACTATACAAAAAGTACCATAAATTTCAAAATTTTGCATAGCAATATGTTGAAACAATATATCGTAAAATGTTAGCTGTTGATACCCAATTTGGCCCTCCACGATATAGATTAATCACCGAGCTTCTTAAATTCCAAATGATTTGAAATAATTAGTTTTTATCAAGTTCAATATATTTTTCAAGTTACTTTTGATTAAATTTTACCATTTTAATGGTTTTTAAGTAATATATATGTTTTATATAGCTTTGTATATAATTAGTATATTTTATAAACATTTCAAATCATCTCAAAAAGATTTTAAATTGAGTAAGTAGTTTATTAAATTAGTTTAGTTTAAGTTATGGTTATAATTTTGAATCATTACTTTACAATTAAGTTAATTATTTTACTTCACTAAGATTAAGAAACTCGTTAATTAATTAATATTGATTCATCTTATTTAGGCTTTAGCCAAATTTGTTAAATAACTCAATTTGGTTAGCTTCTTAATTTTGTTTGGTTAAATTGTTAATTCATTTGGCTATTTCTTAATTGTGAATCTAACCACTTTCTTCTTGAACCTTTGGGCCAGAATCTACCCAATTCTTTGGCCCATTATCAGCCTTCTCCAGTAACCCATTACCTTTATTCCTTCAGCCCAGACCCATCACTCTTTTCTTTACTCTCACAAGTCACACCACACACATCTCCAGCAACTCACCTCATACACGCATACGAGGGCAACAACAAACAAAGAACAAGGCAAGACGAGCCCCAAATTTCCAAATTCGCAGACCCAACTTACTCTTCTCTCCCTCAAATTTGTACATCCTTGTGTGCAAGGCACGAGCCTTGGTACTATTCAAAGGTTCCAATGGAAATTGGAAATTTTCATCTTCTCCCACATCGTTTCTCAAACGAATTTCAATTTGCAGCAGTCCCACATCAAAAATCTTTTCAAATTGTGTGAGATTTTAGGCCTTATAAATAGGCCTTCTTCTCACTGTTCAGAGGACACATTTTGAGACCTGATAGTACCCATAAAAGCTTGGAAATTCTCGGCTCAATAGTTTAAAATTTTGTGGTCATTTGAGTTGAAAGAGGTGGAATCGCCTCCGTCGAACTTGTCGTCCCGATTCGCTGCCCAGAACCAGGTAATATTTCTTTGTTTCTACAATTTTCTTTATGAGTGTTTATAAATTCTGCTTAGGGTAGTTTGATAGTAATATGTTAGAATAATTAGATTTTATTCTGCTCCTTTAAGCCGAATCTAAATCTTATAGTCACGTTTCGTTCTTATTTTTGATAGAATTAATCAGTTTAACTATATATTTCCCTTCGCCTTGCTTAGTGAAATTTAGCTATGGTTTTGCCTAAAATTTGAAAGAGTCATTAATTTTCTTTTGTTTGAGTTACTGCGTCAATTGTTCTCACTCTAAGCATGTTTATTACTCTAAATTTGACAAGGAAATGTTAGGTTTTGAGATTAGTTGTTGTTTCTTTCTTTAATGTATAAGTCACGCATCTAAGCTAGTCTTTTGTTTATGATCTAGTGTTTGTTAACATTTAGTAAATGCACTTCTTAAGCATGCTGTTTGTTTGGGTTTTCTGTTACGGCCTTTAGTCTTGCAATCCGTCTCTCTAGCATTTTTCTTCGGTTTGATGGTTCTTTTGCTCATGCTTCTTTGTAGTTACTGTTCATAAGAGTTCTATTTTTCTAGATTTCTGTTTTATATAGTTTTGAGTCCATTTTAATAATTGTTCGCATTTTAGTTTGATTTCCTTCTCATCTAAGTCGGGTTACTGCTTCGCCATAAGCATAAGAGAGCTTGTTTTAGTTTAAACTTAATTCCATGAGCTGTTTAGATTCTTATAATCTCTAGTCCCTAATTTCATACTTGTTGTATTGATGTCCCTAACATTTGTTTTTCCACAAGGAGTGTTGATTTGATTTTAAAAATGGAATTAGTTTGTTGGTTTGCCTTTTCACTGATTTTCCAAGATGTTTTCCAGTAGTCTTATAACTCCACATGTCTTTGCTTTCTTCATGTTTCACTCATGTGTTCCTTAATTAAATGTAGACTTTATAGTCAGTAACAAAAAAGGATTTATTAAGCTAGTCTTGCCTTATACACATATATCCAATTATAGTCTTGAATATATGAAAATTGTCTTTTTTTTGTAAAACATCCCATTAGTGTTACTGTTAGTGCTTTATCATTTCATATTAGCCTTTTCACTGATTTTCCAAGATGTTTTCCAGTAGTCTTATAACTCCACTTGTCTTTGCTTTCTTCATGTTTCACTCATGTGTTCCTTAATTAAATGTAGTCTTTATAGTCAGTAACAAAAGAGGATTTATTAAGCTAGTCTTGCCTTATACACATATATCCGATTATAGTCTTGAATATATGAAAATTGTCTTTTTTTTGTAAAACATCCCATTAGTGTTACTGTTAGTGCTTTATCATTTCATATTAATGAGGTTAGTTTTAACTTGTTAATATTCATGTTCTTTTAAAATTACCAGTCGATTATTTTATTAAGATTACATATTTGTATTGTTATTTATCTATATTCTTTGTTATATTACACTTCTGTAGTGCATATGTTAAGATTTTTTACTTAATGCATAGTAATTTGTCTCTTCTCTTAGGAGTGTGTTTAGGCTTTGTGGTTGGATTTTAGATATTGTGTACCCATTTAAATTGTTGTGATCAAAATATGAAGTTTAGTATATAATGTCTAATCCATGCTATTCTTTGAAAGTTTCGCGCTTGTTCGGAAGTTTGCCCGTGAGGTTTGGTTTATTATTATAAATAATTTGAGTGTCTAGATTTATTATTAAGATGAAAGGATTCATTAATGCATCCAAGTGATTTGTTTTAATATTTTTGTAAAGTCTTATCACGTTAAGTTATTAATTTTTATCTTATTTTTGCGCATGAACTGTCTTCGAATGAGTCCAATGGACTCCTCTCTCCTGAATATCCCTCTTCTTGAGTCAATCTCATCGGAGATGCGAAAGAGAAGCTTAATGGGTTAAAACCCAAACCACTGGCAGCAGCTCAAATAGCAGAGTTACAACACCCCCAAAGGCTGAAAATTGGCAAAATTTGGACTTAAAAGAATCCAATTTAATCGAAGCAGTTGCAGCAGTCCCCAAAGGGACTAAATTGAGAATTCTTGGACTTTAACAAGTCTGATTTCCACGGCAGCAGCAAGGAGCATGATAGGCCGAGGGCCTAATTTCTCGTTATTTATTTTGTCATATTGTTTCGTGTCCTTATTATATTTTGGAAATGCTAACATTTTCTCCTTTTTGTTAACTTAGATGAATCCTTGGGGAAGATTTCTATTTTGTTACTCATTTTAAACTTCTATTTTGTCACTCATTTTTAAGTATTTAAATTTTCAAAACCCCTTTCATTTAAGGCAAATTTAAAGCTCTTAGACTAACTTGAGAATTATCCGTATTCTTTCATAGTTAGTAATATGCTTTGAATCCATGTTAATGAGATTGAACTAACCGTTTAGTTCAAAATCTATAACTCGGATAAATTATCAAGTTAAAAATATTTTCGACGCTTTAACATCTTAAACCTTCCATTACTTATCATGTTAGTTAAATCTTTATTTATTTTCGTAAAGATTTTTTCACAAGTAATCTTAAGTTTCCTTTTAAAATTAGCAAACTTTTAAATCCGTCGGTCAACCGCGTGTTAGCGGATTCTCTAAGATGCCTAATCCCTTCCTTAGAGAATTATTCGAACCCTTACCCGACTCTGGTTTTATTTAGAATATTTTCTTTCAAAAAATTTCCTTTTAAATGGTTTTCTTAATTTTTCCTAAAGAATTAAGTGGCGACTTCCAAGTTAATTTTTTTTTTTCCAAAAACTTAACAAAATTGCCAAAGTTGCGAAATTGGTTTAGAAACCTTAGTTTTCGAAATCTGGTCGTAACATTAGTCAAAGTTAATATCATTTGACTTTAAAAATGAAACTATGACAATTAAAAGTGGACGGAGGTAGTATGTCATCCTTACTATGAATTTTTGGTCCATAATACTTGTCATTTCATAAAATCAATGCATAAATTACAATATTCTGCATATTTTACCCTTGTGAGTTACTCCCTCTGTTCCTAGTTACTTGTCCACTTTTCCTTTTATAGTTATCCCTAATTATTTGTCCATTTTGACAAATCAAGAAAGGACAATTTTTTATACCTATTATACCCTCAATTAAATGACTAATTACTTTGAAAAATGTAAAACTTTTCATCCACTTCATAATTAATAGGGGTAAAATGATAAACTTACTATGTGATTAATTATTTTCTTAATATGTGTGTTAATTTAAAAGTGAAAAAGTAATTAGGGACAGAAAGAGTATTAGCCTTGAAAATATGCATTTGACTAACACAAAAAAACTAAAAGAATCATATTTATTGGTCAAATTAATTAATAAAAAATAATTGATTTATATTCATTGATTATAAATTTAACTTCAAAAGTTTAAATAAGGATAAATAGTAAACTTATTTAATTTCTTTATTAACGTGAAATCATAAATAATAATCTATAAAGAGGAATAGAGCGAGTACTTATTTTTCAAATTATTTTCCAAGATATCATTTAATAAGAAATAGCTTAGTAAAATACATATATCATTAATTATTTTATTAATAGATATATCAAGTTAAACTGTGACAAACAAAGTTGAACGGAAGGAGTGATTAAGAAGTAAAGTATGAAAAGGGGGCTGACTTATCAATGAGTAAACACAGCACGTGTCACGCATTTCGTGGTTGCGATTTTTGTCCCCGTCGGCCGTCTTGCCCATTCTCCTTTTTTGTTTTCATGTGAAAGAAATAACACTCCCCATCTTGGGATATGTTAAAAAGTGATCTCTTAAATATATTTTCTACTAAGATTATTTTTAGCTCTTTTTGATCCCTCTCAAATATTTAACAAAGTTTGTTGGTTAGATTTGATGAGAACTACATTTGGAGTTATAGTATTTGGTGTTTTTTAAAAATATAAAATAATAAACTATATTTAGAATATGATATTTTGGAGGTTTAGTACTTTTCATATTTTAATTTATAAAGTTCACTTTTCTTTTTGTTCATTCTAAAAAGTGTCATTTTTCTCTAATCAGAAAAAAATTAATTTTAAAATTTCTTTTTCAGCGTTGATGAAATGACTTATAGTCACATAAATGATTAAGATATCACTTTGACAAACATAAAAAAGTAAAACTGCTCAAATATATTTAAGAAATTATTTAAACCTCCTTTCAAACCTAAGAGGTCTTTTTCTTTTCATTTTCTCGAGATACTATACTCTTGATTGGTGATTTAGTCATAAGTTTACGCCTTGTACTGAAAATAAACTTCTAGTTCGATAAAGTAATAAATACTTCCTTAGTTTCGATGTATATAATGTAATTTGATTATCATGTTTTAAAATAAAACTAAAAAAAATTCAAAATTTATTTAAATATTTCATAATATTACATTTACTATAATTGTTTGTTCCTTTTAGAATGTACATCACATAAAAAAAAAAAATAGTAGGACTAGGAGTAACATAACATGACATTGAATGTTATGAAATGAAATGGCAAGACCGCAAGAGGCCTGCTGGACAAGTTTACATATTCCTTTAGTCCATCTTTTACTTATTTATATTTTAGCATACTCCTTTAAAGACAATAAACAAATATTCTCCATAAATAGACATTCATTAAAATACAAATATTCTTCGTATTAAGAAATGATTTTGTAGTACTTAATAATAAGTATAAAATTATTATAAATATATTTGTATTTAGGGAATGTCTATTTATCGAGATTCCTTTGGAGAAAAAATTAGGAATCCTTTATTGACTAAGTCAGTTTTTCCCTATAAAAATAAAAGGGTTTCCTGCATTGTAAATAATTAATAAGATTAAATAGTTATTTAATTATTTAGTGGTTCATAATTAATTACCCTAATTATTATAATTAAAAGAAAAGTAGTATCCTCTTAAAGAGGACTTTGGCGATAACCGTTCCAACTACATTAGATAACCATATCAAACTCTTCGTATCGTAGATATGGATAGAGATTATACAGTTATTACTATTATTATTATGTTTGAATCGTTTGGTGAAAAAGAAAGAAGAGAATTGGCTGTTGGGGTAATTTTTAATTTGTATATATGATTGATTAGAGTTAGTGTTAGGAAGGTACTGATTGGTTGAGGAATTAAAGTTGAATGGTGATTGGAAAGTTGAGACAATCATTAATGACCAGCAACTAGAGTGTTGTTTGCAATTGTTAATCAATTTGATTCTATACGTCAAAATAAAATTGGGTTCATGGTGTTGCTAGCCTGCCACTGGTTTCGTAACCAGTGGCCTAATTTTTAATATTATAATTTTGTTATGATACAATAAATCAAGGCTTGATATATTGATATAGGTAATTAAATATTAGGTGTATTATACTATATGATTGGAGGAATTAAGACTTACCCTTAGGTTTGAACTTTAGGAAATTGATTATAGAATTAGTCGAGTTTTGGGTCTAGGCAAGACATAGAGTAATATGATGTCTATAAACTCGTTAACTTACAAATTATGCATATATACCTAATAGATTGGAAACGTTTGGAGGCATTGAGGAAAGGAAAAGTGTTGGAGAAGTAGCTTGCTTGACTTTAATTCTTCAGTGGAGGTAGGTTATGATTTATTCTATTTGATAGATAGACTCTTAATAGTGATTGATGTATTGAGTGATATTATAAAGTTCTCTATGTACTTGATTGTGTGGTTGTGTGGCTTGGTTGTGTGGTTTGTGATTGGTTTGAAATGCTGAGACCATGAAATTTACAATCTTGAACCCTCTCTATCGAAGTGATGCCTTGAATAAAAAAGGCTTGATGAAATATTGTTAATGAAGTGAAAAGTGGTAATAATAAATGATAAATTAACGATATATTGGATCGGGTGCCACGAGCCGACATGATATTATTGGATCAGTGTCACGTTCCGACATGATATATTGGATCGGGTGTCACGAGCAAGCATGATATTATTGGATCGGGTGTCACGTTCCGACACGGTAACATTAATGGAAAACATATTGAATTAACTGAATGTACTCAATCTCAAAGAACCCATTCAATTCCCAAAAGAGCTTGGTGCGGAGGCATGAATCCTCATGTGTGTTCTTGATATTATTGACTGATTACGTACTTACTTTAGTGTTGTTGTCATTGGTTCATGTTGTTTGTTGCTTGCCACCTGCTAAGTGTCATAGTTGATTTTATACTGTTACTCATTGCATATTAGTCTCTATTTTGAGTTGACCGATGATATCTAATCAGTACATGTTGCCCTGCACTGAGCCCTACTTGTGTTTTTCTTTGTTTTCCTTTTGTGGAGAGCAACGAGTGTACCATCGACTTCGACTCGCCCTCAGCTATAGCCAGCCTCCAGCATGTCAGGTTTAAGGGTGAGCTATTCATTCAAGCCCTTGTTGGATTCTCTTGGTCATGTCATGATGTCCTTAGTTTTCGGACATAAAATATTTTATTAATTTATTTTGGTGTCTTTAATAATCTTAGACTTAGTATTTGAAGATTAGATGTCCTTGATGTGATGACTTTCAGGTTTTGGGAATGACGTAGAGTAGACTTTGGTGGATTTGTATTTCTTACCTTAATTAGATTGAGCTTCCGCACTATGGTTTGTATTTCGTAAGTTTAACAATTAATATATGTTGGGTTTGGATTCCGTGGTTTGCCCACCTAGGAGGTTAAGTGTGGGTGCCACTCATGACTCGTTTTGGGTTGTGACAAATCGATGTCAAGGCAGCGATCTTTAATTATTTTTTTTTTACTGAAATCGCTGTCAAGGTAGAGATTTTTAAGATTTTTTTTTACGAAAATCGCTCCTTTTTATTTTTTATTTATTTTCTGAAAGAAAATCGCTGCTAATTTTAATTTTTAAAATATTTTTTTATACAAACATTATTATAGCAGCGATTTCTTTTTTTTTTTTTTAAAATCGCGAAAAATGCTGCACGGGCAGCGATCTTCTTAAAAATAGAATTTTGTTTTGGACAAAATTGCTGGAAATTAGAAATTTTCCTTGGGAGGTATCAGAAAGGATTTGGAATGATATAATATCGATTCATACAGAAGAAAAGGTTCTCTATTGATTCAAACACTGTACCTATGGGATAATGATTGAGGAAGGGTAGGTTAGTGATTTTGATTCTTTTAACGGAAAATTTCTACGTCAGGAGCGATATTTCCCTTTTGATTAAAAAAAATTGATGCATCCTTTTGAAAATTTTGGAAAATTTATTTACCCTTTAGGCTCCGGATTCACAAAAAACCAACTTAAACTCTTTTGGAATGCAATATGAAACTAACCTTTGTCGAGTATGCACATTGCAACTTTGACGATGTGCAAAAGATGTTATATCTCACAATTACAAAGTTTTTGTAGTCCAGACTTTGAGTCATTTTATGCAATAAAGCCTCATTTGTTTGCACTTATTGAAGGTCTTAACCTGAATGACTTAGACATTAAGCCATTAAGTGCATTTGATTCTTTTAAAAGAAAAAATTACTTAATGAGTCTGAAAGCATCTGATTCACTCAGATCTATGAGGGAGTCTTATTTTTATTCAGACTCTTTTTAACGTTAATTTATTTCCTCGTAAAGCTCAAACATCATTATTTTTTTCTCTATATACGTTGCCTCTCTCTCCCACTCTCTTCATTATCAACATAAATTGTTATGTTTTCTCTTATATGCATTGCCTGTCTCGATGGTGTTGAATTTTTTTCTCTTGAACAAGTATGTTTTTAAATAACTTTTTACAAGTACTTTGTTTATTAATTTGTATCTTAAAAATAATCTTGGTATTATTGTTTGCTTCTCAAGAACTCTGAAATTTTATTTATAAAATTAGAGGTCTTGTATGTGCTTATTCGATAATACAAAGTATGCGCTAAAAAAATTTAGATATTATATTTTTCTTCTTTTTTTTTTTTCTAAAAAAATATGGTACCAAGAACGTCTCAATAAAATTAGAAGTTTAACACCAGATTATAACAAGATGCCTTAAATATTTGCACACATGCACAAAAATATTATTAATTTTGGGTTGCCTTTTTTATTCTTACATACTAGTTTTTGTTTATATTCTCAAAAGGCCCTAAGCGTTTAACTTCACGGAGTAATATTATTATTTATAAAACTATCATGACCCAGGGGTAACCCCTAAATGTAACATGACATACTTGACCCCGAAGAGTCTCATACAAGCCCTTATCATATCATAACATAAAGCGTTAGAACAATAACAATAAAAACACATTTAAGTCCAAAAAGTCTTTATAAAGGAAAGCGGAAGTCTAGACTTGTCTCAATTAGCCATCTATTACAATAGTTCAAATGAAAAGGGACATAACCCATAAAACATCGTTCGAAAATGAAATACTAAAAATGAAACTCAAAGTGAAACTCCTGTCCTCGAATCATGAGGACTCATCACAAGCAACGAGAATAGTCGAATCCAAGCTTAACCAAATGACAACTGCCTTAAGAACCGGACCCTACAGTTGGGGAAAATGTAGGAAAATATGGGTTAGTAAAAAAATGCACCAAGTATGATAACCATGCATAAAATCATGAAAACATACTAAAAGGAACATTTTAGTTTAATGCATGCAATTTTCTAAGTCAAAGCATCATATTTAAGATAGTGGAAAAGCATACGTCATAAGCATAATCAACTTATAGATCATCACATCATAAAAGGTACATACCATAGATACCTTCAAAGAATACTTGTGCAATGCATGAGTAAGATCCCATACTCTCACCCATAATAAGTAAATCTTCTTAAGTAACCATAGTTCATTTTTTATATTCTTGTTCATATTAATGTACTAGTGGGAATACGCCTTAACTGACATAGACCATGTGAGCTAACATGGTATTCGGTATCTATTCCACACCGAAAAGGGGTTGTTCTACTTGACTAAGGTAGAACCATACTTTTAGCTTAGGTGGATCCACTAGCTAAAGACCTATGTGGGCACATAGTTATGGGATAAGGATATTGCTACTAGAAACCTGGACTCAACTAAGGTATAAGGTTTCCATCTCATGATATACATACTTTGGGAACACGAACTCAAATACGGTAGAAGGAACCCATTTGGAAAGTTGGACTCAACTAACGTATGAGTTTCCATCTCATATTCATATCCACTCGGTGCTAAGCATTAATTCTTATAGATTACATATTAAGTCTTGACTTAAGTGCATATGCATGGAAGAATGTCTTGACACTCAATCCAACATACTTTATACTCTAGCTCATAGATTCAATAGGTGAGAATAGCCTTTCAACCCTAGAATCATCATATTGTGAGAACATCTTTCACATCATACCATATTCATACATAAATGTGTACATGGGATAATCATCCAACAACACAACAACTAGATCATAATCATATTCACTTTACTCTCAAAGTGTTCTAAAAACATATACATAAACCTCATAATCATGCATAATTCTCATGCTTTGCCCTTCAAGAACCATAGATCAAAATCCATAAACACGTCTAGAATTACTACATTAGACATGGATGATAACATAACTCAAGTAGTTCAATTACTAGATGCATAATTCTATCATATTCTACTTGCATCAATCAATACCCACACTTTGAGATCCAAATTGAGAAAATAGGGGAATTCATGGATTCTTGGGGAATTCAATATAAAACCATATAAAATCATCAATATATCCATCATAAAACATAATTCAATCATTAAAAACTAATTTGAAAGGAACCTATGAGATTGAAGTCAAACCCTAACTTTTGCGATTTCTAGCTTTGAAATTGGGGGTTTTAAAGGGGCTCCATGGATGAAAACTATCCATGGATGAAGGACTACCATACCTTAGTTATGATTCTCCAAAGAATTTGAGTGAAAAAGCCTTGTTTCTTCGAGCCCTAGCTTCTACTTTCCTTTTCTTCTTCCTTGAGTTCTAGAGAGAGAAATTTTGAGAGAAGATGAACTTGGGGATTTGATTTGGGGGTTTTGGAAATAATGGGTTGAATGGGTGTATTTTGACTTAAAATGACTTATATAGGTGTATAAAACTAAGGAAAAATGACTTCACTTTGTTAGGACTTAAAAATGAAATACCCAAAATGCCCCTCACTTTAAGTGAGCTGCCAGGGACCATGCAGGGCTTCACGGGCCGTGGTCATGACCATGAGCCAAATTCCCATACGTGGTCTTGACGCAGTGGAATGGAAAAAATTTCCTTTAGCTCACAAGCCCAAGTCATCTTCACGAGGGGCTCCACCAGCCGTGAAGCAAGCCACAAGCCATGGTCCCTCTCGTGGACCTTGAGGCAGTAGCTAGGCCAAGCCACTCTCCATAGCCATTCCACTAAGGCAAGTTCAAGCCCACTCCCACGAGCTGTCTAAGGCTTCACGAGTTGTGAAGTGTCTCCTGTGGAGGGGTCATGTAACATCTCACAACTAGAAAGAACTAGAAGGATGTTTAAAATCGGGAAATAAATATTTTTGAAAAGTGTAAGGAAATCTGGAAAATTTTAAGTAAGTTAAAGTGAGTTTTTGGTTAAATTCAAACCACCATAACTCCTAGCTCAGGATGATTTAAGTGTAGTTCCAAATATGGTTGGAAAGATCTTGGAATGATCTTTCCAACTCTGCTAAGTTTGCACCGTTCCGAGTTCGTATGAGTAAGTTATTGCCCTTTGGAAGTTGGGTTGTTGGAATAAGGAAATGTCTAATCCGGATTTTAGAAGGGTGATTTAGTCTTCTCCTTACCTAATTTCTCTAATTCGGTTTAGGAGATTAATTGGGGTAAAACCAAACTTTATTCAGTTTAGCGAAATTAGAATTTACGCTAGGGCTAGGAGAGGAGAAGAAAGAAGAGAAAAGAGGAGAGAAATCAAGAAATCGCCAAGAACGTTCAAGCCTTGCGAGTGGAATTCGTCGGGGGTGATCCCTACAAGGTATGTGAGATCACATAGTGTTGAGTTAGTTCACCTACACGCCAATATTGTTTCAATTCAGCGAATTTAAATTGTTTGAATGCAAAGATAGTGAGTTCTTGAAGAACATTGTTGAAAATTCGTTGAGTTCTTGATAGTTGTGTTGTTGAAGTCTCTTGTTGATTTGATTCGTGTTTCCGGGTGTATTTTTTAGTTAAATCTGTTGTATGTTGAGGGTAGTATTGATCCTAAATGTTTGGGGAAAGAACCAGGGAAGTTAGGAGGGTTTACAGATGAAAAATGGAGAAGAAAAATTGTCAAAAACCTGGGGAAGGGGGTGGGGCGTCGCGCCAGCTAGCGCACCCCAAAAGAGGCTCTGAAGTTCACCGCTTGGGGCGACGCGCCAGCCAGAGCGCCCCAGCAGCTTCTCTGACATTTGAGAGCTGGCGCCCCGCGCTTCTCAGAGCGCCAGGGACGTTAGTTCTCCCCATTCTTCCCCCACCTTTTCGTACTAGTTCCTAAGTGATGTACCTATGTTTCCTAGTTGATTCTAACACTCTAAGGTACATCTAAACATCATGAAATCATCCATAAACATGAGATAATGAACCTTGAATCCATAATTCAATTCGAGGAAAGTTAAGATCAAAGTTATAGAAGCTAAGGGTCAAAGTCTAGAAGTTAAGAAGCAAGTCAAAGCAAAATTTCTTAAAGTTTTAAAGAGTCTTTATTACATGTTTTACCTTTGTTTTAAGGCTCAAGTTTTAAGTTAAGCAAAAAGTAAACTTGAAGTTCTTTTCTTCAAAAGTATATGGGGACTAAGTATTCCCAAAGATATTTAAAATGTTTTCATATTTAAATAAAAATGGAAACTGAGATTTCCAAAGAGCCTTCGGGCTAGTTTTCAGAAAAAGTAATCGCTTTCTAAATGAATCAAGAGGGGAAATTCTGATTTCCAAGATAGCCTTTGACCTAAATTTTTGAGCACTAATCTCAAATCACAGAACAAGTATGTTTTTAAAACATAAGAGCCAGTATATTTTGGGAGTAGTATTGAACACCGAATTGGGGACGAGCATGAGTTTAGATAACTCACATCACCATAGAACCATGTAGCCACCATGGGTAGAAAAGGGTCATACTTTTTAGATAAATACTTTTTGCAATAGACTAGTGGATCCATTAGGTAGTTTATGTTCTATACCTTTGGCCGTGTATAAGATGCGCTGGCAACGTGAGGTAGATCGTTGTATTATCACTATAGCTCTTATGTGATGATTGTCGGTTAGAGAAACTCCCACATAAGTTATTGTGTTTTTATATACATCAGTTTATTGTATTTTTACATAAATTTCAGAGTTTTGTTGTATCCTTTTGCATACACAGAGTTGACATCATGTTTTTAAACAACTTTTCTTTATATTGCACTTGTTTAAACTGTTTTATATTGAAATGAGTTCAGTTAAGTATTCATGAGTTGAGAAGAGCCAAGGTAAGTGTTCCTTTCGGATTTTGTTTCCAACCTATGTTGTTTTAGCATTCCAACTCGCATATTCGTATATTCAATGTACTGATGCCAGTTGACTTGCATATTGTTATGATGTAGATATAGGTAACTAGGATCGGTATTCCAGCGCACCATTGATCCAGTGAGCAGTTCCGTGTTAGTCGGTGAGCCTCCTTGCATTCCGGAGGATCTATTTTCATTTCTTTCTAGTTAGTTCATTAGGATGTTGTGGGGTTTGTCCCAACTTCCATCTCAGTTGTTTTAGAGACTTCCTAGACAATCATATGTTAGTCCTTTGAGTCTTTTCATTATCATCTTTTATTGTTAAGATTTCGGTTACCACTTCTGGCCAAGTTAAATGTTTAATCTTTAAAACATTCTCAGTTATTTTATTATCCAGTTCAGTTAAGTTCATTGATCATTATAGATATGAATATTGTCCTCCACTGAGTTAAGTAAGCCAGGCCAAGGGTTCGCTTGGGGCCAACAATGGCTATCGAGTGCCAGTACTGCCCAGGGTGTAGGCTCGGGGCGTGACAAACTTGGTATCAGAGCCCAGAGTTCAAGATTCCTAGGGAGTCTATGAAGCCATGTCTGTAGAGTCTTATTTATTGGTGTGAAGCGCGCCACATCTATAATTAGGAGGCTGCAACATTTAGGAACTATCTCACTTCTTTCACACACATTTCGTGCGTTAGAGTTTAATCTCGAGAAATTTTCCCTCTAATTCGTGCTTGCGTGTGCTTTTCATATAATCATGCCTCCACCAAGAGCTGTTAGAGGACGTCCTGCTAGGCGTAATGTTGAGGAACAAGAGTTACCCAATGCACCTGAAGTGCAACCGCAAAGAGAAGTTACTAATGCTGAGTTCAGAGAGGCTATTAAGATACTCAGTCAAGTTGTGACAAACCAAGCTGGGTAGCAGAGAGGATCTCGACAAGAAGAGGCTGACACTTCAAGGATTCATGAGTTCTTGAGGATGAATCCCCTAAGTTTCACTGGTTCGAGCACTGCAGAGGATCCAGAGAACTTCATTGAGGAACTGAAAAAGGTGTTCGATGTGATGCATGCTATTGATACTGCGAGTGTTGAGCTAGCTGCTTATCAGATGAAAAATGTTGCTAGGACTTGGTTTGATCAGTGGAAAGGGGGGTAGAGTTGTGGATGGACCACCTGCGAGTTAGGCATGTTCTGAAGAGGCTTTCGTGGGGCATTTCTTTCCCCAAGAACTGAAAGAGGCTAAGGTACGTGAGTTCCTCACACTTAAGCAGGATTCTCTAAGCGTTCATAAGTATGGGTTGAAATTCACCCAATTGTCTCGCTATGCTCCGAAAATGGTTGCGGACATGAGGAGTAGGATGAGTATGTTTGTTGCTAGGTTATCCCGTCTATCGAGCAAAGAGGGCCGCACAATAGTGCTTATTGGGGACATGGACATTTCGAGGTTGATGGTCTATATGCATAAAGTAGAGGAAGAGAAGCTAAGGGATAGTGAGAAATTCAAGAACAAGAGGGCTAAGACAAGGAATGAGTCCGGGCAGCAGAAAAGTAATGCCAACCGGTCATCCTTCAAACAGAAACAGAAGGGCCCCATCATCTGCTAGTACACCTGCACCAAAGAACAAAGGTGAGTACAACAATCAGAACTTCAGAGCTAAACCTACTTATTCTCAGGGTAGCGTGACACAAGGGGGTAGTAAGCCTCATGCATGCGCCAAGTGTGGTAGTAACCATTCAGGTATTTGTCGTGAGGGCTCCATTGGTTGTTTCAAGTGTGGTCAGAGTGGGCATTTCATACGAGAGTGTCCAAAGAGCAAGCAGGGAAGCGGTAATGGGGGCAATAGAGCCCAGTCTTCTTCAATTGCTCCAAGTACTGCACCTAGAGGGGCTACTTCCGGTACTGACGGAGGAACAAACTACTTATATGCTATCAACAGTCGTCAATAGCGAGAGGATTCACCAGATGTAGATGCTGTCACTGGTATGATTCAAGTCTTTGACTTTATTGTTTATGCCTTGCTAGATCCAGGAGCGAGTTTATCTTTTGTAACTCCATATGTTTCTACGAACTTTGATCTTATTCCTGAGCAACTTAGTGAACCATTCAGTATTTCTACACCTGTTGGTGAGTCTATTCTAGCAGAGAGAGTCTATCGTGATTGTCCCATTTCCGTCAATCACAAGAGTACCATAGCTGATTTGATTGAATTAGACATGGTAGAATTTGATGTCATTCTTGGTATGGACTGACTTCATGCCTGTTATGCCTCAGTTGATTGTAGAACTCGAGTAGTCAAGTTTCAGTTTCCAAATGAGCCAGTGTTAGAGTGGAAAAACATTTCAGCAGTGCCTAAGGGCTGTTTCATTTCATACCTTAAGGCATGGAAGTTGGTTTCTAAGGGGTGTGTCTATCACTTAGTCCGAGTTAATGACTCTAGTATTGAGGTACCTCCTATTTCAGTTAGTTCCATTGGTAAAAGAGATCCTAGAAGTCTTTCCTAATGATCTTCCCGGAGTCCCTCCTGAGAGAGAGATATACTTCGGCATAGAACTTCTTCCAAATACTCATCCTATCTCTATTCTGCCATACAGAATGGCACCAGCAGAGTTGAAAAAGCAGTTAAAGGATCTTTTAGATAAGGGCTTTATTCGACCAAGTGTCTCACCTTGGGGCACTTCAGTCTTATTTGTGAGAAAGAAAGATGGCTCCCTTAAGATGTGTATAGATTACCGTCAGTTGAATAAGGTTACCATCAAGAACAAGTATCCTCTTCCAAGAATTGATGATCTTTTCGATCAACTTCAGGGTGCTTCTTGTTTTTCTGAGATAGACCTCAGATCAGATTACCATCAGTTGAAAGTAAGGGAATGTTATATTCCCAAGACAGCTTTCAGAACCAGATATGGTCATTATGAGTTTTTGGTGATGTCTTTTGGTTTGTCAATGCACCAGCTGCATTCATGGATCTTATTAATAGAGTCTTCAGACCTTATTTAGATATGTTTGTTATCGTCTTCATTGATGACATACTAATCTATTCAAGGAATGAAGAAGATCATGCTGGTCATCTCAGAATAGTTCTTCAGAGTTTGAAAGATAAAGAGTTATATGCTAAATTCTCTAAGTGTGAGTTTTGGCTTGAATCTACGGCATTCTTAGGCCATATTGTGTCTGGAGAGGGGATTAAAGTTGATACTCAAAAAATTGAGGCAGTGCAGAATTGGCCTAGACCCACATCTCCAACTGATATTAAGAGTTTCTTGGGTTTAGCTGGCTATTATAGAAGGTTTGTAAAGGGGTTCTCGTCTATTTCGTCTCCTTTGACGAAGTTGACTCAGAAAACAGTGAAATTTCAATGGTCTGAAGCTTGTGAGAAAAGCTTTCAGGAATTGAAAAAGAGGTTGACTACCACCCTAGTTTGGACCTTACCAGAAGGTACTCAAGGTTTTGTGGTGTATTGTGATGTATCTAGAGTTGGTTTGGGTTGTGTCTTAATGCAGAATGGCAAAGTTATAGCTTATGCCTCCAGACAGTTGAAAGTTCATGGGAAAAACTACCCAACCCATGACTTAGAGTTGGCTGCTGTAGTATTCGCTTTGAAGATATGGCATCATTATTTGTATGGTGTTCATGTTGATATATTCATTGATCACAAGAGCCTTCAATATGTGTTCACTCAGAGAGAGCTAAATCTCAGACAGAAGAGGTGGTTAGAGTTACTCAAGGATTATGACATGAGTATTCTTTATCACCCAAGTAAGGCTAATGTTGTTGCTGATGCCTTGAGCAGGTTGTTTATGGGTAGTACTGCCCATGTCGAGGAAGAAAGAGAGATTTAGCAAAGGATGTGCATAGACTTGCACGCTTAAGAGTTCGACTTATGGATTCCATAGAAGGAGGAATAATAGTGACGAATGGGGCTGAATCATCACTACTGTCAGAAGTGAAAGAAAAGCAAGACCAAGATCCCGTTTTTCTAGACTTAAAGGAAAATGTTCATAAGAAAAGAGTATTAGCTTTTGAACAAGGGGGAGATGGTGTATTGAGATATCAAGGTAGATTGTGCGTACCTATGGTGGATGGACTCCAAGAAAGGATTATGGAGGAAGCTCATAGCTCCAAATATTCCATTCATTCAGGTTCGACAAAGATGTATCGTGATTTGAGAGAAGTATATTGGTGGAATGGCATTAATAAGGGCATTGCAAAGTTTGTTGTTAAGTGTCCAAATTGCCAACAAGTGAAAGTAGAGCACCAAAGGCCCGGTGGTTTGGCTCAGAATATTGAACTTCCAGAATGGAAGTGGGAGATGATAAATATGGATTTCATCACAGGATTACCAAGGTCTCGCAGACAACATGAATCTATTTGGGTGATTGTCGACAAAATGACAAAATCAACCCACTTTTTGCCCGTAAAGACTACCCATTCAGCAGAAGATTATGCTAAGCTATATATTCAAGAAGTGGTAAGGCTTCATGGAGTTCCAATCTCTACTATTTCAGACAGCTGTGCGTAATTTACTGCAAAGTTTTGGAAGTCATTCCAGAAAGGCTTGGGTTCAAAGGTGAACTTGAGTACTGCATTTCATCATCAGACAAATGGGCAAGAAGAGTGTACCATTCATACATTACAAGATATATTGAGGGCATGTGTGATTGATTTCAAAGATAATTGGGATGATCACCTACCTTTAATTAAGTTTGCTTACAACAACAACAGTTACCACTGTAGCATCCAAAATGGCTCCATATGAAGCCCTTTATGGGAGAAGATGCAGATCTCCTATCGGATGGTTTGAAGTTGGTGAAGCAGGGTTGATAGGACCAGATTTAGTGCATCACGCTATGGAGAAGGTTAAAGTTATTCAAGAGAGGTTGAAAACGGCACAGAGTCGTCAGAAATCCTACATTGATGTTAGGCAAAGAGAGTTGGAGTTTGAAGTAGATGATTGGGTGTATCTAAAAGTTTCACCCATGAAGGGTGTTATGAGGTTTGGTAAGAAGGGGAAGCTTAGTCCTCGGTATATCGGACCTCATCGAATATCCAAAAGGATGGGCAATGTAGCTTATGAGTTGGAGCTACCACAAGAGTTAACCGCGGTTCATCCGATGTTTCACATCTCTATGTTGAAGAAGTGCATGGGCGATCCTTCCTTGATCATACCAACTGGAAGTATTGAGATCAAGGATAGCTTATGTTATGAGGAGATTCCGGTTCAGGTTCTCGATCGCCAAGATCGCAAGTTAAGGACAAAAGAGGTTGCATCAGTCAAAGTCTTTTGGAGGAACCAATTTGTTGAGGAAACTACATGGGAAGCAGATGAGGATATGAAGAAGAGGTATCCACATCTCTTTGCAACCGGAGAAAATGCAGACCAAGATAGTAATTTTCTTCTTAGTACTATCTAAATTATGAGTGAGCATGTTCCTTGTTTGAAATTGCTTTTGGGATGTTTGAACTTGATGTTACCACCCTTAGCTTAGTAAGAGTAACTCTCATTCGAGGACGAATGTTCCCAAGGGGGAGATATTGTAACATCTCGCAACTAGAAAGAACTAGAAGGAAGTTTAAAATCTGGAAATAGTTATTTTTTGGAAAGTGTAAGGAAATATGGAAAATTTTAAGTAAGTTAAAGTGAGTTTTTAGTCAACTTCAAACGATCATAACTCCTAGCTCAGGATGAGTTAGGTGTAGTTACTAATTTGGTTGGAAAGCTCTTGGAATGATCTTTCCAACCCCGCTAAGTTTGCACCATTCCAAATTCGTATGAGTAAGTTATTGCCCTTTGGAAGTTGGGTTGTTGGAATAAGGAAATGTCTAATCCGGATTTTAGAAGGGCGATTTAGTCTTTTCCTTACATAATTTCTCTTATTCTTTTTAGGAGATTAATTGGGGTAAAACTAGACTTTATTCAGTTTAGAAAAATTAGAATTTACGCTAGGGCTTGGAGAGGAGAAGAAAGAAGAGAAAAGAGGAGAGAAATCAAGAAATCGCCAAGAACGTTCAAGCCTTGAGTGTGAAATTCGTCGAGGGTATCCCTAGAAGGTATGTGAGATCACATAGTGTTGGGTTAGTTCACCCACATGCCAATCTTGTTTCAATTCAGCGAATTTAAATTGTTTGAATGCAAAGAAATTGAGTTCTTGAAGAACATTGTTGAAAATTCGTTGAGTTCTTGATGGTTGTGTTGTTGAAGTCTCTTGTTGATTTGAATCGTGTTTCCGGGTGGATTTTCTAGTTAAATCTGTTGTATGTTGAGGGTACTATTGATCATAAATGTTTGGGGAAAGAACCATTGAAGTTAGNGTGACTAAATTGAGAATTCTTGGACTTTAACAAGTCTGATTTCCACGGCAGCAACCAGTTCTCCCTATTCTTCCCCCACCTTTTCGTACTAGTTCCTAAGTGATGTACCTATGTTTCCTAGTTGATTCTAACACTCTAAGTTACATCTAAACATCATGAAATCATCCATACACATGAGATCATGAACCTTGAATCCATAATTCAATTCGAGGAAAGTTAAGATCAAAGTCATAGAAGCTAAGAGTAAAAGTCTAGAAGTTAAGAAGCAAGTAAAAGCAAAGTTTCTTAAAGTTTTCAAGAGTCTTTATCAAATGTTTTACCTTCGTTTTAAGGATCAAGTTTTAAGTTAAGCAAAGAGTAAACATGAAGTTCTTTTCTTCAAAAGTATATGGGGACTAAGTATTCCCAATGATATTTAAAATGTTTTCCTACTCAAATAAGAACGGAAACTGAGATTTCCAAAAAGCCTTCGGGCTAGTTTTCAGAAAAAGTAATCGCTTTCTAAATGAAACAAGAGGGGAAACTTTGATTTCCAAGATAGCCTTTGAGTTAACTTTTTGAGCACTAATCTTAAATCACAGAACAAGTATGTTTTTAAAACATAAGAGCCATTATATTTTGGGAGTAGTATTAAGCACCGAATTGGGGACGATCATGAGTTTAGATAACTCACGTCACCATAGAACCATGTAGCCACCATGGGTAGAAAAGGGTCATACTTTTTAGATGAATCCTTTTCGCAATAGACTAGTGGATCCATTAGGCAGTTCAGGTTCAATGCCTTTGGCCGGGTATAGGATGCGTTGGCAGCGTGAGGTAGATCGATGTATCATCACTAAACTCTTATGTGATGGTTGTCGGTTAGAGAAACTCCCACAGAAGTTATTGTATTTTTATATACTTCAATTTATTGTATATTTACATACATTTCAGAGTTATGTTGTATCCTTGTGCCTACACAGAGTTGACATTATGTTTTTAAACAACTTTTCTTTATATTGCACTTCTTTAAACTGCTTTATATTGAAATGACTTCAGTTAAGTATTCATGAGTTGAGAAGAGCCAAGGTAAGTGTTTCTTTCAGATTCTCTTTCCAGCCTATGTTATTTTAGCAATCCAACTCGCATACTCATACATTCAATGTACTGATGCCAGTTGACCTGCATCTTATTATGATGCAGACACAGGTTACTAGGATCGGCATTCCAGCGTACCGTTGATCCAGTGAGCAGTTCAGAGTCAGTCGGTGAGCCTCTTTGCATTTCAGAGGATCTATTTTCATTTCTTTCTAGGTAGTATATTAGGATGTTGTGGGGTTTATCCCAACATCCATCTCAGTTATTTTAGAGGCTTCATGGACAATCAAATGTTAGTCCTTTGAGTCTTTTCATTATCATCTCTTATTGTTAAGACTTGGGTTGCCACTTTTGGCCAAGTTGAATGTTTAATCTTTAAAACATTCGCAGTTATTTTATTATCTAGTTCAGTTAAGTTCATTGATCATTATAGATATGAATATTGTCCTCCGCTGAGTTAAGTAAGCCTGGCCAAGGGTTGGCTTGGGGCCAACAATGGCTTTCAAGTGCCAGTCCCACCCAGGGTGTAGGCTCGGGGCGTGACAGGTCACTTTTGGGGTAGCCTAAGGAGGCTACTGCCTCCACCTCCACGGGTGTCACCACGACTCGTGGTGTCCACTACGGGTCGTGAGGACCCTCTTGGTCTTGGTGGACAGTAACTTGGCCAAAATGGACAACCTTGGCCCCTTGCCTTGGCCCTTGACCTTCTCCCTTGATGTTTAGCCTCACGTTTTAGCTCTAGTTTAGCCTACTAGTTTTCGGAGTGTTACAAAAATAAAGAATTTGTTTTAGTTAATAAGGCTAGGCATCTGTTTGTGTTGCATTTTTTATTCTTATATGTTTTGTATCTGTGCCAAGAACATCTCAATAAAATTAGTAGTCTAACACCAAATTATAATAAGAGACCTTAAATATTTATATACATGCATAAAAATATTATTAATTTAGGGTTGAATTTTTTATTTTTACATACGACTTGTTTTTTTTTATTACATTTCAAAAGTCACTAAGCAGTTAACTTCACATAATAATATTATTATTTATAAAAATATGAACTAGTTGTAGTTAATAAGAAGTTAGACATTTGGTTGGGTTGCCTTTTTTATTCTTGTATGTTTTTGGATCTTTGCCAAGAATGTCTCAATAAAATTAGTAGCCTAGCACCAAATTATAAAAAAACGCCTTAAATATTTACACACGTGTATAAAAATTCACATAGTAATATTACTATTTATAAAACTAAGAACTAGTTGTAGGTAATAAGAAGTTAGACATTTGTTTGGGTTGCTTTTTTATTCTTATATCTTTTTGGATCTTTGTAATAAGAAGCCAAACATTTGTATTTGTATATCAAATCTCTCTCTCACTTTATACAAACAAAAATTGTACATTTTATTTGTATAATTTGTTTTTGCATAAAGAGAGAGAAATGCAAAAGAGAACTAGGCAGGGGAAGATTTGTATCAGTATAATTATAAGTGTATAGGATGGAGAGATATGTATTTTTATTTGTATATATAGTCTCTCTCGCTTTATACAAATACAAAGACAATTAATACATTTTTCTTTGTATGAAAGTGAGGGAGGCGAGGGAGAGAATTGATAGTGGCTAGCCAGATTCAGGGGAGAGAGAGGTGATAATGACAATGTGTTTGCTATGAATTAGAATTAAATGAAACTATATCTATAGCATTTAATTTGAATTAATAGTTGCTATAATGTACAATTTTCCCTTTAATTATTCATGTGTTCAAACAAGAAGGGCTTAACTTTAGCATATTGTTATATATGCATATTAGGTTACATGCCCAAATTCAAGAAAATCATTGCTTGGATTTCTGCTAAAAGTTTATAAATTTAATTATCTTATGAAAGTAAAAAAAAAACATATAAGAACTATTTTTAGAAGTCTTGAAGAAACAGAGTATAGAAGGTTGGCTTTATAGACAACAGTGGTATAGGTTACTAATCTATTTAAGGAGTTGGAATACACTTAGAGAAGCCTACCTCTATATACTGCAATGACAAGGTTACTATATATATAGTTTTTAACCACGTATTTCATGATAAAACAAAACATATAAAAATTGATTGTCACTTCATACAGAAAATGGTGTTTAATGTGTCGTGAACTCATAGCACATTTGACGCTCAAAACAAAGGATTAGTAAAAGAAGTGGAGATTGTTTATGTGGATATGATGTTTCTTTTGCTAAAGTGCAGGTAAAAATACTTGGAATGAATTGAAAGAAGGAAAGGAGTAAAAGTGAAGTTGCAAGTGAAAGAGACTACACATGTGTCTATACGAGCCGTGAAGTGTTGTATGAGCCGTGAAGATGCTCGTGGAAGTGATCTAACAGAAAGGAAAGTGAAGTGTAACTAAACAAGGCTCCAGATAGGCCGTGGTACACTATACGAGCCGTACAGTGGCTCGTGAAGAAGGTGAAGTGAAGATAGACAATTTTTTGTCCAAGTGTTGGTTCAAAAAGGGGTTAAAGGATCGTGAACTTCCTCACAGACCGTCACCTTGCTCGTTAAGAGTGTCAACAACATTTGTCCTTCCTTGTGTAGGACTCTTTTCTATAACTATTTTAATTCCCTAGGGTTTAATTTTGAATGATTATCAAAACTCTAACATATCTTGAGTGAGGAGAAACGATAATTTCCTTTTTGAACACATGTTTTAGTCGAACATTTGGTGATTAAATTTTGTGATCTTGATTAAGTGTTGATAATCAAGAAACTTTTGGTTTTGCCATTATTGTAAGTCTATTTTGTTATGCTTTCAATAATCTCCACTGTTTGTTTCATTGAAAATATGAGTGGCTAAACACCACAACTAGGGTTGTGGGAACCATGACGAAAACATAACGACGGATTCAAACGTGAATAACTTTTGATTGTTAACTGCATGTGTTGTTTCATCTTATAATGAGTGCACCCATTAGAACATGTCTGTTTTAATCATTTGTTTGAGAGAAAAGTGATGATTAAGAAAATCTTGAAAAAAATTTCATCAGCTCGTTTTAAAGGTTAGAGCTCTCTAGAGAATAACCTTCTTAACAAGTATGCAAGGGTAAGATTTAGAACACTCTAAGACCAAGAGGAGAATAGTGAAAACGATCTAATAGGGCTGAAAAGAGTTTAGATGTACCTAACATGCTATGAACATATAATGTTGAAAATAAATCATTCTTTGTATAGAATTTGAGTCGAAATTAAAAGGTCACGGGGAACACAATCCTAGTCTCGCTAAATCAACTACTACAAGTTCCATTAACTCATTTTAAAGATTACAGCGTGAGAGAGGATTACATTCTTAACAAGTATGAAAAGATAAGATTAAAACTCTCTAAGTCCGAGAGGAGAAGAGTGAAATCCATCTAATAGGGATGAAAAACATTTAGATGTAGCTAACTTGGTATGAGCATAAAATGTTGACAATATATCTTTATTTTATAGAATTCGAGTTGAAATTAAAAGGTTATGGGGAACACAATCCTAGTCTCGCTAAATTAACTATTACATCTTGGAACTATTGTTCGATGTTATTAGTATTCAAGTGTAACAACAATTGGTTACTTGAGTTCAAAACAACCCAATAGTTACTTTTTACAATTCACTTCTTTCGGAAATATTAACCATAACTTAATACAAGCGTCAATAAGTTTATTTCTGCCATAAATTTCTTGTGGGATCGACCTCAACTTTAGTTGAGTTCTATTATTGACTTCGACCATTTATACTTCTTAATTGAGGTGTAAGTTTGGACATATCAGATTTTGTTGTGGCTGCCATGGAATTTTGGTTCAGAACTACTCTACTAGCTATTACTTCAATTGTAGTTGTATTTCCTAATTTTACTTCTTGTTTCTTGTCTTTGTCATTTACAAGTAAGTTAACTAGTGCATGCCAAATACCAGAAGTAAGAGAGAACCTTTGATTCCTTACAATACCGAGTTAAGCAAAACTATAGGGAAAATGGTGAATGCACAGGAACTTGAAGCTTAGAGACAGAGGTTGAGACAAGATGTTGAAACTGTGACTAGAGGTGCCCAAAAAAATGCCAACGACCCAAACTTTGTTAATGAGGAGAATGAAGGAATAGAAGAGATAGCCCCTCATCATCACCAACCACTAAATCCAAGAGGTCGAGTTCAACAATCGACATTTGAAGAAGATGATTTAGAGCTAGATAGAGTTGGGGCCACTGAAGCTATAATACTCCCAGCATTGCCACCAGGTGTGAAATTTACCATCACCAGCACCATGATTCAACTATTGAACCTAAAAGGGCTGTTCAGAGGAACTACTGGTGAGGATGCAAATCAACACTTGATGAATTCTGTTGCCATTTGCAAGTTGGCTGAGATTCCTAGAGTAGCCCAACTGCGATGAGACTGAGGTTGTTCCCATTGTCTCTAACTAGGGAAGCAACAAACTGGCTCAATGAGTTGCCACACAACTCAATTATAACTTGGGCAAAACTGAGGGGGGCCTTTATGAAGAGGTTTTACCCAGAGGCAAAAGCGCTGCAAATAAGGGATGAAATAGGTTCTAACATGCAACTATCCGGTGAAACAATGCATGATATATGGTGGAGGTTTTGCCAAAAGTTAAAGAAGCGCCCAAATCATGGCCTCATCGATAGGCACTTAAAGCAGGTATTTTACATGTCACTGAACTTTGTGATTAAACCGATTGTGGATGCAGTGTGCGGTGGATCATTCATGAGAAAATCATTTCCCGAGATTGTAGTTGTCATGGATGAGGTATCAATGAACAACAGATCTTGGCACACAAGAGATGCAGAGATGGGAGATCTTGGGTTCACTTATGAACTCTCAACTCAACAGAAAAAGTGAAAGGAAAAACAAAGTTCAAACATGGCCCACACGAAAACCCAAATGGACATCATCGTGAAACATCTCATTGCTAGTCTAGAAAAGGTAAATGCATTATGTGCAACAAACAAGTATGAAGAACAGGATGTTGACTTTGATGAAGATGCGAAGTAATTGAACTATCAGGGGGTTTCCAAAATTCTAACTCGGGCAACCAGAGTTGTAATTTTGGAAATCAAAGTAGGAAGTTTCAGTATGATGGTCAATATGAAAAACTAGGGAACACAGAGCAAGGAAGTTAGAAAAACAAGGTAGGATACAAAGATGAGAGCAGTGGTGTGTATGTACCTCCAAGTAACCGAGATCGAATAGGTAATGGTTCTAGTAGGTCAAGGATGGAGGACATGTTAGCAAAGGTTCTATTGAGAGTTGAATCTATAATGTGGGAGCCAAAGAGTTGGGAAACGATTTCCCTTGCATGAGTCAACTTGTAGACTCACATTCTATTTCCATTAAGCAGTCGGAGCAGCAGATGGGGAAACTATCGGCTTCACTTAACTAAAGAAAAAATGGGACATGCCTAGTGATATGATTCAAAACCCAAAGAAAAGTGGGCACTGCATGGCTATCACCATGAGAAGTGGTAAATCACTACCAGAACCTACACCTGCAAGCATTGAGCAGGAGGAAAGTATAGAAAGGAATGCTGAAAAAGAGGTAAATGTAGAAGTTTTGAATGATTCAGAGATATCTATAAGAGTAGAGAGATTGCTAGGAGCCAAAGAAAGGGCACACAGAACTAAATAATCTACAATAGAGGCATCACTATCTTTACAGTAGATTCCTAGATCTCCTCCTCCATTCCCTCAGAGGCTCAAGAAGAAATCTCAGTATGGAAAATTCATGAGACTCATATCCATGCTTTGGACACTACCAATAAATATTCCATTAGTAGAGGTTTTGGAACAGATGCCAGGATATGCTAAGTTTATGAAGTACTTGGTAACAAAAAAGGGGACGACAAGTTTTGAACCAACAAATAATGTTCACAATTGTAGTGATATTGCTACAAGGTCCTTGGTGCAGAAGAAAGAGGACCCGGGTGCATTTACTATACCATGCACTATTGGTGCATTCGAGTTCACTAAAGCTCTGTGTGACCCGATAGATATTATCAATCTCATGCCATTGACAATATATAAACAGTTGAGGTAGGAGTCCCCAAAGCCTACTGTTATGAGATTGATGATGGTAGATAGATCAGTGAAGAGGCTCGTGGGCATTTTTTGTGATGTGTTGGTCAAGGTGGAAAGTTTCATTTTTCCGATTGATTTTGTAATTCTAGATTTCAAGGTGGATTTTGAAGTTCCCATAATTTTGGGAAGGCCATATTTGGCTACTAGTAGAGCATTGGTTGATGTGGAGAGTGGGGAGCTAAAATTTTGGCTAAAAAATGAAGAGGTCAAGTTCAAAGTGTGTAAGTTGATGAAGCAACCACACGATATGAGTGTGGTGTCCGCGATTGATATAGTTGAAGAAAGGGTCACTGAATCATCGATAGAAGAAAGATTTACTTTAGAAACACTAGTTGCAGTAATAATGAACTTTGATGTGGTCTTTTGAGTCGATTATGGGGACACTATAAATGCACATGAAGGCATGGGATCACATTCATATTATCCTAATAATTTAGACTTGGATTTGAAAAATAGGACAAACCTACAACAAAACCATCTATTGAGGAACCACATGTGCTTGAATTGAAGCAGCTGCCGGGTCATTTGAGGTATGTCTTTCTAGGTGAAAATAAGACTTTGCTAGTTATTGTGGCTGCAAATCTTAATGTTGAACAAGTGCAAACATTGGTGAAGGTGTTGAAAAGGTTCAAGAAAGCAATTGGTTGGACCATTGCTGACATAATTGGGATACCTCCAGGTATTTGCACTCACAAAATTCAACTGGAGGAAGATTGCAACCCAAGTATAGAGCACTAGAGGAGATTGCATCCACCAAAAGGAGGTAAAGAAGGAAATTATTAAATAGTTAGATGCAGTAGTGGTGTACCCTATTTCTGATAGCCATTGGGTGAGCCCAGTGAAATGTGTGCCCAAGATAGGTGGAATAACTGTAGTGGCGAATGCAAAGAATGAGTTGATTCCGCAGAGGTCAGTTATCGATTGGTGGTGTGCATGGATTACAGTAAATTGAACAAGTGGACCTTGGAAGACCATTTTCCAATGCCTTTCATGGACCAGATATTAGATAGGTTGGTAGGAAAAGGATGGTATTGCTTTTTGGATGGGTACTCTGGGTACAACTAGATTTCAATTGCACTAGAAGATCAGGAGAAAACCACTTTCGCATGCCCTTATAGTACTTTTGCGTTCAAACACATGCCATTTGGATTATGTAATGCACTTGCTACTTTTCAACGGTGTATGATATACATCTTTTCGGACATGGTTGAAGACACTTTGGAGGTATTTATGGATGTCTTCTCTGTGGTTGGTGACAATGTTGATGGTTGTTTGTTAAATCTTAGAAGGGCACTACAGATATGTGAAGAGGCGAACATAGTGCTAAACGGGAAAAAATGACATTTCATGGTCAAGGAAGGAATAGTTTTATGCCATAAAGTGTCCGAGAAAGGTTTGGAGGTGGATAGAGCAAAGATTCAAGTGATTGAAAAGCTGCCTCCACTTATTTCTGTAAAGGGGATTTGTAACTGCTTAGGCCATGCAGGGTTCCATCGATGATTCATTAAGGACTTCTCTAAAATTGAACATTCTTTGTGTAAGTTGTTAGAGACGGAGATAAAGTTCACTTTTCATGAAGCATACACCAAAGCCTTTGAATGTCTTAAGGCAAAATTAATTTTAGTCCCAGTGATTATTGCTTCAGATTGGTCGGAACCATTTGAAGTATTGTGTGAAGCAAGTGGTGTTGATTTAGGAGTTGTGGTAGGGAAGAAGCACAACAAGATCTTTCAGTCGAAATACTATGCAAGTAAGGCATTGAATGGAGCTCAATAGAACTACATTGTCACTGAGTGAGAATTGCTTGCAGTTGTGTATGCCTTTGAAAGATTTAGAGCATATCTGCTAGGAACAAAAGTGATAGTTCACACTTCCATGCACCATTGTAATATCTAATAGCAAAAAGTATGCTAAGCCGAGATTTGATAAGATGGCTGATGTTGTTACAAGAATTTGACTTTCAGGTCATAGGGAGAAGAGGTTGTGAAAATCAAATAGCAGTCACTTATCCATACTAGAAGCAGAGAAGAAAGGGGAATTTGAATTGACATTGATGACTCATTTTCGAATAAGCAGGTATTAGCCGCTACTCTTGATCTTATTCCTTGGTTTGCTAACTTTCCCAACTATCTTGTAAGTGAATTGATGCCCGAGGACTTGACCTTTCAACAAAGGAAGAAGTTCTTACATGATGTGAGCAAGTACTTTTGGGATGAGCCTTACTTATACAGGGTTTATGCGGATAATATTATTAGTCGGTGTGTGCCTGAAGCTAAAATGCTAAGCATTCTGGAAGCTTGTCACTCCTCTCCAGTTGGTGGACACCATGTGGGAACTCGCACTGCCCACAAGGTGTTCCAAAGTGGTTATTATTGGCTTAGAATTCATCAAAACACATTTGATATGGTTAAAGGTTATGACATAAGTCAAATGCAAGGAGTTATTTCCCATCGTCATGAGTTACCTATGACCCCTATCTTAGAGGTTGAATTATTTGATATATGGGGCATTGAGTTCATGGGGGTAGTAGTTTTGGCTTTGGCGGAGAATAAAGGCAAGAGTGTTGCAGGATTCTCAAAGAAGAATATTTTCTCTAAGCTTGGCACACCTAGAGTGATTACTAGTGACAGAGGCTCACATTTCTGCAATAAAGTGTTTAGCACTCTCCTGGCTAAATATGGGGTGAAACAACATAAAGTGGTAATGCCATATCATCCGCAAACAAATGGACACGTGGAAGTCTCTAATTGGAAATTAAAGTTGTATTTGCAAAGGCGATAAATGCCAATAGAATTGATTGGGCATGGAAATTGGATGATGTATTATGGGCATACCAGACAACTTTCAAAACACCCATTTGTATGTCACTATACTAGTTAGTGTTTGGAAAGACATGTCATTTTCTTGTGAAGTTAGAACACAAAGCATTGTGGGCGGTGAAGAAGCTAAACTTGAGTTGGAGTGAGGTAAAAAATATGCGACTAGAGCAGCGAAATGAAATGGATTAGTTTTGCTTGAGGCCTTATTGGAGATTTGCATTGTACAAGGAGAGGATGAAGTTGCATCACGAAAAAAATACTGAGAAAAGAACTTTTAGTCCTGGAGACTTGGTGATGTTGTTTAACTCAAGGCTATGTCTATTTCCGGGAAAGCAGAGATCCAAATGGTCAGGACCATTCAAAGTGATCCAGGTGTTTCAGTCAGGAGCCATTGAACTTGAAAATAAAAAAATTTAAAAGTTCAAGGCAAATGGAATGCGAGTCAAGGCATATATGGGGTCGTCAAAAAAGTGAGATAGTTGAGGAATACAAAATTGATGAAGTCTGAGTAATCAAGTAGCCTGCGTCGTGACGTTGAATTGTGCACTACTTGGGAGGCAACCCAAGATGTAATTGTAATAAATAGTTTAAACTTCATGCATTTCGTTATTTTTATAGGGTCACTGTGTGCAGGAATGAATTAAGGCAAGAAGTGGCCATCACGAGCCACTAGATGGGCCATGAAACACTATATGATCCATGAAAATGATGGCAAGAATGTCGTGGACTCACAGAAAAAAAGGGAAAATGTTCACGAAAGGTTTTATGGCACATTTGACCTTAGACGGACCATTTAGCCTCATGTGAACATGGAGGTAAGTTCACTTGTCCAAGTGTAGGACCACATGTAGCTACACGGGCCGCGATGCTCTTCATGAGCCACTTCATGGCCTGTCTAGGTTAGGTCGGTCCAAATGAACACGACCCACCCCAACTCGACCCAAACCCTATTTTTTGAAGATAAAAGGCTTCCAAGCGCCAAATGACCGGTCAACACTGAAATTGAGCAACACACTCCTTGAGAAACTAGATCTCTGATAGCCAGGGCAGTAGACCAGCATAACAACACTCCTTCCTAGTCTGAAGAGGAAGAAGGTAGTTCTGAGAGTGAGCAGGGGTCTGATGGTACCTCCCAAGCATATACTAATGACCCACATGTAGTTGAAATTGAAGAAAAATATCAGGATAGTCAAGAAGATAGCGATATGAATGACATCGATGACTCGGTGGTGTAGTTTGTTAGAGAGAGGGAAGATAACCCAGTAGGGCAACAACTACTAATTAATGTCATCTGAAATACTTGGGCAATTCTGGTTTAAGGGAGTTATTTGACAAAGGAATAGTATCCCAGTCTATTGGCATTGGCAGGAGCCCGTTATCCAAGAAAGAAAAGTTGTGCAAGTTGACTTTCAGGGTTTTCTAGAAATTCACTCCTTATTCAAACAATATCAGTTTGAGTGGAGGACTAAAAAGCCAGGACAGTTTTGGTGACACTTGACCAAAGAATTTTACTCCTCATATGTTGCCACACTAATGAATTTGGAGACCACAAAAACATCCAAAAGGGGAAAGAAAGCAACAACATTGAATTTAGGCCCACAAGAGGACATGATTATTCGGGGCCAGAAAGTTGATATTTCATAGACCATAATCAATAGGTTTCTACATGATCCTGAGTACACTGCACATACTGCTGTAGGTTTATATGAGGGTCGCCACCTTTTGGTGACTAGTGAAGTTGAGATGGATGATCCAGTTTCTCGAGAGAGCATCATGACATTGATTGCTAGGCTTATTGCGACTGACAGTGAGGCAGCATCATGGGTAGCCAACTGTAACGACGCAGAAAACTAGTAAGTGAAACTAGAGCATAACGATTGTGTGTTTGAATTTTAAATGGGGTTTAATGTGATAAAATGTCTTCCCGAGCTTAGGTTGAGGGGTATAGGGGTTAAACGTCAAGGTAAAATTCCCCAAGGACCACCCAAGGGATCCTTTAGGAGGACCCTAAAGCCTAACCCCAAAGACCCCAAGAAAACCAAAAAGCTGTCAATGTTTTTGTGACTCACAGATGGGACCTACTCCCCGTAGGTCTATCCGCGCCCCGTAGATGGCCTCTGTTGGTCAAGGTCCTAAAAGGCAAACCAAAGAAAAAAACCACGGACAGCCAGTACGGCTCATGGACCCACCCATGGTCCGTGGGTGTGGGTTCGTAGGTCACCTCTGCAAAACTGTCAAGTTTCGACCAAGTGGAGGGTCACTTTGGTAAATTCATTTTAAGGTCTTTTAAGTTGGGGGACGGTTATGATTGGTTAATTAAAGTATTTTAAGGGTTTTAAAAGTATTAAAACACCTTTGCCAATTCATTCTTTCAAATCACAAATTAGAAACCCACCTCTCCAAAAGTTTTCTCTAGAAACTCCATTGAAGAGCAAGTTCAAGGTCAAGTCTAGGGGTCAAGGAGCAGATTTCTTCTTCAATTTCATGTGGAATTATTCTATAAATGTCTGGTAGTCTTTATCCTTGACTTAGTTTCTTTCAAGGAGCCAAATTCAAAGATGATTTTAAGTCTCCAAAATACCCCCAAAACCATAGTTTTCAATCTATGCATCGGATCAATTCCAAATCGATTTCAAAAGTTTTTTTTATGATGAATTCTGAATGGATTGTTGCATTATTGATGAATTATGGTCAATTTGTTCTATGAACCCATGTTTTCCCCCAAAATCCTAGGTTATGATTTGTGATTGGGAATTAATTGATCATGAAAGTATGTTGAATTGTCTATGTTTATATTGAATTAGTTATTGAATCATGTTAATTCCCTTATCTATTGTAGTATGTTTGATGTTTGGGTTGTGATTGATGTATATCCTTGGAAGGCAATTTCATGAAGGATCTATGTATGATTATGATGTGAAGTATATGTGTGTGATTTCAATGAAAGAACTATGATCATGTTTAGAATGTAATTGTGTTATGATTGAAAGCATATTCTAAATTAACTCTCCTGAATGATGATGATAGAATGTTAAGGGTTTCTATAATGTACTGTTATATCTTGAATTGGTAGGCTTATGCATCATTTTCTTGTATCAATGAAAGTAATGTGGAATGATGCATCTTAAATTGGTAGGCTTATGCATCCTTTTCTTGTATAAATGAAAGTAATGTGGATTGATGCATCTTTAATTGGTAGGCTTAAGGCATCATTTTCTTATATTGATGAATGTGACCTTGAATGTAATATCATATCTTGAATTGGTAGGCATAGGCATCCTATTCTTGTAAAATGAATGTGTATTGACTTGATGAATATAAATCGACATGCCAATGGTATTCCTTTCATAAATGACTAATGAAGCATTGTAAGGCTTTGTCTTGCATCGGTAGACCTAATGTTGGTAGCCCTTTCATGAGGAGTCTATGAATGAATGTAATGATGAACCTTGAATCGGTAGACCTAATGTTGGTAGCCCTTTCATAAATGAATGATGAAGTATTCTAGTCTATGTCTTGAACCGATAGACCTAGTGTTGGTAGCCCTTCATGATGAGTCTAGAAACTAATGTGATGATAAACCTTGAATCAGTAGACACAATCTTGGTGGCCCTTTCATGTGTGAAATGATGAATCTTGTATCGGTAGACCCATTGTTGGTGGCCCTTCTTGGAGATTCAATGAGCTATCTATGCAATGTACCTTGAATCGGTAGACCTAATAGTGGTGGCCCTTTCATGGGTAATGTACTTTGGGTCGGTAGACCTAATGTTGGTGCCCTCTCAACTACAATAATCTTAATATGAATAAACTACTCTATGGGAATGGAGGCTAAACACCTAATGGATATGGTAAGATGGAAAGTCTCCCCATGTTAGGTCGGGTTCCAATGAATATCTTCCTATCCTATTACTATGTACCCATATAGGATATTAGCTAGTCGATCCACTTAAGCTAAAATGTTACCGGTTCTACCTTAGGCAAGTAGACCAACCCTTACGATGGAAGATTGTACATCAGATTCCATGTTAAGCTGACATGGTCTATGTCGATTAAATGCTTATTCTCAGCATATGAGATGTGCTCTATGGTTTCTTGAGAATTCCTATGAAGTGTGGGTGGTAGTATGGGATGTCATCCATGCATTGCACGAGTAGGCTTTGAGAGGGTCATAATGAGTTCTCTAATGTCTTCATGACTAATGAATGAGAGTTCTCTAAATGAAGCTATTGAAGAATGTTGACTTATATGCTGAAACATAATGATGCATGCTATACTTGGATGTATTATGAGTTACTTCCTTGTCATGACTTATGAAATGTGTATGTTCCGTATGTATGAGTAAGGTCTAAAGATGAAAAGGAAGAATGGTAAGTTCACTTTTGGTGGCCTTAATGTGGTACTTAGTGTGGATGGTTATATGGGACTCTATTCATACATTGCACAAAGTATAGCTTGGGGTTACCTAAGGTGAAGGTTTTAAAGTGATAAAATGACTTATATGTTGATTATGTTCTAATGTGATGAAATGTCTTGTAAGTTGATTATGCTTGTTTCTTATGCCTTTTATGCTAAAGTTCATGAAGTTTTCTCAAATTGGCATAATGCATGGTTTTCAAACCAAATGTCTATTTTAGCATGATTTTTGCATGTCTATCATACTTAGTACACCTAATGTGCTAACCCATATTTCTTTCATTTTTCTACAAAGTGTAGGGTTTGGAGGTGATGTTCTATTCTTGGAAGATAGGTTTCTATGGTGCAAGGAGATGAAGATTTGGTGAGTCCTCATAGTTTCGAGGATGAACTTTTTATTTCCCTTTATGTGTTCTACTTCATTTTTAAAGCTTTTGTATGGGTTGTGTCCCAATCTTTTAAGTCTTATGATTTAGATGGTTTGAGACAGTTTAGAAAAAGACTTCCGCTTGCTTTTATGAAAAAAATGACTTCGATTGTAAAGAAAAGTTTTCAATTCTGCATTATTTTCCTATGCTCTTATGTTCATGAATGCTATGAGGCTTGTATGAGACTTTTCGGAGTCTTGTATGCCATGTCACTTCCGGGGTGTAGGCTCGGGTTTTGGGATGGTTTAGGATGTCTCAAACCGCATCTAGTAGAGTCTTGTTCATAGTGTGAAAAGCGCCACATTTATGAATCAGAGGCTATTGGATGTTAGAAAATTCTCACTTCTCATTCTTCAAGTCGTACCATAGAGCTTAACTCTATAAGGTCTCTCTCTTATTACTTATCCGATGGTCTTTAGAATATGACCACTTGAAGGACTCATGTTACAAGGATATAGGGAGAAAAAGGCTGGTTGTGATTCCAATTATGGTTATGTGATTTGTTAGATTTGAGGTTATAGATTGTGATGTTGTCTTTAGTGTGAATGGGTTGCTTATAGTTATGTTTAGTTGATGTTAGAACCCGACTTAGTCTTGATGAGTTTTAAGGTATGTTGAAAGAAATGATATTTAGAAGATTTTGTATAGGCTTGCTCCCAAGGGGGGGGGGGAGATAAATGTGCTTAGATAGCAAGGTCGAGGAGTGTTCTTGATGTTAATGATTTAGGTTGACTTGAATTTTGACCTTGAGTAGTGTTGGTAGGGTTGCTTGTGAGCAAGAGTTGCTCAATGAGGACCTTGCTAGTTTAGAAGTAACGGTTGGGATTTTAGACCGGCAAGTTAAGAAATAGAAGAGGTAAAGAAGTTCCTTCCATGAGAATATTGATAAGTTCCTTATAGTTATGAATGTTGTATTGAGGATTCCTATGTTGTTTTCATGTTAACGTTAGTATGAGGTTTACTCCTAAGGAGGAGATGGTATGTTGAATAGTAAGGTTGTTGAGAGTTCCAATATCCTTATCTCTTTCCTTCTATTCTTATTCAAGCTTGAGACCAAGAGTTCCTTGTAGCTTGTTTCATGTTTGGGAGTCATGTGTGATTATGTGTTTCCATGGTCTCCTTATATTATGCATGTTCTCGATGAGTTTATGTTTAAATGAGAAAATGAGTTTTTATGAATCATGTTCCTCATGTTGATATGCATTTAGTAGAGTTGCTTATATGCTTCATGAGGCTGATTGTTGAACATGCCTAAATGTGCTTTTAAGAGAAATTGCATAATGTGCCTAATGATGTTATGATGAAAATAATTTGAGTTGGAGAAGGTAATTCCTCTAATGAAATGAGGAATGTTGAAGTTATGATGCATAATGAGTTTGTAGATGTAGTTCCTACTTTCTTGTGTTGCATTGAGTAAGTTTGAGAAGGAGTTGATGTTTTCTCCTAAGTTTTGGGCATTTTTTATGATGTTGCATGCATGATGGGCTGCTAGTATTGAGTCGTTATCCCTTAAAGTTTTTAAAGTGTCATTCGAGGATGAATGTTCCTAAGGGGGAGATAATGTAACGACCCGGAAAACTAGTAAGTGAAACTAGAGCCTGACGATTGTGTGTTTGAGTTTGTAATGGAGTTTCATGTGATAGACTGTCTTCCCAAGATTAGGTTAAGGGGTTTACGGGTTAAACGTCAAGGTATGACTCCCCAAGGACCACCCAACGGGTCTTTGAGGAGGACCCTAAAGCCAATCCCAAGACTCCAAGAAAACAAAAAAGACGTCAAAGTTTTTTGTGACTCACGGATGGGACCTACTCCCCGTAGGTCCATCCACACCCCGTGGATGGCCTCCGTGGGTCAAGGTACCAAAATGCAACCCACAGAACCAAACCACGGACAGCCAGTACGGCTCGAGGACCCACCCACGGTCCGTGGGTAGGGGTTCATGGGTCACCTCTCCAAAATTGTCATGCTTCGGCCAAGAGGAGGGTCACTTTGGTAAATTCATTTTAAGGTCTTTTAAGTTGGAGGACGGTTATTATTGGTTAATTAAAGTATTTTAAGGGTTTCAAAAGTTTTAAAACACCTTTTCCAATTCATTCTTTCAAATCACGAATAAGAAACCCACCTCTCCAAAAGTTCTCTCTAGAAACTCCAATGAAGAGCAAGTTCAAGGTCAAGTCTAGGGGGTCAAGGAGCAGATTTGTTCTTCATTTTTGTGTGAAATTCTTCCCTAAAGGTATGGTAGTCTTCATCCTTGACTTCGTTTCTTTCAAGGAGCCAAATTCAAAAATGATTTCAAGTCTCCAAAATCCCCCCAAAACACTAGTTTTCAATCTATGCATCGGATCAATTCCAAATCATTTTCAAAAGGTTTTATATGATGAATTATCAATGGATTGCTGAATTATTGATGAATTATGGTCAATTTCTTCTAGGAACCCATGTTTTCCCCGAAAATCCTAAGTTATGATTTGTAATTGAGAATTGATTGATCATGAAAGTATGTTGAATTGTTTATGTTTATATTGAATTAGTTATTGAATCATGTTAATTCCCTTATCTATTGTAGTAACTTAGATGTTTGGGTTGTGATGGATGTATAGCCTTGGAAGGAAATTTCACGAAAGATCTATGTATGATTATGATGTGAAGTATATGTGTGTGATCTCAATGAAAGAACTATGATCATGTTTAGAATGTAATTGTGTTATGATTGAAAGCATATTCTCAATTAACGCTCATGAATGATGATGATAGAATGTGAAGGGTTTCTATAATGTAATGTTATATCTTGAATTGGTAGGCTTAAGTATCCTTTTCTTGTATAAATGAAAGTAATGTGGATTGATGCATCTTGAATTGGTAGGTTTTAGGCATCCTTTTCTTGTATTGATGAAAGTGACCTTGAATGTAATATCATGTCTTTAATTTGTAGGCTTAGGCATCCTCTTCTTGTATAATGAATGTGTCTTGACTTGATGAATATGAATCGATAGGCCAATGACATTCCTTTCATAAATAAGTAATGAATTATTGTAAGGCTTTGTCTTGAATCGGTAGACCTAATGTTGGTAGACCTTTCATGAGGAATCTATGAATGAATGTAATGATAAACCTTGATTCGGTAGACCTAATGTTGGTAGCCCTTCCATAAATGAATGATAAAGTATTCTAGGCTATGTCTTGAACCGGTAGACCTAGTGTTGGTAGCCCTTCTTGGTTAGTCTAGAAACTAATGTGATGATAAACCTTGAATCGGTAGACCCAATATTGGTGGCCCTTTCGTGTGTGAAATGATGAACCTTGTATCGGTAAATCTAATGTTGGTGGGAATTCTTAGGGATTCATTGAGCTATCCATGTAATGTCCCTTGAATTGGTAGACCTAATGGTGGTGGCCTTTTCATGTGTAATGTACTTTGGGTCGGTAGACCTAATGTTGGTGTCCCTCTCAAGTACAATAATGTTAATGTGAATGAACTACTCTACGGGAATGGATGCTAAGCACCTACTGGATATGGTAAGATAAAAACTCTCCCCATGTTAGGCCGGATTCCAATGAACATCTTCCTATTCCATAACTAAGTGCCCACATAGTGTATTAGCTAGTGAATCCACTTAAGCTAAAATGTTACCGGTTCTACCTTAGGCAAGTAGACCAACCCATACGATGTGGGATAATACATCAGATTTTATGTTAAGCTCACATGGTCTATGTCAGTGAAATGCTTATTCCCATCATGTGAGATGTACTCTATAGTTTCTTGAGAAGTTCTATGAAGTGTGGGTGGTAGTATGAGATGCCATCTATGAATTGCACGAGTAGGCTTTGAGAGGGTCATATTGAGTTCTCTTATGTCTTCATGACTAATGAATGAATGTGATCTAAATGAAGCTATTGAAGAATGTTGACTTATATGCTTAAATATAATGATGCATGCTATACTTGGATGTATTATGAGTTACTTCCTTGTCATGACTTGTGAAATTTTTATGTTCCTTATGTATGAGTATGGTCGAAAGATGAAAAGGAAGAATGGTAAGTTCACTTTTAGTAGCCTTAATGTGGTACTTAGTGTGGATGGTGGTATGGGACGCCATTCATACATTGTACAAAGTATGTCTTGGGGTTACTTAAGGTGATGGTTTTAAAGTGATAAAATGGCTTATATGTTGATTATTTTCTAATGTGATGAAATGGCTTGTAAGTTTATTATGCTTGTATTTTATGCCTTTTATGAAAAAGTTCATGAAATTTTCTCAAATTGGCATAATGCATGGTTTTCAAACCAAATGTTCGTTTGAAAGTATGATTTTTGCATGGCTATCATACTTAGTACATCTAATGTGCAAACCCATATTTCTTCAATTTATCTACAAAGTGTAGGGTTTGGACTTGATGTTCTATTCTTGGAAGATAGGTTTCTATGGTGCAAGGAGATGAAGATTTGGTGAGTCCTCATAGTTTCGAGGATGAACCCATTATTTCCCTTTATGTCTTTTACTTCATGTTTAGAGATTTTGTATGGGCTGTGTTCCAATGTGTTAAGTCTTATGTTTTTAGATTGTTTGAGACAAAGTATAGAAAAAGACTTCCACTTTGTTTTATCAAAAAAATTACTTTGATTGTAAAGAAAAGCTTTAAATTCCGCACTATTTTCCTATGATCTTATGTTCATCAATGCTATGAGTCTTGTATGAGACTTTTTGGAGTTTGGTACGCTGTGTCACTTCTGGGGTGTAGGTTCGGGTTCTGACACCAACCCACATGTGCACATCACCAAGGGATCTTAGGCATTTCCATCCAAATTCTGGTGGGTAGTGGTCTATGCACAGTTGTGGCCAACAAGGAATGACAACACCCTATCACCATCACAGGCTTCCTCAATAGCTTGCATTATAGATGGTTATGCTAACGTTTTGCTACAAAAATGAGAGATCGTTCCCTCAATGATAGAGCAAGTCTGCCATTTCCTTGCATGACCAGGAGTTTGTATACCTATGTCCATATACCACCCAACAAATTAGTGGACAAATACGTTGAGGCCACCAAGGTCACTGTGGTAGCTAAAATTAAAGATGTTGCCAACCCACTGTATGGCTCAAGGGCAGGATGTGCACCACCATTGGTGGTGTTGCCACATGTAGCAGTAGAGTCTACACAAATTGAGGGAGTCAGTGAGTAGACACAAGGGACAGCCCAGACACCTTCGGGATTGCATCCCCCACCAGCACCATTTTCGTCTGCTACAGGTACATTTGTTACTTTGCCTACCACTTTTTTAGAGACTTATGGTAGAACAAAGGTAGACCAGGTCATACTAGATGAGGTAGTCGAAAAACCTCCACTGGTGGTCCGGAGTCAGGTACATAATGTGAAGTAGTGACTGCAAAATGAACTCCAAACGGGATTTTTCTGTGTAGAAGAATCAAATGGATGGCTTAGAGTCTTACCTCAATAACCGGATAAATGCTTTAGATCTGTAGATACTGTTTCTTTGTAAGCATAGATGGGTGAAATGAAAGTTGATATTGCAAACTGGAGGACAAGCCGGTTGCTCTGCCTCCCACACTTGCACCAGATTCACTGATGAATCTGTTCAGCATTCCTCCGGTCACTCAGAGAGTCACAGATATTTGGGGTGACCTTGATAGGCCTGAGATAGAAAAGGTCAAGGGGAAGGATAAGAAACCAACAAGTGAACTCCCTGATGAAACTTCTAGGGAAGAGCGTCGGCAATTGAAGAAGGCTTGAGAAGAGGAACAACATGATGCCATGAGGTATGGAGCCTCAGCTAGTAGGCCTCCTGCCCTAGTAGATGGTAGCCAACCTGATATAGTCCTTGCACCAGAGAGAGCACCTATTGACGAGGGTGCCGACATCACTCCGACTACCGATGCCTAGAGTCTCGCAAGTATGACCCCTCCTCACAGACCTTGCATTTTGTACTTTTAGGGCAAAGTTTATTTTATTGGGGAGAGGGTGGTTGAGCAACCTTCCATGATAGTTATGAGTGCATGGAGGTTGGCTCTTGTGTCGGGCATTTTATGTATGTTGAAAAAGTTAAGTTTATTTCTGTATGTGTTAAAAAGTTGGTAGTTTGTTGGGATTGAAAATTTGATACTAGTAGCTTAAGTTTTGTGTTTTGTGTGAAGTTATGAGAAAATCATCCTTTATCTAAAAATTGACTATTAGGCTCTTTGTACGATATCTCATTGATACGCCCAAATTACACTGCCCTAAAGAAGTATAAGCGATCGTTGTCCAATAAAGAACCTAATTTTTAGGTTAGGGTCGATCGCACGAGGAATATGGTCTACACTTAGGCTAATTTATGGTTATCCACTTTTAGTCAAATTACTTCCGTAAAAATAGTGTGATTTGTAAATAAAGTAACAGTTGATTGATTTGTAGTAACAAGTAACCAGAATTCACAGTTTGAAATATCAATATGAGATGAAAACTAGGATACATGTGTTCCCCACAAGTTCTTAATGCAGTAATTCCAATAATAGTAACTCTATCCTAGTGTTAACATGCAAGATTAGTAAGTTGTGTATCTCCGAAGTGATTGGTCCTCCAAATAGGGAATTTAACCATGCCACTTGGTTCATCTACGGGTGTATGCTTTACTAATCCTTACCCTTAACCCCATATTAGCCTTTGCCAGTAAGTGGGTCAGGCTATTAGATAGAGGATTATCACGTTTAAATCCATGTTGTTCAATCCCGTTCTTATTCATTCCTTCTTTGTTTTGACAAGTAGGAATGAGGCGAGTTCTAACATTGGCCACCATTAAAAAGCATTCAGAACGAAAGAATTAACAATACATGCATAAACACTATTCAAGAATTAGTTATTTATTGGTTTCACTTTGTTAATTATTCATGGTACCCACAACCCTAGTTGTGGATTTAGTTATTCATGCTTGAGTTATCACAATTCATATTAGGGTTCGAAATAGAAATCATGAACTTACAATTAGAATAGATGAAATCTGAAATCTTGAATTGAAAATCAAAATTAAATTGCATAAACCAACTTTAAGAATTAAATGCCAAGAGTGTTTGCAAAATAATTCTCAAACCCAAAATAAAGTATCACAAAAGGTCTAACACCCGAAAAACGAAATCAACAAGTAGTATTTATAGAAACTAAATCCTAAACCAAGTAGGAAAAGGAAGTTTTGGAAAATCTGGTTTGGGCAATTTCGATCAATGGAAGGCCACCTACGGTCCATGACTGGATCAACGGTCCGTGGTCTTCTCTGTGGTTCAGCAGTTGGCAAAAATATCGTGGTCTTCAAATGATGGTCATCACTTATGGCTCGTAGGTCTATGCACGGTCCTTCCTGTCCCTTCGTTGTTCAAGTACTAAAACTCATCTTCTGTGAATCAATCGACGACCATCAGTTCATAGTCCGTCACTCAACATATGGGGCGTCATTTGCCTCTGTGGTTCCACACTTGGTCAGATTCCTTGAACACTCCACCTACAACTCCATCTATGGTGCATCAAGTGAATGATGACTCGTGGGTGAGCTCGTCTGTTGCCAAAATCATGTTGGTTCAGCTATGTTGAACTCTAACTGCTCCAAACCTATTTCCTGCAAGATTGGACCAAAATACCATCACATCTAATAAAACAATTGCCTAAGACGCATGCAAACTTCAAGAATAATGCATCAATAATACTGAAAACGCACGGTACATCAACACCCTCAACTTAAAATCGTTGCTTGTCCTCAAGTGATACAACAAACTCTAAACGACACTTATGCAGAAACAATACAGAAACTCAATCAATCACTTGGCATATTCTAACAATTACCCTCCTTAAATCTTTTTCAGCACAGTGCAAATCTTTTCATTTAAACTCAACAATCTAACTCATGTGGATTGAAACATGACATAGATATACCAACAGACATCATCACATACACAAACAACAATAACCAAGATAGCAATTCTTCAACAATGTAACTTGTGCCCTTACCACAAAGAAATCCTTTATTCACACAAAATTTGATGGTTTAGTTAGGAATCGGTATATACTCACACTCAGAAGTGAATTCAGATATAGTTAGTGCTCAATACCATAGGCTTGCCCTTATTTTCTCCGCTTTGGCTTTCCAAGTTGGTTACTTATGATCACTATAGGACTTTCTTAGCTTGTAACATAGGCTCAGAGTCTGGTATGGTACATTTGGACATTAAGTAACTTTTTATCCTTCCTTGACATTACATTGGCTATTTTACCTCTTTTATAACCAACGCTGACATCGTCTTGTTTTTCTGTTGTTCTACTTACATTTCACTTGACATTCTTTCTTATTTCATCTTTTTATTCAAGTATTTTCACTCTTTGTTTCTTTTTGTTTAGTCACACACTCTTTGCACATTTTTTTCACTTTTTATTTTTCTACACACGACTCTTTTCATGCCCTTTTTCGTTGTTTTCCTTTGAAACAACTACCCTCAACTTATGTATTTTGCATAAGTTGAAAGGCACGATGTCCTTGGGAGGACTGAGCCATATTAAGGAAACTTCTGAAGCAGCCACCCTCAACTTAGGCTTTTAGCATAAGTAGAGGTGCATAATGTCCAAGGAGGGACCAGGGCAAATACAAATTTATAGGTGAAGGTGAGTTGGGTATATTGAAAGAAAAAGTATTCATTAGGCTCAAAGGGAGCATTTATTTCTTTTGGTTTGTTGCTTTTAGGCTTAACTGGACTCATTATCACAACGACCTATGATCATTTCCTAATTTCTAATCTAAATCATCTAATCAAGACTAATGGGGCAAGTTTTAGATTTACACGCACTATATGAATATACAAACAATCTCACACTCTCATGGCACCATTTCACTATTAAATCATTAATGCATCAGGTTCAAGTCATAGCTTAAGTCATGTTGTCAAATCGGTTCCTATCAAGTCATATCAAGATCCAACACATTCAACTTTATCAAGCTCACAAATATAACACATAATCAAAATTTGGAGGCGTATCATATTCATGTTCTTATGATGTCATGCTTTCATTTTTAACTACTTCTACATTTATACTATCCTAAACATGCCGGTTCAACAAAATTAAAATAGTTCCTTGCAAGAAAACCCTAAGGAAGGATTGCGATGTGGGTTACTCAGACTTCAACCTAATACTTGCAATCCAATTCAGCCCTATCATTTTCATGTTCTTATTCCATCATGCTTTCATTTTTAGCTACTTCTATATTTATACTATCCTAAACATACCGGTTCAACAAAAATTAAAAAAGTTCCTCGGGGAAAAACAAAACAGGCAAGAAAACCCCAAGGAAGGATTGCGAATTGGATTACTCAGACTTCAACCTAATATTCACAATCCAATTCACCCAATCCTCACATAAAATATAGTGCAGTGTCCTCAATGCACAAAAATAAAATGTAATACATCGAGTGAGACAAACTTGTGGCGCATAAGCACCAAAGCCAATTCAAGAGACGGGTGGATCTGGTTTCTCAGAAACCACTGGATCAACAAGAGTGACGCCATCAGTAATGCCTTCAATGGTAGTGGGAACACCATCAATAGTGCTCCTCGATCCAGATGCACCCGCATCCAACTCTCTCACTCTCCTCTACCTCAACTCCTTATCACATATAGACTACCGCTGGGCCACCTCAAATAGGTTCCTCTCCCTCGGCCTTTTTTCCTTATTCGTATCAATGGTGGGTCCAGAAGTATGGGTGTGCGTTCCAGCCGCACGAGGGGGTCAAGGGAAGGTGCATCATCTCCAAATAAGGAAGTAAGCATCACGATCATCAGTATCTACATCGGGTTTAGGTTCTAGGGAAACCTCCTCTGGAGCAACAAGAACATTAACATCAGCTTAGAGTCTGGCTAAATGCATTTGGAAAGTACTCAAATCAACTATATGCCGAGGCCGCTCTATCATCCTAAGCTCAAAGGCATCGATCATCCGATGCACCGCTTGAATTTTCGCATCCACTGCAGCCCTCATCCTCAGTTTCGACTCCTCAACAAACTTCTTAATCCAAGGCCACATATGTTAAAGAAGAGTGGCCATCTGAGTCTCTAACTTCTGGACTCGAGCAAGTGGAAGCAAAGCAAACCCAGAAGGGGTAGTAGCACGGGGTGTACTCACATCATGACCAGAAAAAGTGGAAGGTGGGGCCTGTATATTGGCCTCCATCATAGTGGTTAGAATATAGTCATCGAATGCCCGCTCAACCCCAACCTAATCAATATCAATAACCACATCATAACCCAAGTGTGGCAAGTCAATCTACATACTTTTTCTCGAAGCCGCTGGGTTCGCATCATCCTTAATCAAACCCACATCAATAGTCTTGTCTGCCTCAACTAGTCTATCACAATGCCATAGAGGTATTGTCGCCTCCACACAGACATGGAAGATCAAATACGTGAAGGGCATAGTATTGGTCCTCTAGAAGGCCCTCTCATGAATCTTTACAATAATGATCTTGGAAAATTTGATCTCTAGCCCTTCCATTAATGTTGCACGCATCACCACATGGTCCCAAGTGAAAATATTATCTTCATCTACGGAGAAAAGTATGTGGCGTATGATGGACCACCAAAACTTTGCCGCAAAGCTCAATGTGGCCTTTCTAATTGGCTGTTTCATATCATTCACCTACTTGATGCTCTCTCCTTTATCAAGAATGTGGCGAGCCATCCAGCGTAATAATTACTCCCTCTATTCCAAGTCTCGAAAAGATATGCCTTGTACTATCCACATCCTATAGTCATACTCAACTTTATTAATCAGCTGAGCATGCATTGGGAAGTAAATAAAATGGCAGATAGTGGTCTCTGAGATGTCAACAGGTACACCTCTCACTATAGTAGTCAGCAACGGAGGTTGAGCCAAAGGCTTGGCTCATCGTGGCATAGCATTCTGCGCTGTGGCTGCATAGGAATCATAGAACTCCCTGACTATCTCCTCCCTATACTTGTCCAGAATCTCCGCCATCCACTCGCATATGTGCTTCTTGAAAAGCTCATGAATATCAGGCATGGTGTAGAGGCTCTCCATAAGTACCTGACGCTCATCAGTAATGGTCTGCGCTAACCTCTGCTACTCATTCACTTATAGACCATCTATGTAAATATGGAACATCCCCTTGATAGTCCATCTATTTGGCTCAGTAGACAAGTGTATCAACTCATATATCAAATCGAAAGGGTCATAGGCCTTGCTAAAACTAGTAGCATTTGAAGTTGAGGCGACAACCGAATCAGCTGAAGACAAAATTAGAGCTAGACTGTGACTCTCTGTTCTCCATATGTGAAGGTTGAGCCACCTCCTCAGACTGTAGGTCAATCTCATGACTCTGTGAGTTCTCCTCATCCAACACCACAACCTGCCTAAACCGGTGCCTCATTGTCAAAGGTGCAATGGGGGAGCCTCTAGTATGCTCAGGTTCATACTCTGACCCACTGGAATGCTCTATCAATCGGTGTGAAAGAGCCACAAAATTTTACTTTCGTTGTCTCTGGTAAGTGTTTATCTTCTTGGGAGCCATTTCACCTATAAGAAACTTATTAGTAACCAAAGTATCTAAAATAAACCAATAAAAAAATTTAAAACAAAATTCGGAACTAAAAATTTTTTCTAGGCAGTAGCTCTTTTTACGACCTACGGTAGGTACAACCAAGCCTTCGACTGAACGACAAACCATAGATACCCACTGTAGGTTAGGAAGCCAACTTTTAGGTCCCAGTAGTTGGAATGACGGTTCACCGGAACGGTCCATCGATTAAACGGCGGACCGTAAGCCAAACCGTGGCTCACAACTTAGGCTACTGAGGTGTGCACTTGATCAACTGTCCCAAATCTACGGTCTGTAGGTGTCCCCACGGCCCGTAGGTCATGGTCATCGACCAATACTGGTTGCAACTGTGGTTTCACATTTATCAATCTTTTGATCATGATACCTCTTTATTTTATCCTTTTACAAGGCTGAACTTTCATATGCTTTTAGGCGAAACTCATTGAGCTTATTTATCGCATTCAATCTTTGACTTGATGTGGCACCCCAATCCAAATTCAGCTTCTTGAGTGCCCATATCACATTGTGCTCTAATTCTATCGGCAAATGGCAAGAATTCCCGTATACAAGTTGGTAGGGGGACATACCTATGGGAGTCTTGAATGCAGTGTGATAGGCCCATAAAGCATCATCAAGCCTTCTTGACCAATTAGTTCTATTTGCATTCACAGTCTTTGAAAGGATTTTCTTAATCTCTTTATTCAACACTTCAACTTGCCGAATAGACTACGGATGATAAGGGGTTGCTACACTGTGACGAACACCATACTTCTCAAGCAACACCTTGAATAACTTATTATAGAAGTGAGAACCTCCATCGCTAATAATTGCCCCTTTGAGTGTACCAAATCTGGAGAAAATGTTGTTTTTCAGAAATGCGGTGACACTCTTTCCTTCATTGTTTGAAAGTGCAACAACTTCCACCCATTTAAACACATAGTCAACCGCTGCAAGAATATACTTCATCTCATTTGAGATCACAAATCGACTCATAAAGTCTAGACCCCAAACATCAAACAACTCAATCAATAGTATCAGATTAATTAGGAGTTCTTGCTTCCTTGAAATTCCTCCTTCTCTTTGACAACAATCACAAGCCTTGGCAAAGTCATGAGCATCTTGGTGGATAGCAAGCCGGTAATACCCACACTGCAAGATTATATGAGCACTTTGGATACCACTATGGTGCCCACCAACAGGAGATAAATGACACGCCTCTAATATACTCATCATTTCAACCTCAGGCACACAACAACGAATAATCCCATCAACACAAATACGAAACAAGTAAGGTTCTTCCAAAAGATATTTCTTCATGTCAGAAATGAATTTTCTTCTTTAGTGAAATGACAGATCTGAAGGCACCAAATCACTCGCCAAATAATTTGCAAAATATGTGAACCAAAGAATAAGGTCAAAAGAAGCAGTCAACACCTGTTCATTGGGGAATGCATCATTTATCTCAAATCCATCTCCTAACTTGATCATTGCCTCTTCTTCTAATCTGGACAAGTGATTAACGACTTGGATACATGTTCCCGTTCTATCTTTCACTTCAAAGTCAAATTCTTGCAACAATAATACCCATCTAATCAGTCTTGGTTTGGCATCCTTCTTTGCCATACGATACCTCAATGCCAAATGATAAGTATTCACAATAACTTTTGTGACAAGCAAATAGTATCTAAACTTCTCAAATGCGAAGATTATAGCAAGCAATTACTGTTCAATAACATTATAGTTATTTTGAACAACATTCAAATCTTTGCTCACATAGTATATGAAATGAAGAATCTTCCCTCGCCTTTGCCCCAATACTATGCAAAGTGCCAGCCCACTCACATCATACATCACTTCAAACGGTTGTCCTCAATCTGGTGAAATATTGATTGGTGCAGAAGTCAACTTCTCTTTCAGCCCCTCGAATGCTCTTAGACAAGCATCATCAAACTCAAACTTAGACTCCTTTTTGAGTAATTTGCATAATTGTTGAGAAATTTTAGAGACATCCTTTATGAACCTCCTATAGAAACCTGCATGCCCCAAAAAACTTCTAACACCTTTCACAGATATGGGTGGTGGTAGTTTTTCTATTACTTCAACTTTTGCTCTATCAACTTCAATTCCTTTCTGCGAAATTCGATGGCCCAGAACTATACCTTATTTCACCATAAAGTGACATTTCTCCCAATTGAGCACAAGATTGCACTCTTCACACTGTTCCAACACTTCACCTAAATGAACCACACAATCATCAAATGAATCACCAACTACAGAGAAATCACCCATAAATACCTCAATTGTGTCCTCCACCATATTAGAAAATATTGACATCATGCAACGCTGAAAAGTCGTCGGCACATTACACAACCCGAATGACATCCTCTTGAAAGCAAACGTCCCATAAGGACAAGTGAAGATGGCCTTCTTTTGATTTTCTGGAGCTATAGATCTGATTGTAGCCCGAATACCCATCTAGAAAACAATACCAACCCTTTCCAATAAGACGATGTAGCATTTGATCCATGAATGACATTAGGAAGTGATCTTTTTTAGTCCACGCATTCAACTTCTGATAGTCCATACAAACTCTCCAACCAGTCACCGGCCTCATAGGAACGAGCTCATTCTTTGCAGTAGGAACCACAATGATTCCTCCCTTCTTTGGAACATATTACACTGGATACACCCAACTACTATCATCAATAGGATATACGACTCCAGTATCCAACCACTTAATGATATATTTCTTCACAATCTCTTGCATCAGTGGATTTAATCTTCGTTGGTCCTCAATACTTGGCATGCAATCCGGCATACATTGAATCATGTGAGAATAGATACCGGTGGGATACTAATAATATCAGCAATAGTCTATCTGATTGCCCTTTTTAATCATTTCAAGATTGATATCAATGCCTCTACTTGCCCTTCATTCAAGTTATAAGCAATAATAACAGGTAAAATACTATTTTGGCCCAAAAACACATACCGCAAGTGAGATGGAAGAGCTTTAAGCTCCAACTTCGGAGGCTCCTCAACAAATGGTCTCGCAAGAGGAGTGTCTCGATTCTTTAAATCAAGATCCAACTTCTTTGGTTGACGATGAGAAAACTTTACCCCAACAAGTAAAACTACTAGCTCATCATATTCATAGAAACCTCTGGGACTTCCTCAACAACATGATTCACTATGGAAACCACCTTAAGATCACTAGCATGCATCATAGATCTGCAAATTAAAAATGACCTCTTCATTGTTCAAACAAAACTTCATCTACTCTTTTTCCATATCAACCAAAGTATGCACGGTAGCTAGAAATGGTATCCCTAAGATGATGGGGACCTCAAAATCCACTTCACAATCTAGTATAACAAAGTCCGACAGAAATATGAATGACTCAAATTTCACAAGGACATCTTGAAGTACCCCAATTGGTCTCTTAACAGTTTGGTCAGCCATGAGTAGCCGCATTTCAGTCGGTTTGGGGGCTCCTAAGCCCAACTTTTTGTATATAGACAGTGGCATTGGATTAATGCTAGCAACCAATTCACATTGAGCTTTGGCAAAATGCAACATACCAATCATACAAGGAGTAGTAAATACACAAGGATCCTGTTTCTTTGCACTAATGATCTCGTAACAATAGCACTACAATGTTGCAACTTGTCATCATCTTCAAAATTTACAGCCCTCTTCCTAGTCATGAAATCCCTCATTAACTTAGCATAGCCCAAAATTTGCTCAAGTGCCTCAACCAAAGGAACATTTATGGACAACTGCTTCCGCATAGCTATAAACCTGTAGTATTTTCCTTCTTTCGTTTTCTTTACCAACCTTTGTGGGAAGGGAGGTGGAGGTCTTGGCATTGGGATGATCTTTTGTGTAACCTCCACCTCCTTCTCATTATGATCTTTCGGCTTCTCAACTACCTAAACTTGTTCCTTTACATGCTTTTCTACACTTTCCACTCCAGTCAGCATAATAAGGTCTATAGTGTACTTTCTTTCTCTAGTAGTGACTGTCATGAAATGACCATCATTCTTCAGATTCTGGATAGTATTGCTAGGAAGTGTTCCTGGCTGAAGGATTTACACTTGTCAAAAACTGGCTCAACTGCTGCTCAATCTGCTTAATTGATATTGCACGGGACTCAACTCTTTCACCAATGCCAGATAAATCATTACACATCTCCTTCACATTATCATCAGTCGAATTAAATCTTTTCATCATCTTGTGCATCATATCTTTAATGTTATTTATACTCGATCCAGCGTCTGTGTTCCTAGGTGGAATATACGGTCCATTCTTATCATTCCTGTTACCATACCCCTTCTGGTTATAATTGTTTTCACAATTGTAATTCCCATTATGGACATAGTTTCCTTCACGATAAAAGTTCATGTAGTTCCGACCTCGGTTTCCTTAACCTTGTCACCAATTATCCAACTTGGGTCATTGGGTGTTAGTTTGGAAGCCCAATTCTGATCATTCACAAGATTTGCATCCTCCTCATACATACTCATCAACAAGTGGTTCTCTAGGTTGATAATTCACCATATTCACTTTCTCAATGGTGCCACTCACATTTTTCAATACCAAGCCAATTTTTGTTCTCAATTGGGCCATTTCTTCACAAATATCTTCATTGGGCTGAATTAGTGCGATTTGTATAGAAAATGTGTTGCTTCTAGTATTTGAATTTCTAGTGCTCCATGCCTTCTTATTCTTAGAGATCTTTTCAAGTTTTCAGCAATCCATTCAAATGTGCATGCTGCATAAGATCCTCCGAAATAGTATTTAGCACAACTTTCCATTATCATCTTACCTTTTGTAAATTTACTCTTTTAGTGACTCGTCATCTATGCGGTGGTTGGGCACACTCCTCATAAACCCAGTGAATCTATCCCAATAGCTACTCATCGACTCCCCATGCAATGCCACAAAGCTAATGAGTTTCTCCTTGAGATTCAACTTCTTGGACACAGGAAAATACTTTTTCATGAATTTCTTGTGTAGGCCATCCCAAGTGGTGATTGAGTTATAAGGCAATTCTGAAAACCATAATATAGCATCACCTGCGAACAAAAGTGGAAACGCCCTTAAGTCGATCACATCGATGTCTAAATTTGGTCTCCCCACAATACTCAAGCAAACACTCTTCACTTTAGTCATGTGAGAATATGGATCCTCTGAAGGTAACCTAGCAAATAACTCTCTAAATGTAAACATCTGCATCAAAATAGCGGTCACCACGAAAGTATGTTCGGGAGGTAGTGGAGGGATAACTATAGCACTAGTCGACCCCATAACATTATGATCAACCCTGTAGCTATCTCATATATTTAGTGCCGACTAATTTTTCCCTCCTTCCATTTTTTCAACTTGTGGATTACCCTGAATATGCCCAAGCACGTTCAAACTCCCAGAGGTTGGAAACTAGCTCCACCCCCTTGACCCACTCTGATTGGATCATTCTGTACCTTTAGAGTTAAGCCTCTTCCAACCATTCTTCTCAAAGTTCTTGTTAATTCAGAATCGTAAGGAGTCATGAGATTGCCTTGACTCTATGTACTTGTCATTCACTAGAGATAAGACTTGTAGAAAAAAAACAAAACAAAACATAAAATAAGGAAATACTTGAATTAAAGTTCGATAACAAAATTAGCCTAATGTAAAAGTTGTATTCCTCTGCAGCGATGTAAAAATTTGATATGCCCAAATTATACCTCTAAAGAAGTATAAGCGGTCGTTTTCAAATAAACAAACTAACTTTTAGGTTAGGGTCGATCCCACGAGGTATATGGTCTAGACTTAGGCTAATTTACGATTATTTACTTTTAGTCAAATTACTTCCACAAAAAAAGGGATTTGTATATAAAGTAACAGTAAATTGATTTGTAGTAACAAGTAACAAAAAATCACAATTCACAGTTTGAAATATCAATATGAGATGAAAACTAGGGTACATGTGTTCCCCACAAGTTCTTAACGCAGTAATTCCAACGATAGTAAATTTATCCTAATGCTAACATGCAAGGTTGGTAAGTTATGTATCTCCTAAGTGATGGACCCTCCAAATAGGGAATTTCACCACGCAACTTGGTCCATCTAAGGGTGTATGCTTTACTAACCATTACCCTTAACCTCAGATTAGCCTTAACCGTAAGTGGGTTAGGCTATTAGATAGCGGATTATCACGTCTAAGTCTTCGTTGTTCAATCCCTTTTTCATTCATTACTTCCTTGGTCCGGCAAGTAGGAATGAGGTGAGTTCTAACGTTGGCCACCATTAAAAAGTATTCAAAACGAAATAATTAACAATACATGCATAAACATTATCAAGAATTACTTAATTATGGTTTTACTTTGTTAATTACTCATGGTTTCCACAATCCTAGTTGTTGATTTTTCTATTCATGCTTGACTTATCACAATCAATATTAGGATTTGAAATAGAAATCATGAACTTACAATAAGAATAGATAAAATCCAAAATCTTGAATTTAAAATTAAAAGCAAATTGCATATACCAAATTTAAGAATTAAATGTGAAGAGTGTTTGCAAAATAATTATCAAAGACAAAATAAAGTATCACAAAAGGTTTAACACCCCAAAAATGAAATATACAAGTAGTATTTATAGGACAATGAAGTTAAGCAAACTCTGGTTTGGGCAGTTTCGATCAATGGCAGGCTTCCTACGGTCCATGACTGGATCAACAATCTATGGTCTTCTCCGTGGTTTTGCAGTTGATCGAAATCATATGGTCTTCAGATGATGATCATCATCTACTGCTCATAGGTCTATGCACGGTCCGTCTTATCCTTTCATTGTTCAAGTATTGTAACTCATCTTCTCTGAATCAAGCGATGACCATCAATCCACGACCTGCCACTCAGCATACGAGTCATTATTAGCCTTCGTGGTTCCACACTTGGTCTGATTTCCTTAATCACACCACCTATGGCTACAACTATGGAGCGTCAAGTGAATGATGGCTCATGGGTGAGCTCGTCTGTTGCCAAAATCTTGATGGTTAAGCTACGTTAAACTGTAACTGCTCAAAACCTATTTCCTGTAAGATTAGACCAAAATACTATCACATCTATTAACAAATTTTCCTAATACGCATGTTAACTTCAAATATAATGCATCAAAAATACCATAAACTCATGGTACATCACTCAATACTTGCGTGTTGACCATTGCTAACTGGAACATAAATTGGTTGTACTAAAAGTGTAGGCATGTGCCGTGTGAGTGTAATTTTGGTAGGAAGGCTAACTCTATAGGTGTAAGCTAGAACTTTCCCAAGTAATCTTGCTAAGATTGTTAAATAACTTGGTAGGAAAGGATCATAGGCCATTATTTTGTTTTAGTCCACTTTAGCAAGAAATAACTACCAAATGAAATCATTTACCCTTGAACCTTATTTAGCCTTGAGGCTTATTTTGTTGTCACCTTTTTGATATTGTATCCTTGGTTCTCTGAAGGCACAATGCCACAACTCAGGCCAAAACCCTAAGTTTAGGGTGGTCATGACCTAAATGAAAAAGAAGTAGTTTAGCAGTATCATATACTTGTTTATTCCGAAGGTACGAAACCAAATCGTATGTTATGGATGGTTCAAGTAAATGGTAGTTACAAGGCGAAATGGTCTGGTGGACCCTTATACTTGTATCAGTTTGTATTCTAAACTCTTCTACTTACCCCTTTGTCATCTGGACCCTTAAACTCAATTAAAATGAGACTTTTAAGCCCCTCCAACCATGTGTGTAACTCACTCTACTTTATATAATTCACATGTCATATCCACGTCAGATATATTAATGCCTCATCATAATTATTTCATAACTATTTTTAAAAATTATTAACTAAAATTATTATATAAAATGTAAAATAATAACATTTTAATTTATTATTGGCATTTCTAATTCTCCATATTTTCACTATTTTACGACCAAAAAAGAGTCATCGCCGGCATCGTCGCCATTTTTGCCGGGAAATCACATATACTTTCTCCCACACCCGTCTTTATCTCCACCACACACCATCACTATTTTTCTTTCCTCCTCCAACCTCCACAGTAACAACAACCTAAGCCACCCCACAACCAGATCTGGCCAAACTTTTCGTAATCCAACGCCGACTACTATTTTCACACCCCAAACTGCTTACAAATACAATTTCACACCAACCTCTGCCGTGAAACACGTCGAAATCCACCCAAAATTCGCCTGAGATTTTCTTGGGTTATCGAAACCAGTTGAAAAAGACAAGTTTAAGGGATTAGAAGGAGACGATTGCTGTGAAAGATTGAAGATGGGGAAGAATAGGAAGTCTTCATCTAATTTCATAAAAATATTCAACAATTACTTTTCACCATTCAAAACTACCAGATCTTGACACTTTACCCTAGAAAAATGAAAAAAACAACAAATCAAGAACAATGTTAACAGCAAAGAGGTCAAGATTCTCATTAGAAATATTTCTTCCGGCAACTATGTTTATCCCATCAATTTTCTGAATTTTCCTTTGCTGATTATGTTCAATTTTTTTGCACAATTTCATTTTTAATTTGGGGGAAGAGAAAACGAAAAAGAAAAAAGAGAAAAAGAAATTGTAAAGGAGCGAGGAAAGGGAGAAAGAGAAAAATGGAGGTTTAGGTGGGGAAGAACAAAGTGATGGTTGAAGAGGAAAAAAGAAACGTGGATGGGTGGGGGAAGAAGAAAGAAGTGAAACATTTATTTTTAATTTTGTTTTCTCTTTTTATTCTAATTTTCTTTTTCTTTTAATTATTTAAATTCTTATGTCTCTATGCTCTTTTTGCGCGTGGAATCACATATTTATTCCAGCTCATTAATCAAGTTGCCACGTAAGCCTGATCAACAGTCAGAGGGGCTTAAAAGTCTTATTTTAATTGAGTTTAAGGGTCCAGATGACAAAGGGGTAAGTAGAAGGGTTCAGAATACAAACTGATACAAGTATAAGGGTCCACCAGACCATTTCGCCTAGTTACAATAAGCAGAAAAATGATAAAAATAAAATAAAATAATATATTATATGGGTACTGGGATGTGCTAAAGAAAAAGAGGTTCGAACCACTCAAATAAGAGATGCGTTCTAATAAGAACTTTGGGGAACTGAGGTAATCTAGTCACTCATAGACCAAAATGTTCCACTCCCTAACTTGAGACAACGCTACAAGTCAGTAAAAGTCATATAGCGATCCTATTCCGATTGTTCGATAGTTGAAGCATAGAAAACAAGGGCAATCCTATGGTATGTATACTTGCAGTGTTAGAAGTTCTTTTGGAGAGTCATACTACTTGTTAGTCCCAAATATCTTGTGTGAGGGACTTATTTAGTGTGAGGGCTCTATGTTTGCTTTTTCTAGTTTGTTATGTTAGTCAATAGTTGGTACTAGTATAAGCATGATTGGTTGTGTATAATGGGATATCGTCCATTGATCCTTGCATGCTAAGTAGATAATTTTGGATTGAAGTGTTGTGGAAATAGTTGATGCATATCTGTGATGTTGTTCCTATGTATTTGAGCATCAAATGTTGTTCTTTTTCATCACTTGCGGACAAGAAATAGTTCTAAGTTGAGGGTGTTGATGTGTCGTGAACTCATAGCACATTTGACGCCCAAAACAAAGGATTAGTGAAAGAAGTCGAGCTTGTTTATGTGGATATGATGTTTATTTTGTTAATGTGTAGTTAAAAACACTTGGAATGAATTGAAGGAAGGAAAGGAGTAAAAGTGATGTCTCAAGTGAAAGAGACTACACTAGTGGCTATACGAGCCGTGAAGTATTGCACGAGCAATGAAGATGCTCGTGGAAGTGATCTAAAAGAAAGGAAAGTGAAATGTTACTAAACGAGGCCCCAGATGGATCGTGGTACACTATACAAGCCGCACAGTGGCTCGTGCAGTGAAGATAGACAACTTTTTGTCTAAGTGTGGGTTTACAAAGGGATTAACATGCTGTGTACTTCCTCACGGACAGTTAACTTGCTCGTGAAGAGTGTCGTCAGTATTTCTCCTACATCATGTAAGACTCTTTTCTAAGAGTATTTTAATTCCTCAGGGTTTAATTTTGAATGATTATTGAAACTCTGAGATATCTTAAGTGGGGAGAAACTATAGTTTTCTTTTTGAACACATTTTTTGGTTGAACATTTGCTGATCAAATTTTGTAATCTTAATTTATTGCTGATAATCAAGAAACTTTTGGTTTTACTATTATTTTTAGTCTATTTTTTATGCTTTCAATAATCTCCATTGTTTGTGTCACCCCCAGATTTAAGGGGCGCAACTGGCTCCTAATGCCAAAACTCATGCTCGAGCCGACCCTGCTGAACCATTTGCTACTAGCGCATGGCAGCCACACGCAGTCAAGAAAACAAACAAATATATCTCGGCTTAAAATTAAGCCCTCGGTCAACAAGGCCCCTGTAAACAGATACATAAAAAAAAAGCTACTCGCAAGAGTTCATATAAAGAAATAGCAAACTAGCACATAAGTCCTGATTTGGCCATCGAGGCCACCATGATCTCTATACCAAAACTGAAAGCAGGTATATCAAGACAATGTATCACACAACTAACAAGCTTCAGCAAACCAACAAACTAGACCGGCATGGCCATAACGTAGCTATAAACCCCACAAACTACTCTGCAAGCCTCTAAGAGTAGTGAATATTGGCAGGACAGGGCCCCAGCCTACCCATGAAAATATATACAACAAAAGCTAGCAAACCTCTCAACTTTGGCAGCTCCGGAGGAAAAGGGCTAGCCAACCGAATAGAAGTCAATCCTACTGCTGAGGAGGTTTACTGGGTCGTCTATCAGGACCTGCATGCATGAATGCAGTGATGCTTATCGTGACCAACGATACTAACCTATGGTATGAGTGTCTACGATCATCGATAGTATAGTAACCCAACTAAAGGTTGGGGTCGTGTCCCAAGGAAGCGGTTTTTGAGAATTAATAACCAATTAGAATTTCATTCAAGTTAGTCGTAGTTAAAGACTTTTGCGATAAAAGACATAGTATATTAAAGTAGGTGACACTAAAGTGTCAAATATCAAATGGGGTTTTGTAACAAGTAATAAAACGGCAAAATAAACAAGAAAATCAAGTATGGGGAAAAGTTCTTAGGATGTGACCGCAAAATAAGTTGAGATAAAATGTTGGGTACATGCTTTCGATAGGAAATTAGCAAGACAATAGTGACTAGGCTAAGCTTTAAATGGAAATAAGTTCCCTCTCGAGTAATTTACCCCATTACAAATGCATTCATGTCAGACACCCATTTCCCGCATGAAGACCAGCCTACACCTTACTCTACTCACTCTCTCGAGCTGAGTGTTAGGATATGGGACTAGGGCTCACCCTCTCGGGCTAAACCTCATGTCGACCCACTCCTTAGGCCATCAGTCTAGTGGTTTTGGTTTCGCGACCTCCCTCTCGAGCAAGCCGAAAATACATGGGTGACTTTGTATTTGCAACTACAAACATTTTAGATTAAACCACAACCACTAGGTTAAATCACCATTAACATACATCTAACCTATCAACAAGCAAGATCCAACAGAATATCAACCCATATTTGCTAAATCACACCCCAAGAATCGGGGGGTTTTAGCCACACATCAAGAAATAAGAAATTATACCTAACATGATAAAGAAATCAACTGGGTATAAAAAATTAAACCTTTAATTAAGCAAAGGGAAGTGAATAGAGAAGACCCACTTCCAACTTGGGGAAGAAGAACTCTTTTCTTCAAGTCTCCACAAATCCCCTTTCCAAACTTGAGAGAAACTATTTTTTAGAATATGTTCTAAAGTGAAAATAATAATAATAACTATTCCACACTCCAATCTCCCTTAAGAATACAACTCTAAATAATATTTATAGTTTTCACAAATTGTGCTGCGGAGGATTGTTCGGCGACATTAGTCGAGATCGCCGATAAACTTGGTAATCCGCCGTTTGGTCAGCTCATCGCCTTTAGGGTCTTGCCTTTAGCAGCATTGCATTCTGGATCATTGGGCGGTACAGTACTGCTTCGCGGAACTGATCGGCGACCCGCCGACTGCTCCTTTCCTTGCCTTTTGATCCACTTCCTTCAAGGCTTTGCCTACTGGAACGAAGGGCGGCTTATGTTATTTTGGCGACTCGCCAAGTTAAACTCGGTGATCCGCAGGATTCCATTTCTTGTTTTTTTCGGCCCTATTTGCTTCGTTTTGTGCCTAAGTGTCCATGCTTCCACTAAAACTTCAAATACCTAAAACTTCAGCATTTTATTCAGGTATTGAGGTAAAATAAGCATTCAAGGACACTATTTCTATTAAAACAAAGACCTAAATGAGTCCAATTTGTGGACTCATCAACACCCCCAACTTAAGCTTTTGCTTGTCCTCAAGCAAACTCAAGTTCAGTTGTTCAAAAAGGGTGACTCAAACAGTGCTACACAAGACTAAATCATGAATGCACACAACAAGACTCAATTTACTTATGCAAGGATCAATTGTGTACTCAACGATTCAAATTGTGACACACCATCACCAAAGATTCTCATGCTCGCAATACTTGCTACTTGTGCAAGTTCAAACTTAACAAAAGTATCTAAATGCCCTCGCACAAAGAATGATTCCATATTCACACACATATATGATTCAATTTAAAATCAGGAATCAGATATAATGCTCACACTTAAAAAGAGGAACTCAATGAATATTTTCACCCATAGGTTTGCCCTTATTTTCCAATTGACTTTCGATCCAACTTACTCAAGATAAAAAAGGTCTTTCTAAGGCTTGTAGTGGGGATGAGTGCAAAGGTATGGTCATTTAGGCTTAGTGACTTTTTCCTCGTGAGATGTGATGTTCTTAAGACATGCTCTTCCCTTCCTTCCTCAATTCTTCTTCTAGTGCTCATAAGTCATCCTATTATTCGTTCTCCATGTATTGCTTGGAAACCGAGTTTCTTTTGCAGTTTTATTCTACAACTTTCTTTTTCATTCTTTTCTTTTCTTTTTCTTTTTCTCTTTTTTTTTATATGAAAGGTTTCCATTTTGTTTTGCAATACAATAGGTTCAGGAGGCCTTCTTGCACTTCTTGACTTTTCCTTTTCCTTTTCACCACACCCCCAACTTAGACTTTTGGCCTAAGCTTGCTATTCACTAAACACATCTCAAGAAGGTTATAGGCAGTGGATGAAAAAAATCTAGGGTTTATCAAGGTTCTTCCAAAGAAAGGTAAGGCTCAAAGGTGTTCAAAAGAGTTTCACACGCTCATAGGTAGGTCACAAAAATATATATATGTCAAATTGGCTCACACTATTTAAAATTGCCTAAGATCATCTCAAGAGTACATCTTTCTAAATCAACCATACTAATCAGGCAAATTCTAGGTTTATTCATGCATGGTTCAAAGTAAGCTAGTCACACAAAGCATCGATACTTCAATCAAACAAGACTAGACACTCTCGCTAGTGTGTCACAAGAGAATCAATTTGATAAATGGCTAATAACAACGAGATGTAAAGAGTTCACATATTGTTTATGCAACTTCATTTGGCCTCATCGTAGCCGTACATTCATGTTTATTCAATTGGGAGCACTATTCAAGTATCAGTATTGATCGAAATCGAGACTCAAATTTTTTTTGCAAAAGAACAGCTAGTTTCAACACAAGAGGTGGCGAACTTTTTTCGAAACGGATCAAAATTATTTTGCAAGTGAAACAACAGGAGCCATGAGCTCAAACATCCACAGAAAAGCAGTAATTTAAAATAATAATCAGACAACCCAAATATATACAGAACAAAACATGACAGTCAACATAAAAGGTGTGGGCCTCACCCCACCACAATAAAAAACGTTTGTCCTCAAATGCAAGAAATAAGTATCCAAAAGGGCAGATGAAGAAAAACATAGAGGGAGGTAAAAAGGGGATCCTGTTTAAGCAGTCGCTCCATCTGTCTGGACCTGAATATGGGCATCGGTGCCCAGTATATCTATTTGGTCGTGTGGCTCAGTCTCAGGAGTAGCCTCAGACATACTAGCAGTGCCAGATCTACTGGGAGCTGCTGTGGGCGGCTAAGCTGGCACTGTTGTAGTTGCCGACTGCACAACCATCTCTACGAGATTCAGCAAGTCTCTGAATATGATGTCCTCTTGGATCTCGCTCAACACCTTATCGTGCACTGCTACCTGCTCTTCGTCGGTCTCTGTCTCTGACTCTGCGTGCCCTACATCACCCTTCTGCATGTCTCTAGTAGTGGTCGGGGAAATCCCATAGGTTTTAGGGATAGTTGTGTCAACTGCTCCCCGCATTAGTGTTGTGAAATCGGTGGCCTTCAGATAGGTTGCATCCTTCTTCAGCTCAGCTATTTTAGCTTTTAGGGCTGAAACCTCGGGTGTCTCCCCCTGTCTGCTCTCACAAGCAGTGACTCTTGCAGTCAGTTCATCAATAGTGTTTCTAACAGGGGTTAGTGCAATTAAGATGGCACTGTCAATCATCTCTAAGACAGATCTCTCTAATCGTGTCGCCCTAACATCTGCCGAGTAGGCTAGCCATCCTATTTTCAGGATCAAGGCCTGAGTGATCCTGGAAGGCTGGGCTGATGATGAAACACCCGGGGCCTGTGAGGAAGAGGAGGGAGGATTGGGTATACCTGATGGCTCAGATGCCGGAGTATGAGAAGGTGTGTCTGCTAGTAATGCATCAACATCGACCTCTGGAGATGTATCTGTTGGGGGTAACCTCCTTCTATCAATCTCCTCTTGTCAGAACTCGGCTTCTATACGCCGAATGTCGGTGGAGGAAGATGGGGTAACCTTAATATCCCTCGTAATGTCACGTGGTACTTCAGCTCGCTGGCATAGATCAGTGATCAGTACAGGAAATAGCAGAGACGTCTGTGTCTGTTTGGCCCTCATAGCCATCTGCTAAGAAAGCAACAATCCCAGGTCGATCTATCTCCTGGACATGATAGAACCAAGGCAAGCCGCCTTTGGATGACGTAGAATGGACTATTTATAGGACGGCATGATAGTGCTACTGATGAACCCAAACCAATACCGAGAGGCGGTGTTCATATCCCTCTTCTCAATGGGGACTCCTGCATCTATCCACCTCGGGGTGGTATCAGAGATCATCGAATCTAACCAACCATTCAAATCATCGAGCGACGGGGCAATAGGCAAACCATAGTAGGGAAGTACCAAGTGCAGCGATCGTCACAATACATCATTTATGTGTTCGTTGTGACACTCTACTTCCTTGCGTCTAACCATAACCAATTTCACTGGTCAGAAATCAGTGGCCTTCTTTCTGCTTTTCGAGACCAACTCCCCATAAGCTAAGTAGAATTCCCGGACCCAGGAAGGTATGTAAGTAGGGGTGTGCAAAAACCGAACCGACCAATAAACCAAACTGATAAAATGTTATTGGGTTATTGGGATATTAGGTTTTTAATGCGTTTATAAAAAAATTATTGGGCTATTGGTTCGGTTTCGGTTTTTCCTAAAGGGTTATTGGATAAATCTATAGCCCAATAAGACGATAGTTATTTACTACGTTACCCTTCCTAAATATTAAATATAAATAATTTAATACATAAGTAGATTCTATATTAGATTTGCAGTATCCTACTTAGTAGTTAGTACTTACTGCTTGGCGCTTAGTCTTTACTTTTTAGTTTTTACTCTAAACCTAGAGAGTAAATTTAGGGTTAGGAACGAGCCAATGGCGGCAGCAACACGAACAAGTTTCCAAGGAGGGTCCGCAACAACGATGATAGTAAGAACTAGGTGACAGTGAGGATTTTCTACCCTTTTCGAATTTCTCTTCTTCACTAATATCTATCCTTGTATAATTTTCTTCTTCTGTAATCTATGCTTTTCTTATTTCTCCATACTCAATTCCTCAAAAATATGATCTCGCTCTTAAATAATGTACCCGACTAGAATCAAACACCCTAATTTAGGTTACATTTGGTAAGCATTTGATTATTTTTCTTAAGAATTCTTTTTCCTTTTGAGTAATGTTGAAGACCTCCTTTAAGATATCTCTTTAGTTTACCTTGAAATTATTTCATTATTGCTGCCTGATTAGTGATTATTGTCTAAATCTTATTTTACAGAGACATACATATGGCTGAAAATATTTCAACTGATGAGGTGGTGGTCCTGGGTGATATGTGTCAAACACAATCTGTTCAGCCAAAGGTTACAAAAGAAAGAAAAAAAAGGTCTCGAGCATGGAATCATTTTGGATCATTTGTTGATGAAGAAGGAAATAAGAAATCAAAGTGTAAGCATTGCGGTCAAAATTATTTTGTTGATTCAGTTAAAAATGGGACAAAGGCAATGCTTACTCATATGTTAACATGTACAAAGATGCCTAAAAGCGTTGATAAAAGTCAAACTCAAATAGGCTTTCAATCTGTTCAGGGAGGGAATACGAGTGATGTGGTTGTTGTTTCCTGGAAATTTGAGCAAGAACAATGTAGGAGAGCTTTATGCCGCATGGTAATTGTGGATGAACTACCTTTCAAGTTTGTCGAGAAGGAAGGTTTTAGAAACTTTATGAAAGTAGCGCAACCTCATTTTAAGATTCCTTCTCATACCACTGTGACACGTGATTGTTTTAACCTTTTAGATGAAGAGAAGCAAAAGTTGAAGAGATTTTTCGGAGAAGCACGACAAAGAGTATGTCTGACAACTGATACTTGGACCTCTTTGCAACAGATTAATTATATGTTTATCACTGCACATTGGATCGATAATGAATGGATTATGCATAAGAGGATAATCAACTTCTGTCCAATTTCCAACCATAAAGGTGAAGATATGGCTAATGAGATTATTAAGTGTTTGCGTGATTGGGGCTTAGATAAAACATTTACCATCACAGTCGATAATGCTAGTTCGAATGACGTGACTATGAAAGAGTTGTCTAAGATATTCACTAAACGGGGGATCAATTTCATGAATGGAGAACACCTTCATGTGAGGTGTATGGCGCATACTCTAAATCTTGTTGTTCAAGCTGGTTTGAAGGTGTCTGATGTGTCTATTGAACGGGTTAGAAAAGCAGTTAAATACATAAGGTTGTCTCTTGCAAGGTGTAAAAGGTTCCAAGAATGTTGTGAAGATGTTGATATTAATAGTAAAAAATCTTTATGTTTGGATGTTTCTACGAGATGGAACTCCACATACTTGATGTTAAATAGGACTATTGAGTTTGAAAATGTGTTTTTCAGTTATGCTGCTCGTGATATTGGCTTGTTACATTACCTTCAGTTTGTTGAGGATGAAGATGGAAAGGATGAAGATGAAAGCGTTGTTGGTTCCCTTTTGAGTGATGACTTGGACAATGTAAGAAAAATTGCTAATTTTCTTCAAATTTTTTATGATCTTACCAGAGAAGTATCAGGATCACACTATCGCACAACAAACTCACATTTTCTTAAAATTTGTAAGGTTTCTTGTTATTTGAAACAATTGATATTGAGTGAAGATGATAATGATGATCTTTTGGTTAAAATTTATTTGAATATGAGAGAAAAATTTGATAAGTATTGGGGTACTCCAAAGAGGATGAACAAGATGATTTTTATTTCTTGTGTATTGGATCCTCGTCACAAGTTTGTTTCAGTTGGCTTTGCACTTCAAATGATGTTTGGGAAAGAAGGTCCAATTTTAGAGGAAGGAGTTAGAGACTACATGGATTTGCTGTTTGGTGAATATGTAAAGTCCCTTTCTAAAGATAAAGGTAGTCAACACTCTTCATCTTTATCTAGGTCTCCATTTTAAAATTCTAATTCACTACTTTAAAGTTCAGGTAGTATTGTCCAATCGATAGAATCTTTAGGGACATTCATGGGTGATCTAATGAAACATAAAGCTGAAAATACAACAACTATCAAAACAGAATTGAAAATATATCTTGCTAAAGAAAATGAAGTTGAAAGCAAGAACTTCAACATCTTGTCTTGGTGGAAAATAAATTCACATAGATTTCCCCTTTTTGCTGAGATGGCTCGGGATGTGTTAGGTATTCCTATTTCAAGTGTGGCATCCGAGTGTTCGTTTAGTACTGGTGGACATATCTTGGATTCATTACGGAGTTCATTAACTCATAAATTGGTGCAAACTCTAGTGTGCCTTCAAGATTGGATTAGAAGTGTATCACGACCTATAAGTGTTGAGGAAGATATAGATGTCCTTGAACAGCTCGAACAAGGTACGGATATTTTAATTATAATAGTTTTAATTGTTATTGTAAATAGTCATTAACATTGTTTTGGTTGATTAACATAAATTTTCTATAGATTTGACTAATACTAGCATTTTGGATGATTAATGTGGAGTGAAACTGTTCCTTTTTTGCACTTGGATCTGGACATTTGGTAAGCCATTCTAGCTACAAGGTGCTCTAAGTCATGTATTTACTTAGTTTTCAATGTATAAGCCTTCTGTCCAGAAAATAAATTAGGATATGAGGCCAAATATTGCATATTATTAAGCTTAACTTGCTCAACACTTGATACATATTTACTAATTAGAAGTGTTTGGAGTCAATTAAGGGACATGATGATACTATAAATGGATTAGTTGCTAATAAAAATGGAATTGTTAACTTAGTGATTGTGCCTGATAGTCTGCATCTTACCATGTTAATTTGAGGGTGGATGATATGCATTTGTGGAGCATATTTCATTAAATATGTTCATCATTAAAGTGAGTTCAATGTAGATTTCAAAAGCATTTTGTCATTAAATGTAAAAATACTACTGTAATAGTCTATTAAATTGGTGGTTGTCTTTTTCTTTTTCAGGCTTTGTGATTGTCTTGGTTAGGAACTTGGTGAGAATTTTGCTGATTATATGGTGGATCAAGCAACTGTTCAAGATCGTCTCGATCAACTATTTTATTTTAGTATTAGTTTTAGTTCATAATTGTAGGCGATAGCTTTTGCAAGTTTGTGAATGTTAGTAATTTGATTAAAATCCGAAGTTTCGTATTATGTTTTGGCGATAACATGTAATTATAGCCTATGTACTATTATATATTATTTTATGGACATTTTCTTATTGGGTTAACCGAAAACCGAATCGATAACGATCAAAAACCGATAAAAAATTTCTTATTGGTTTGTTATTGGGTTAGCATATTTTAAAACCGAAAACTGATAATAAGTAAAACCAAACCAATCCGACTGATGCACACCCCTATATGTAAGTACCCCGTGGCCTCATGAATTGCTCAAACTCGTGATAATTGAGCGTTTCAAGCACCTCAGTATGCTTACCTTCCAGTCCTTCCACGGATAGCAATTTTTCTTCGAGAATGGTGCGTAAACCATCTCATTTCAATCTGATCAGCAATCTCGGTGGAAGTGGAACTACAGGAAGTGCAGGAGCCACCGGAGGTGGTGTTGGGGTTGGTAGTGGTGCAGTAGTTGGCAAAGTGGTAGCTGATAGGGTACTGGTGGCTGTGGACTGAGACCTGGCACGGAGCGCTCTCCTTCGGTCAATCAGAGGCAGTTCATCCTCTGGTTCAACAAAATCTGGCTCCACAACTACTCCTTTCTTTGCCATATTTTTTTTCCTTTTTCCTTTATCTCCCAGTGGGAGATCCTGCTTTCTTTTCTGTGAAGGGCGTGATCCTCCTTCATTTATTGTAATGCCCTTTGTTGTTTTCTGAGGGGGATCGTTTAGGTTTGTGAGTACCATTTCTGCAAAATATCAAGAAGAAACTCAAATGCAAGTACATAAAAGTTATTGCAGATAAACTCGTTGATCTGATCGGCGAGTCGCCAATCTCTTTGTCGAGCCCAAAAAAGCTCGCAGAAGGAATTTGCTTAACAATGAGGTGAAAACAGCAATAGGTAGGATCATTTGGTGAATCACAGACTACTTTCGGCGAGCAGGATATGTAAAAGTGACAGTGCAACAGGGTTCCAGGGATGCAGATAAAGGGCGATTATAATATCTTCGGCGAGTCGCCGAGCATTTTTGACGCCCTCAGACTTCTCGCCAAAAGTTACCATATCAAACTCCAATCGAGGCGCCAAATCATCGGCAGGGTGGGGACATTAGACGAACCGCCGAGTCATTCAGCAAGCTCAATTTAACTCGCCAATCCCTCAATGCCAGAAAATCAAATCAAAGCATGCACTCATGGAATTCAAATAAGACCACTACCCATCACTCTCGAGATACTCAGACTTCCCCCAATCATCCTAACAACTAACATGCAACACCCCTATCGATATCAATTAATTCAAAGTTCAAACACTAAGGCAATCAATCATTTAAGCATTTTAGGCGAAGTTTACGAATTGAAAACAGCATCATAGCAACCTATTTCTATCAAAGAGGCCCAGCACACGTCATCCTAATACTATAACTGCAAATGAGTGTAAAATTTTCAAAAATAAAATTAGGGTTTTATAGACTAAGCTTGTATGCCGATCAAATAGCTTTTTCTAATGCTAGGCAGCGAAGAAATCCTAGTTCCGACCACCAATTGACAAATATAATACTAATTGAAGACACTAATTTTGAAAATACTAATATAGGGTGAATTTGTGAAGCATAAAAGCAAGGGAAAGTGAATAGTTTGAAAGTTTTGAACTCTTTGGCATTATATTAACCGTCCAGTTCCAAGTCTTTCGACGACGTTAGTCATGTCGCCGATAACATCGGTGATGCACCGAAAGGCTACTTACCTCACTGAGTTTTACAGGACATCCCTTATTTTGGGGTCCCAATGGCGGATAAAGTCGGAATCGCGGATAGATTCGGCGACTCGCCCACTGGGTCCTTGGCTCGCCATCCTGTACTACTCAACACCTTTCGCATTTTACCCAAAAAAATCAGCACACCCTTATTCGAACAGAATAATTAATTAAAACGCAGTAAAACCTTGGGTTGCCTTCCAAGAAGAGCCTTATTTTACGTCGTGGTACGACGCAAGTTCTTACTCAATCTCCCTTTTTGGGGTCGACCCCAGCGTTACCAGGCAACCATAATAGTTCATTTGAGTGGAGGGGAGGCACTGCGTAACTCAAGAGCGACCTGATCACCTGGATCGATCTAGAGTGAGAACCAACCATTTGGTTCAACACTTCAACATTCTCCTTTATCTCATTTATCACTCGGTCTTGTTCAGTGACCTTTAGGAGAATGATTTGCAGTGTATCCTCAACACGGTTGTGTTCATTGTTTCTAGACTCCCTCCGCTCATGAAGGGGCATGTACCTCCCAAAACTTGTGCATTGGTTTTCCACCTCTAAGATCTTGGTGGGCAAGATTTTCAGCTGATTTACCAGCACAGTTAACATGAAGTCACCCTCGACTTCTTGATTCGACTCAAATAACTTGGTACCACTTCTTTCGTCTGTTCTCAAGGTGCCTATATAAAATCAAAAACTCAAAGAAAAACAAAACTAAAAGTAAAGTTAATAATCTATGATTAATAAGATGAAAATTGTAGTGAAATAAAAATTCTCAACTAACACCACTCCCCGACAGCGGTGCCATTTTGATGCTTATCGTGACCAACGACACTAACCTACGGTATGAGTGTCTGCGATCATCGATAGTATAGTAACCAAACTAAAGGTAGGGGTCGTGTCCCAATGGAGCGGTTTTTGAGAATTAATAACCAATTAGAATTTCATTCAAGTTAGTCGCAGTTAAAGACGTTTGCGATAAAATACATAGTAAATTAAAGGGGGTGACACGAAAGTGTCAAATATCAAATGGGGTTTTGTAACAAGTAATAAAACCACAAAATAAACAAGAAAATCAAGTATGGGGAAAGGTTCTTGGGATGTGACTGCAATATAAGTTGAGATAAATTGTTGGGTACATGCTTTCGATAGGAATTTTGCAAGACAATAGTGACTAGGCTAAGCTTTAAATAGAAATAAGTTCCCTCTCGGGTAACTTACCCAGTTTCAAATACGTTCCTCTCGGACACCCATTTGCCGCATGAAGACCAGCCTACGCCATACCCCACTCAGTCTCTCGAGTTGAGTGTTAGGATATGTGACTAGGGCTCACCCTCTTGGGCTAAACCTCATGACAACCCACTCCTTAGGCCATTAGTCTAGTGGTTTTGGTTTCGCGACCTCCCTCTCGAGCAAACCGAAAACACATGGGTGGCTTTGTATTTGCAACTATAAACCCTTTAGATTAAGCCACAACCACTAGGTGAAATCACCATTAACATACATCTAACTTATCAACAAGAAAGACCCAACAAGAATATCAACCCATATTTGCTAAATCACACTCCAAGAATGAGAGTTTTTAGCAACACATCAAGAAATAAGAAATTATACCTAACATGATAAAGAAATCAACTAGGTATAAGAAATTAAACCTTGAATTAAGCAAAGGGAAGTGAATAGAGAAGACCCACTTCCAACTTGGGGAAGAAGAACTCATTTTTTCAAGTCTCCACAAAACCCTCTCCAAACTTGAGAGAAACTATTTTTTAGAATATGTTCTAAAGTGAAAATAATAATAATAAATGTTCCACACTCCAATCTCCCTTAAGACTGCAACTCTAAATAGTATTTATAGTATTCACAGATTGTGCTACGGAGGATTGTTTGGCGACATTAGTAGAGATCGCCGATGAACTCGGCAATCCGCCCTTTGGTCTGCTCATCGCCTTCAGTGTCTTGCCTTTAGTATCCTTGCATTCTGGATCATTGGGTGGTACAGTACTGCTTCGTGAAACTGATCGGTGATCGCCGACTGTGTCACGGCACTAGCTACCCCCGAGACGCGAACATGGGACCTAGGACCACAAGTGATACCAAGCTAACCCTGCTGGCATGATCATGAGCATACTAAAGATAATAAACTGATACAGAAACTAATTCATAAATAAATCTGAAAAGATGGGGAATACCCATATACTATAACTGAATATATCAAATCTGATGAGTTTTATACAAAGAAGTTATTAACTCAATACTAAGCTGAATCTAACTACGTCTGAAATAAGCCTCTAAACTGACTAGAAATTTTGGGACATGCCCCAACTAGGTCTAGCAAAATTGAAACTAAAGACTAAAAGCAATAAAGATAAACATGTCACTAGTCCTCAAAGAATAAGGACTCACCACTAATGCTGCTGAACAGAAGATCGAGAATCGATCTAAGTGTGATCTGGATGCTGAGAACCTGAACCTACATCACGAGAAGATGTAGCGCACGTATGCGTCAGTACTTGAAAGGTACTGAGCATGCAAGGTAGAGTAAAGCTGAAATAACATAGAGATGAACAAGAAATAAAGTAATGAAATAATCTGAACATGATATAGATACTGAATGCTGAGCTAACTCAATGCAATGACCAATTTATAACATGCTGAGACTGAATACTGAATATACTGATAAATGGTCAATGCAATAGAATCTGACTGAACTGTGGAAGCTACTAATGACCGACATAAAACCACATGAGCTAAATGTGGAGTCCGATGTATACGCCCCATCGAGAGGACCCAATATACCCTGCCAGAGGTATAGAGGCATGCTGGCGTGATCACTAAACTGATGTTGCCCACAGAGGGGTCTTACACCTACGTGGCTCGTAGTTTTGGGACTATATGGGTACGGTAAACCCTAGTCCAACTCGGTATTATGCTACTCCCAATGAATTAAGTGGTTAACTGGTTATGACTAAATTTTTGTAAATACTGGATAGCTCGAAACTGAACATGCAAACTGAGAATGCAACAATTAATCTGATAATGATGCATTCATGAACTGAGTCATTTATAACTGAATACTAAAATATGTAGCCTAGCATGTGTAATTCAAGAACTAAAGAAATACATAGCTAGGGTTCTGAAATTTTTGCGATAAACTGAGCAATAACATGATAATCTGATTTGGAATACTTAAATAACTAATTCATGATGATCTTTTGAAATTCTTGAAACCTTAGGTCTGTTCATAATCATGGAATTAAGAATCTGACTGAATTCTAGGGACCTAATGGGCAAAAGGGACCCACTAGTGAAATCCCACATACCTGGTGACGAATTCTATGGAGAAATCTTTCGATTTCGGGGCTGGAACTGATGGAACCTTGCTGCGTTCTTGAACTAGGGTTCTTGACCTTTTTCTCCTATCTTGATTCTAATTTTTTAAGTTTTGATTAATGATTTTGACTAAGGTAAGTTCTAGTAATGTTTCTAGGCTTAAACTGACTAAAACCTCATGATTTAGGGTTTAAACGACAGATCTAAGGGGTTAAACGAAATAGGAAAAGGCCAAAAGACCCCTGAATTAACTGCTGTCGCTGTGACTGATGGACTGGACTGACGGGCCGTCATTCAATCGACGGTCCGTCGATTGGATCTGTAGGTCGAGTCTGCCCGACAGGGCTTCACTAAATTGAGCATAACTTTTTACTCGGAGTTTAGAATTTAGCAAACTCGGTGGCATTGGAAAGATAAGTAAATTATCTATCTAACCATACGTTATGGGACACAAAATTCATTTTGTGCTAAGATTTATGACCATCTGAAGTTGACCCATCACAATTTTCAGCTAACTGGCTGCTGACGCTCATCTACAGTCAGACCTACGGACCGTGGATCGATTGACGGTCCGTGCTGGTCAACCGTAGTTTGTGTCAGAGGCTGGGTAAAGGAGGTCTTGATCCACGGACATAGACCACGGACCCTTGTCTGATCTACGGACCGTGGGTCTATCCGTGAGTCGAGACTTAGCCGATTTTTCTAAGCTTGGCTGAGGAGGGGTTGCAGTGGTGAATCACGGACCACCAGCACGGGCCGTGGTCTGACCTACGGTCCGTGGATGGTGACCGTAAGTTGCACCTTTAACTTCTCAAAATCTGCATTTTTGGCCTGATTCGAATACGGGGTGTTACAAACTGCTCCGTTCCTCGCCTTGTGATCCACTTCCTTCAAGGGTTCACGTACTGGAACGAAGGACAGCTTCTGTCATTTCAGTGACTTGCCAAGTTGAACTCGATGATCCGCAGGATTCCATTATTTGTTCTTTTCGGCCCTATTTGCTCCGTTTTGCGTCTAAGTGTCCATGCTTCCACTAAAACTTTGAATACCTGAAACTTCAGCCTTTTAATCTGGTATTGAGGTAAAACAAGCATTCAAGGACACTATTTCCATTAAAACAAAGCCCTAAATAAGTCTAATTTGTGGACTCATCATGTAGCTCCCCCAGGCAGTGGGGCGTCAGTACAAAATATCGTACAGAGTATAAAAGACAATACAATATGAGCAGGTATCCTAATATACTGGAGTAATTCGGTAAATAAATCAAGAATAAGATAAGCATACTGACCTGCTCCTAAATCCAAACTTATCAAAAATAATAAAACAACAACCTAACCAATCCCCCATAAGCTTGGCAGGTACAAACAGCACATAAGCCATAAGCCCAGAAGGTGCCAATCAGTCTATATACCCCTATCGGTAGTCCCCTAGTCCCGTAGGAAGTCACATAGCCCTCTTAGGTAATAGTATAGCCCCATAGGTAGCACATAACTCTCTTAGGCATCAATATAGCATATAGGCAACTCATAGCCCTCTTAGGCAACAACATGGCCCTGTAGGCAACTTATAGGCCTTCTGGGCGTCAATATAGCCCTGTAGGCAACTCATAGCCCTTCTAGGCGTCAGTATACCCCTGTCGGCATAACATAGCCCTTCTAGGCATAGATCACATTCTTGTAGGTAACCACAATAGCCCAAAGGGCAACAATAACAATCCAACACCTAAAAGCGAGCAATTTAGGTATAAGCAACCTATACAAATAACCTTTAAGTCGTGTCCAACATAGGGATGCTACTACTGAAAAAGAATCCCAATAAGAGAGGATTATGTCCACTCGAGCAGCCAACAATGAACAATAATGGCTACAAGTATAGGAACGATAACAACTCAATTACATTGCTCCTAATCTTTAAGGAAACATGCCGTAAGAAGAGAATAGCCTTAATATACCTTTTTCGCTGAATTCACGTGGCCTAACAACTTTTACTCATAACTCCCTCGATACTACAACTAGGTAGGACCATAATCAACACACAAAAATAAAAGATACCATGACAATACGATAAAAGAAATATATTTCCGACTTAAATTGCTATTTGTTGCTTATAAAAGGTCGAGTCGATGAAAGAAGGGTCTTACCTCGATCTTACGTTCATAATACGCCTCAAAACCTTCAAATATATCAAAACCTTTGTTGTCCCAACTCTAAAGTGTGATATGCTATGAAATCGATAAAACAAATTATACCACGATGATGAGCCCAATGCGTAGAACAACTTTCATCAAAGACTTAAGTCAAGAAAATCTATACTTTAGTTGATCCTAGAAATGGGTTTCTCTAATTTTTCTGGTTCTTAGATAAAAAATGAAGAAAGAGTTTGAAGAAGAAGATATATGTATTGTTGCACCGACCTAGGGCCCCACCTCACGTGCCTGCTTGCGCAGTACCACAAAAACGCAAATATCTCTCTATTATAAAGTCGTATGAACAAACGGTTTGATCCGTTGGAAACTAGACTCGTAGAACTTCGATTAGATAGGCCGTGGGGCCCATAAATCTTTATAGATTGGGAGAAACCCTCAGTGACATTTGACCCAAATTTCAGAGAAATCTTTAAAAAGGAACTTACGATAACTTCTGCCAACTTTTATTTTGCCACTTATCTAACTTCAAAACTTGAGATGCAACACTTGAACACTTAAAATAGGACATACCACATCATTCTTAATTTATTACCCATCCTCCTTGTCTTTCCATGGAGATACGAGTAATTTTAGATGTTTTGAAAAGTCGGGGTGTTACAGTTTGTTTCATTGAAAATATGAGTGGATAAACATCACAACTAGGGTTATGGAAACCATGACTAAATGATAATGACAGATTCAAACGTGAATAACTTTTGATTGTTAACTGCATATGTTGTTTCTACCTTCATAATGATTGTCTTCTAATGAGTGCACGCATTAGAACATGCATGTATTCATCATTTGTTCAAGAGAAAAGTCATGATTAGTAAAATCTAGAATCAAATTCCACTAACTCCTTTTAAAGGTTAGAGCTTGAGAGAAAATAACCTTCTTAACAAGTATGGAAGGGTAATATTTAAAACACTCTAATACCGAGAGAAGAAGAGTGAAAGTCATCTAATAAGGCTGAAAAGTATTTAGATGTACCTAAATTGCTATAAAAATATAATGTTGGCAATAAATCATTATTTGTATAGAATTTGAGTCGAAATTAAAAGGTCATGGGGAATAAAATCCAAGTCTTGCTAATTCAATTAATCTTGAATACAAGCGTCAGTAAGATTATTATTGTTGTAATTTCCCTGTGGGATCGACCTCAACTCCAGTTGAGTTCCATAATTGACTTTGACAGTTTATACTTCTTAATTGAGTTGTAAGTTTGGACGTATCAGTGTTACAAGGTTTGATTAAAATTATGTCTATCAATGCCAAGAAGCAGTAGACAAATCTCTTAACTACAGAATTAGGAAGGATTCTACATGATTTCTATTCATTTTTATGATATACTTAATTTTTTTGGTGTAAGGTTTGGTACTTGAGAGACTCATAGGGTGTTTTGGCAAACCTAGAACCCAAAATAATATTGAATATTTTTACTTATGTCTAATAAATCACGATATAAAACAACACGATCACAAACTAAAATGATGGGTAGGATAATTCTTTTCATGAACCTTATGTTGCCTTGAAGCATATTTAATAACCTACCCATTTTGCATACGTACACATCCTAACCCAATTTTTGAGGCATCAAACAACAAAACCAGCATTCCCTTCCGATAAGGTCAGCACCGGACTGAAGTCAATCTATCCTTCAATTCCTGAAAACTCTTCTCACAAGCTTTGGACCATATGAACTTAGCCTTTTTCTGAGTCAAGGTTGTCAATGGAAGAAAACTCCTTAACAAACCTTCTGTAGTAGCTAGCTAAACCCAAGAAGCTTCTAATATCTAAAGGGGATAGAGGTCTAGGACAACTCTTGACCGCATCCGTCTTCTTAGGATCTACCTCAATAACCTTACTTGAAACAATGTGACCAAGGAAAGCTACGGACCTTAGTCAAAACTCACATTTGCTAAACTTTGCATAGAGTTGTTGGTCCGAGAGAATTTGCAACACAATCATCAGATGATTGAAGTGATCTGACCGCATCCGTCTTCTTAGGACTCTTGACCACATCCGTCTTCTTAGGATCTACCTCAATAACCTTACTTGCAACAATGTGACCAAGGAAAGCTGCGGACCTTAGTCAAAACTCACATTTGCTAAACTTTACAAAGAGCTGTTGGTCCGTGAGAATTTGTAACACAATCGTCAGATGATTGAAATGATCATCCTCACTTCTTGAATAAATAGTATGTCATCAATGAAAACAATCATAAACATGTCAAGATATTGTCTAAACACCCTATTCATCAAATCCATAAATAACGCCAGAGCATTAGTCAAATAAAATGACATTACCAAAAACTCATAATGACCATAGCGGGTTCTAAAAGCCATTTTCAGAACATCATCTTCTTTCACCATCAATTGGTGATAACCCGATTGAAGGTCAATCTTAGAGAAGTAACTCACTTCTTGAAGTTGGTCAAAAAGATCATCTATCCTTTGGAGAGGATACTTATTCTTAACAGTAATTTTATTCAACTATTGATAGACTATACACATACGTAGAGAACCATCCTTCTGTCTAACATACAAAACTGGAGCACCCCAAGAGAGATACTCGATCGGATGAAACCCTTATCCAACAAATCGTTCAATTGCTCTTTCAACTCATTTAATTCTGTCGGAGCCATTCAGTAAGGAGGAATAAAGATAGGTTGCATAACTGGGAGAAGGTCAATACCGAAGTCTATTTCCTACTCAGGAGTAGTACCGAGTAAGTCATCAGGGAACACTTCTAGAAACTCATTAACAATGGGGATCGACTTAAGAGTAGAAGTTTTAGAATCCACATCCCTCGCACTAACTAGATGGTATATGCAACCCTTAGGAATCATCTTTCTAGATTTAAGACAAGAGACAAACTGACCCTTAGGCACAGAATTTCCCCCGTTCCACTCTAGGATAGGCTCATTTGGAAACTGAAATTTGACTACACGAGTTCTACAGTCTATAAAAGCATAATTTGAGTGCACCCAATCCATACCAAGGATAACATCAAAATCTATCATATCGAGCTCTACCAGGTCAACAAGAGTAACTCTATAGGACAAGGAAACGAGAAACTTCCTATAGACCCTCTTAGCCACAATAGAATCACCAAAAGGAGTAGAGACAGAAAAATGATCTAACAACACATCCAGAAGAACATCAAACCTCATAGCCACATATGGCATTAGAAAAAATAGGGTATCACCGGGATCAAGTGAAGCATAAACATCAAGTTGGAAGACTTTCAACATACCAGTAACCATATCAGGAGAACCCTCTTGTTCACCACGAGTCTGAAGCCCATAGAATCTATTTTGCTTAGAAGCATTTGAACCTGAACCACTTGTAGGAGCTTGCTTGCCCTCTATTTCTTTAGTCGTAAGCATTGGAAAATCCCTAATCTTATGACCACCTTTACCGCAGCTGAAGCAACCAGCTATGCCAGCTAGGCACTTACCCTCATGCTCCTTTCCACACCTAGCACAAGTAGACATAGGCAGTAAAGATCTACCATCATTTCCTCTTTGATGCTTAGGGATAGACACCCTATCTTTGTTTAACTTAGAAGGAACATTAGAGGAACCTAAACCAAAAAATCTTTGTCAAAATCTAGAACGACCATGTCCATTGGACCTTGCATGAGAGAAATTACCATCAGTGATTTTAGCCCTTTTTGTCTCCCTAGAATTTTCCTTAAGTTTCTCCTCTTGGGCATGAACCATGAGACGAGAGATGTCCATATCATTGATGAGCATGGCGTTATGACATTCTTTAACCACTATTTTGGATACACCTGAAAAAAACTTACTTATCATTGCCCTAGGATCGGCAACCATTGTAGGAGCATATTTAGACAATTGTGTGAACTTCAAAGAATATTCCTTCACACCCATACTCCCTTGATGAAGGTTGATGAACTCAAGAACCTTTGCATCCCTCATCTCAAGGGGAAAGAACCTATCAAGGAAAGCAATCTTAAACTTCTCCCAATTGAGAGGACCCACATCTTCCGGTCTCCCTTCTTTCCATTGATTCAAGAAATTTTGTGCAACACCTTTAAGTTGATAGGTGGCCAACTCTGCCTTTTCTATTGGTGTCACTCCCATAATCATCAACACCTTGTGAACCTCATCAATGAAGTCTTGAGGATCTTCCTTAACCTTAGAACTATAAAAATCCGGAGGATTAATTCTAGTGAAGTCCCTCGCTCTAGATGTCGTCGTACCCATATTTAGGATCACGGGAACCGCAACCTCCCTATTGGCTTGGGCTGTCATGGCTTGAGACAAAACTTCGAAAGCAGCCCTAAACTTCGCATTAGTCACTTGTTGTGCCAAAGGGTCGACCAGAACTTGAGAAGCTTGAGGAGGAACTTCGTGTTCCATATTCTCCCTCACATTCCATCTAGCATAAGCTCTTCGATTAGCCATATCATGTAGATCATCATATACGGATTAGGAGAGAGACCTCATAGTTAAATTATATCGCATGACTTTAGAGTAATGAAGAAGTGGAGTTTACTAATCATCATGTAGCCTCTTATTTATAAATGCGGCGTTCTTCATGCTAATGAACAAGACTCTACTCGACTTGGCTTATGAGACATCCTAGGACCATTCTAAACCTTGTTCTCTGATTACCAAGTTTGTCATAACCCAAGGTACCCATAGGTGTAACATGGCGTATAGGGCTCCGAGAGGCCCCGTACAAGCCACTTAGCACTCATAACATAAGAAATAGAACAAAGAGATAAAGAAAAACATTTCAAGTCCCAAAAGTTTTATAAAAGTAAAGTGGAAGTCTAAACACTTTTCTCATTAGCCATCTAATATATAAGAATGAAATTTGGGCCTAGCCCATACATCATGTCCAAAACTGAAAATATGAAAGAAAACTGAAAACAATGAAGATCCATCCTCGAAGCACGAGTACTCACCAAAGCTTGGAATCTCTCAAATCAACCTCTAGCTAGGAAACTAAGAACCCTGACTGTTGGACCCTACATTTTGGGAAATGTAGGCAAGATTATGCATTAGTTCAAAATATGTACCAAGTATGATAGCCATGCATATAAACATTTAAATCATGCTAAAATAAGACATTTTCACGACATGCAATGACCAAGCTAAAACATGATATAAAAAGGGTTAGAAAACATAATTCATAAAACATTTTCAATGCAAGCTAACATCTTTAAAACCTTTGAACACATGTGAGATAGTTCTTGAAGTAACCTTAGTTCATTATTATTGTGGGAAGTAGCCTTAACCGACATAGAGATCATGTGAGCTATAACATGATCCCCTGGTGTCTCCTACACCGAAATGGGTTGTCTCACTTGCCAAGGTAAGGACCATGAACTTCTAGCTATTGTGGATCCACTACCTAATGTATATCTAGACAATCATCCTATTGGGGCACATACGTAAGGGATAAGGATATTTATTCTAGAAACACCTCTACTCACAAGACAAATTTCATCTCAATATCCTCACGGTGATAAGCATAAATCCCATGGAATAGTCATTTTCCTACTTTTTCTCATTATCCATGGAAGGGCACGTCATCTTTCCAATCCAAGCAAGGTCATAAGTCACAAGTCATCCATGGAGTTGCATCATTCAATTATCAATCCAAGCTAGGTTACATTAGGATAACTCCATTGATTTATTTAGATGAGAAGACATTTCAACCTTAGAATCCTTACTATGTGAGAAAACCTTACTCCATACTTTCATGTGTATATGAGAAAATTCTTTCAACAACACAACAACAACATTATCATTGATGCTTCACTCTCAAAGTATCCTTAAAACATTTACATGAATTTCATAACAACATACTTAATTTCATAAACTCTTCATTCATAATCCAAAACCCGCATCATAGCATCATAATTTGGAAAATATGGGAATTACATGGGTTCATGGGGAATCATCATAAAACCATAGAATTTAATCAATTCATGCATAAGAGATCATAATTCCATCAATTAAATCAATAATCAAGAGAGCCCATAATATATAAGAGAAACCCTAACTCAATTGGGGATTTCTAACTTTGAAAATAGGACAATTTGGGAACTCCATGAATGGAAGGAATCCATGGATGAAAGCTATCATACCTCAATGTCAAAAGCTTGCCTTTAATGGTGGAATTGGAAACTTTCCTTGAAACTCTTGGTTGAACCCTTCTTCTTCAAGTTTTCTAGAGAAATATTTTGAAGAGGAAGAACTTGATTTTCTTTGGTAAATTTAAGAGAATGACTTGAATGGGTAAGTTTTAGGGTTAAAATAACTTATACAGGGTCCTAGGCATAGGCAAAATGACATAGAATTATTTTAAAGAAATCAGGAAACGACCCAAAAGACCCTGAACTTACCATTGATGTAGTCCTCACACGACAGTATCTACAAGCCGTCTAAGGGTCCACGAGCCATCTAAGCTATCGTGGCCCTTGGACCACTGGTTGGGAAAATCTCCCCAAAACCCCACGCACCTTACGACCCACTCCACGAGACGTCATGGCTCTCAGAAATCGTCTAGTGGCTCGTGTGGAGGGTCAACCTCAATGTGGCTACTACCTCCCCCTTCACGGGCATCACTACGCATCATGGTCTTCACCACAAGTTGTCTAGGTGCTCGTGGGAGGGGAGACCTCTTTGGCCTAACTCTGTGAGCCTTCACGATCCACACCACGCCTCCTGGTGCCCTTCACGACTCGTCTAGGCCTTTGTGAAGGTTGCCTAGGCTCAGTCTTTGGCTTGAGAAATTCAATCATTATTTACTCACTATGACTATAGAAGAAGGATCGTGTTCTAAAAGGTATGTTAAGAGTTGACCTCTACTCATATATTTTTTATTGTGGCAAAGTCATAATGATCTTTATGTCCAAACAAAGGTGACCTCCACAATCACAACACTTGGTGCCACAATAATGATCAAGGTCATATCTAGGTATAAATATGAACATCAAGGATATCAAATTTAAACATAAAAGTTATGGTATATAATTGAAAACTTCAGACCAAATTCTAAAAATAGAAACGTGCGAATTTGACCTAGCAATCCAAATCAAAAACCTTGATTGTAGAAATAGAATTGTGAACTTACAGAATCTACTTCTAATTTTTTTATAGATTTGACTAGGTTGATGGGAATAGACATTTTCTAAAACTTTTTATTCACTTTAACTTAGGATTGACCTAAAATATTGGGATTTACCACAACTAGTATAGTTAATGTTGCTTATTGATATTATGCATAGATTGGACAATATGAGATTGTATTGGTGGAGCTTCTTATGCTTCAAGTTTAAGAAGGTTGTTGATTTCAAGTAAGTGATACATTTAACCTCTCGAGTGTTTAGTTTTCTCAAAAGATGATTCAGAACTTCCATAGCTGCTTTCAAAATACCTAATATGTTAGGGGGTCACTACAAGAAAATAGGAGTTATTGCCACGATTTTTTATACGATATATGGTGGTTTCAAATTACCACAATGCTATATAACAATATTTTGCAAAAATGTAGTAATATCATTTGTCACAAACATATTACGATGGTCGCAATAATTCCTTATTGATATGAAATTTTTGTCACGACCCGACTTTGTGAGTCATGATGACACCTACTAAACCCACTAGTAGGTAAGTCAACCCATACCTAAAATGACAAGTAATGAGTAAAAGACTAGAACTAAACAACCCATACCTAAAATGACAAGAAGTGAGTAAAAGGGTAGAAATAAATAGAAAAAAATAACATTAACAATAAGATATGACAAAAATGGAAGCAAACCAAAAACTATATACAATTGAAACCCTTCCAGAACCTGAAAGTCACAAGTACAAAGTTGTCTAATATGAACAAATACAAGTCCCAAAGGTGGACCACAACAAGTCCTCTCAAAGGAAAAAGACTAGCTAACATATATATAAGAAGACATGCTAATCGAGGACATCAATTGCTCACCCTCATCTTCGTTATCTACAAGCTGCGAAAGATGGCACGAACGATCACCATTGGTAGCTAGTACTAGGACCTACATCATGAAAAGATGCAGAGTGTATCATAAGTACCAAAACAAAGGTACTCACTAGGCATCTTAGGCCGACTAAGAAAGAAAGTTTCTGCGGGATTCCAAACCAATCCCGAGCCCTGGGCAGAGACCAAGGGACGTTGCTAAAATATTATGGTGTCTGATGTCCGGCTGTCACTAAAGAGACCCTGTGTCCGCTTATATGGATTGGGTTCACCTAAGCGAGGTTCACTTTTAAGCCAAGAGTTCGCAAAAGCGAGTCCCACCTCTTTGAGGCTAGTCATTTAAACGACATTTGTGTCCACTTAAGCGATCATCAAATAGGATTTTAATTAAGACTTAGTCATGTTTTCAATGGCTATTGACCATTTGTTTTTGGTGATTTCTCCTTCATTTGAGCTCTGATTTCAGTGATACAAACTCATGTGTGTTTGTTGTGGGTGTGGCTACGTGGTGGAGTTATTGGGTTGCGTTGAGGAACCTTCATTTGAGGTAATTTTTGTGTTTTAGCTGCTTCCTTGGCTTGATTTTCTTGTTGATATTTTCATGATTGTTGTTTCCGCTGTTTCGGGCCTTGGATATTGTCAATTTTGGAACACAAGTTTGAGGCATAGTTTAGGATCTCTTGATAGAGTCCATTCCGTAAATTCTGGTGTGTTCCCACAATTTCCATTTGACTCTAAAATTGGCTTGTTTCAGTTTTATGTGATTTTTGTGTCTAAACAATCGTACTAAAATTGTCATCCTATTCTTGGCAGTGTGGAAACATTCAAATGATGTTTGGAAAGGAAAAACTCTTGCCTTGTGATTTGAACTCGCACGATCGGCCTACGAGTAGGCTACAACTTTCTTTCTAATTAGATTGAGCATTAATGTGTACATTCATGTTGATTATTGTAAATTAGGGGCGGGTATCTAGTTATTCCTACTTTTCTTTTTAGAAACCATGTTTAGGCATATCGTTGTTATTTCGAGGGTAGTACCATGTTAGTTGGGGTTAGATATGTGTGTTACATGTTGTGTGATTTACTTGTGCTATTGCCTTTTTTTCTAAAGCATGTTCAGCCTTAGTCTAGGATATACTAGTGTTGTCTTAGACTCATGAGCCTTATAGCTTTATTATATCTTTGACGTCATTTCAAAGGTAAAGTACTCTCAACTCAAACCTTAATAACTATGAACTCTTCTTCATGTTCTCTCACACTGTTCAACTCTCTAAAAATTATACCCTTTGGATATTTGTACTTTCCCAAAATTTAGCCCAAAATCCACTTTGTAACTGAACCAGCGACGTTAGTCGGGCACACCAATCCTTATCGGTGACACGCCCTTTTCTCCTCAGCTGGACTTATGATGCTCTAGGCTTCAGGTGTTTGAATCTAAGTTGGTGTACTCGATTGAGTCAGCCTTTCAGGTTTGGTGTATCGCCGAATACCACCTTGGTTCACCGCGAGCATTAAATCTTTGTCTTGCATACTGTCGCTTTGGGTGATGTGCATCAGGACCGTCGTTCTCACTTGGTGCATCGCCTTTTCTACTAGAGTTCACCGACCTTCTTTGATAAACACAAGTGCTATGCACTATCAATTTTGGTGAGGTCATGCTAAGTTGGGATTCACCCTTTGTGTTTGGTAATCAACAATATTCGATTTTGTCACGACCCAAGGGTACCCCCTAGACGTAACAAGGCACATAATACCCCTAAAGGCACCATGTAAGCCACTTGGCATATCATAACATAAACATTAGAGCAATAAGAGTAAAAAGCCATTTCAAGTCTTAAGAAGTTTTCATACAAGCAAAGCGGAAGACTAGACTTATCTCAATTAGCCATCTATTATAATCGAAGTATCAAATAGGGTCACAACCCTTACAACAAAATTTGAAAGTCTAATACAATGAAATAAAGTAACTATAAGATATCACTCGTCTTCGGATCCATGAGGACTCACCACAAGCAAGGAGAATAGTCGAATCCAAGCTTGAATAAAAGGAGGATCACCTCAAACACCGGACCCTACACTTTGAAAAAATATAGGAAAATATGGATTAGTACAAAAATGCACTAAGTATGATAGACATGCATACAAACCTTGAAAATATGTTAAAAGGGATATTTTAGTTGAAAAGCATGCACTTTACCAAGTTTAAGGATCATCATGAAGATTAGTGCAAAAGCATAAGCCATAAGCATATTCAACATATAGATCATCACAACATAATGGAAACATACAATAAATACCCTCAAAGCATACTTCTGCAATCCATGAATAAGATCCCATAATCGCACCCATACTAAGTAAAGCTTCATGAGTAACTATAGTTCATAATTCATATTCTTATCATATTGGGAATAAGTCAGAAACGAAATAGACCATGTGAGCTAAACGTGGAATCTGGTGTCTACCCCATAACGAAAAGGGTTGTCCTACTTGCCTAAGGTAGAACCATACTCTTAGCTTAGGTGGATCCACTAGCTAAAGACCTATGTGGGCACATAGTTTATGGGATAAGGATATTTCTTCTAGAAAACTGGACTCAACGAAGGTAGAAAGTTTTCATTGCATGAGATACATACTTTGGGAACCCAGACTCAACTATGGTAGAAGGAACCCATTTGGAAAGCCGGCCTCAACTATGGTAAAATCTTCCATCTCATATTCATATCCACTCGGTGCTAAGAATTAATTCCCATAGAGTTCATATTAAATCTTGACTCAAGTTCATAATTACGGAAGAATGTCTTGACACTTAATCTAACATAACTCATACTATAGCTCATAGATTCAACAGGTGAGACTAGTTTTCCAACCTTAGAATCACTACATGTGACAAACCTTTCACATCATATCATATTCATACAAAAGTGTGTACATAAGGGTAACTTCCATTAACATAACAACTAGATCATAATCATACTCACTTTACTCTTAAAGTGTTCATAAAGCATATATCTAATTCTCATAATCATGCATAATTCTCATACTTTGCCCTTCAAGGACCATAGATCACAATCCATCAACACATCTATAATTACTACATTAGACATGGATGATAAGATAATTCAAGTAATTCAATTACTAGGTGCATATCATATTTTACTTGCATCAATCAATACCCACACTTTGAGATCCAAATTGGGAAAAATGGGGGAATTCATGGGTTCCTGGGGAATTCAAGATAAAACCACATGAAATCATCAATATATCCATAATAAAACATAATTTAATCATTAAAAATGAATTTGAATGGAATCCATAAGATTGAAGTCAAATCCTAGATTTTGGGATTTCTTACTTTGAAATTGGGGGTTTTGAAGGGCCTCCATGGGTGAAGGCTACCCATGGATGAAGAGCTACCATACATTGGTGAAGAATTCCCATGAAATTGAGTAGAGAAGATGTATCCTTCAACCCTAGCTTCACCTTTCTTATTCTTCTTCCTTTGAGTTCTAGAGGGAATATTTATGAGGGGCTTTGGTTTTGATTTGGGGATTTAGAAATTATGATTTTGATGAGTTAGTTTAGGTGTCTAAAATATTTATATAGTTAATTTATTTTAGTGCAAAACGACACCACTTAATAGTTAATTAAAAAGAAAAACCCCAAAATGCCTTAAGTCTAAGTCCCAAAAGGCAGTTTCCAGGCTCCATCAACGCTCACCACTGACGGACCGTGGGAGGACCCATGGCCCTTGCTGGTGAACCGTGGTAGGGGTTCTAGGACTTGTTTCCTGGGACCTCAACGAACGGCCATGACCCACAAGGTGTGGGTCCACCTACTAGTCGTGGTTCCCCCTCGTGGGTGGACTGCCCAGATACCTTTTTTCACCTTTTGAAGGGTCCTCCTTAAGGACCCATAGTTGTTCCTTGGGGGGGGGGGGTTGTACCTCGACGTATTAACCTAAAAACATGTATATTGAGTACCGGGAGTTATTAACAACTCTAACTCTTGCGTTAGGCTCTGGTTTAGTCTACTAGTTTTCCAGAATGTTACATTATCTCTCCCTTGGGAACATTCTTCCTCGAATGACGATTTAGGCACCTTTCACAATTAAAGATTCAAGACTAGCAGCCCATCATGCATGAAACATCAAAATAATGCACAATTCAAAGGAGGAAACATCAACTACATCTCAAAACATACAAGGAAGTAGGAACTACATCTAACAACCCAATATGCATGAAACTCAATAGTTCTCATATTCATAGGAGGAACTACCTTCTCCAACTAAAATATTGCTCAACACAACATCATGGAGCCAATATGCAATTACTCTCAAAAGCATACTAAAGGATGTTCATCAACACATCTCATGAAGTCAAAATAGACAATTCATACTAAATGCACAACAACATGAGGAACATAATTCATGAACACTCATTTTCTCACTAAACATGAATTTCATAAGGAATATGCATAACATAAGGAAATCATGGAAAAACTCATATAATACACATGACTCCCAAAATACTAAAACTCAAGAGGAACTACTTACCTCAAGCTTGATTAGAAGTAGAAGTGAAGAGCTGAGGATATTGGGACTTCATATCAGCCTCGGCCTCCCAAGTAGCACCCTCAACTAAATGATTCCTCTATAAAACCTTTACGGAAGCTATTTTCTTATTTCGCAATCTCTTGACTTGTCAGTCTAGAATATCTACCGGGACCTCTTCATACGAAAGGCTTTCATTCAACTCTCAACCCTTCTAGGGGAATAATGGATACCAGATCTCCAATACACTTTTTAAGCATAGAAACATGGAATACCGGATGACCTGGAGCCAACTCATTTGGCAAATCCAAATCATAAGAAACATTCCCAATACGCTTCAAAATTTGATATCGACCCACATACTAGGGACTAAGTTTACCTTTCTTGCCAAACCTCAACACACCCTTTATGGTTGATATTTTCAAATAGACCCAATCATTAACTTCAAATTATAATTCCCTTCTTCTCATATCGGCATAAGACTTTTGCCTACTTTGAGCCATTCTCAGCCTTTCTCTAATGAGCTGAACTTTCTCAATGGCTTCATAAACCAATTCAGGACCAATAAGAGCAATTTCACCTACCTCAAACCAACCAACCGAAGACCTACATCTCCTACCATACAAGGCTTCAAAGGGAGCCATACTGCTGCTAGAATGATAACTATTATTGTAGGAAAACTCTTACAATGGCAAGTGGTCATCCCAATTGCCTTTGAAATCTATAACATATGCCCTCAACATGTCTTCTAAGGTCTGAATGGTGCATTCCACTTGACCATCCATTTGAGTGTGGAAAGCGGTACTAAGCTTCACTTTAGTACCATGCCCTTTTAGGAATGACTTTTAAAAGTGTGAAGTAAATTGAGTACCCCGATCCAAAATATTAGATAAAGGGACCCATGCAACTTCACTATCTCTCTTATATAAAACTTGGCATACTATTCCGCCAAATGAGAAACCTTGATGGGAATAAAGTGGGTTGATTTTGTCATCGTATCTATAATGACCCAAATAGAATCATATTGCCTTCGGGTATGAGGCAAACCATAATAAAATCCATATTCACCTCCTCCCACTTCCAAGTGGGAATTGGTATATATTGTAAGAAGCTTCCCAGCCTTTGATACTCAACCTTAACTTGTTGAAAATTAGGACATTTGGCTACAAATCCCGCAATATCATTTTTCATACCATTCCACCAATAGACTTCCCGTAGGTCATGGTACATCTTGGTGGCTCCCGGATGAATAGAATATCGAGAACCATGAGCTTCTTCTAAAATTTTCTCCCTCAAACCATCAACATCCAAAACACATAACCGACCTTGGTATCTTAACATCCCATATCCCCCTTGGGAGAAAGCCTGTACGAACTTTTTGAGTACCGACTCTTTCAACTCAACTAATAAAGGATCAAGGCCTTGTTTAGACTTCACATCCATAACAAAGGATGACTCGGAACAATTATGGACCATGACACCACCCTTGGCAGAATCTTCTAGTTGAACACCTAGTAGGGCCAACCTATGCACATCATGAACGAACTCTTTCTTTCCATCCTCTACATGAGTCACACTACCCTTAGACAATCTACTAAATGTATCTGCTACAACATTAGCTTTGCCGGGGTGGTAAAGGACACTAATATCTTAGTCCTTCAATAATTCTAACCACCTTCCTTGTCGAAGATTCAAGTTATTTTTACTAAAAACATATTGAAGACTCTTGTGATCGGTGAAAACATCAACATGGACCCTATACAAGTAATGTATCCATATTTTCAAGGCAAATACTACCGCCGCTAATTCAAGATCATGGGTCGGGTAATTCTTATGATGTACTTTAAGTTGCCTTGAAGGATATACAATCACTTTCCCATTTTGTATGAGGACACATACCAACCCAACTCTAGAGGCATCATAATAAACAAAAAAACCATCCATACCCTCTGGTAAGGCCAACACCGGAGCGGAAGTAAGTCTATCTTTCAACTCTTGGAATCTTTTCTCACAAGCCTCCGACCACTCAAACTTAGCCTTCTTTTGAGTCATAGTCGTTAACGGAGAAGCAATGGATGAAAACCCCTCAACAAACCTCCTATAGTAACTAGCGAAACCCAAAAAACTTCTAATGTCGAAAGGAGTTAGAGGTCTAGGCCAACGCTTAACCGCATCCGTCTTCTTCGGATCTACCTCAATACCCTTGCTTGACATAATATGACTAAGGAAAGCTACGAACCTTAACCAAAACTTGTAACACAATTCTCAAATGGTCCATATGACCTTTTTCACTCCTTGAGTAGATCAAAATATCATCGATAAACATGATCACAAACATGTCTAGGTATTGCCTAAACACTTTATTCATTAGGTCCATAAATGCCGTCGGGGGATTAGTTAGGCCAAATGACATCACAAGGAATTCATAATGCCCATACCTAGTTCGGAAAGTTGTCTAGGGTATATCATCCCCTCTTACCCTGAACTGGTGGTATCCCGAACGAAGGTCAATTTTTGAAAAAATAGCTAGCCCCTTGAAGTTGATCAAATAAGTCATCAATTCTCGGAATGGGGCATTTATTCTTGATGGTCACTTTGTTCAATGGACGATAATCGATGCACATTCTAAGAGACCTATCATTATTTCTAACAAATAACACCAGAGCACCCATGGAGAGATACTCGATCGAATAAAACCCTTATCTAGAAAATCCTTTAGTTTCTCTTTCAACTCGGCCGGAGCCATTCTATAAGGAGGAATGGAGATAGGTTGTGTATTCGATAAAATATCAATACCAAAATCTATTTCCCGCTCGGGAGGAATAACGAGCAAATCATCGGGGAAAACCTCCGGAAACTCATACACTACCGGAACCGACTCTAGAGAAGGGGTTTCAGACTCAACATCCACAACTCTAACAATATGGTAAATACACCCTTTGGAGATCATTTTCCTAGCTTTAAGGCAAGAAACAAATTGATCTCGAGTGATAGAATTCCCCCCCTTCCATTCAAAAATAGGTTCATTTGGAAATTGGAATTTAACCACCATAGTCCTACAATCATGGAGGCATAAAATGCATGCAACCAATCCATACCCAAAATCACGTCAAAATCTAACATGTCCAACTCTATCAAACCACCAAAGTAACTATATGGGACAAGGAAATCAGACAACTTCTATAGACTCTTTTTTCCACTACCCAGTCACCAACCAAGGTAGAAACCAAAAAAGGTTCTATTAATACTTCGGGGAGTATTTCAAACTTCATGGCCACAAAAGGTGTCACAAAAGACAAAGTGGCACCGGGATCTAACAAGGCATATACATCAATAGAAAAGACTTTTAACATACCGGTCAAAACATCCGAGAAGCAATCTTGGTGACCTCAGGATTGAAGAGCACAAAAACGGTTTTGCTTTTGAGTATTGGGGTTTTAACCGCTTGGAGGAGCTTGCATAGCTTCTCTCCCCTTAACCTTGAACATTGGACAATCTCTCATCTTGTGGCCACTCTTCTCACGGCCATAGCAATCATCTGAGCCAACTAAGCACTTGCCATCATGTTTTCTACCACACTTTGCACAATTAGGCCTAGCAACATAAGAACCACCATTATTGCTTCCTTGAGGGTTAGGTTTATACATCCTATCCTTGTTGACCCTTGGAGCACTAGAGGAGCCTTAGTTGGAGAAATTCCCATCACTGGTTCTAGCTCTTTTCACCTCTCTATTCTTGTTTTGGAGGTTCTCTTCTTCCATTTGTTGCGCATACACCATGAGACATGGGATATCCATATTATGATGAAGCATTGATGAACAACATTCTTTTCTCACCAATCTAGACACCCTCATCAAATACCTACTCATCATATCCCTTGAGTCCTCCACCAAAGTCAGAGCATACTTGGAAAATTGAGAAACTTTAGAGAATATTCTTGAACACTGATACCTCATTGACGAAGGTTAACAAATTCTTCCACCTTAGATTCCCTCAACTCTCTGGGAAAGAACCTATCAAGGAACGCCAATTTGAACACTTCCCACTCTATTGGACCCTCTCCTTCCGGCCTATTGTTCTTCCATTGAGTATACCATACTTGAGCCACACTCTTCAATTGGTAGGCGGCCAACTCCGCTTTTTCTACCAAAGTCACCCCTATGTCATCAATTATTTTATAAACCTCTTCCAAAAATTCTTGAGGATCCTCTCCCACTTTGGAACCAAGAAACATGGGAGGGTTCATCCTTCCAAAATCCCTCAATCTAGAAGCTGTGGAATTCATATTAGGATTGAACGGAGCTGCAACTTATCTATTGGCTTGAGCCGCCATGACGTGAGCCGACATTTGGATAGTAGACCTAAACTCCGCATAGGTCACATTCTAAACCACGGGATCAACCGGAGCTTGGTTAACTTGAGGAGCTTTATTACCTTGAGGAGGAGCTCTTTCATTCATTGTCACTCTCCATTCTTCTTGCGTTAGCCCTTCGTGTATTCGTATCCTGAAGACACAAGAAAAGGATTAGGAGAGGGACTTTTATAGAGTTAAACTCTAAGGCACGACTTAAGAGTAATGAATAAAGTGTAGTTTCCTAAACATCTTATAGCCTATCATTCATAAATGTGGTGTGCTTCATACTCATGAACAAGACTCTACTAGACGTGGCTTATGAGACTTCATCATAGAATTATTCTAAACCTTGTGCTTTGATTACCAAGTTTGTACGACCCAAGAGTACCCCCTAAACGTAACAAGGCACATAATACCCCTAAAGGCACCATGTAAGCCACTTAGCATATCATAACATAAAGCATTAGAATAATAAGAGTAAAAAGGCATTTCAAGTCTTAAGAAGTTTAATAAAAGCAAAGCGGAAGAATAGGGTCATAGCCCTTAAGACAAAATCCAAAATTCTAATACAATGAAAGAAATGAACTATAAGATATCACTCTTCCTTGGATCCATGAGGACTCACCACAAGCAAGAAGAATAGTTGAATCCATACTTTAATCAAAGGAAGATCGCCTAAAACACTGGACCCTACACTTTGGCAAAATGTAGGAAAATATAGGTTAGTACAAAAATGCACTAAGTATGATAGCCAGACATAAAAACTTTGAAAACATGCTAAAAGGGACATTTTAGTTGAAAACCATGCACTTTACCAAGTTTAAGGATCATCATGAAGATAAGTGTAAAAGCATAAGCCATTAATATATTCAACATATATTGATCATAACATAATGGAAACATACCATAAATAACCTCGAAGCATACTTTTGCTATGCATGAGTAAGATCTCATAATTTCACGCATACTAAGTAAAGCTTCTTGAGTAACTGTAGTTCATAATTCATATTCTTATCATATTGGGAACAAGACATAACCGACATAGACCATGTGAGCTAAACATGGAATCCGGTGTCTAAACCACACCGAAAAGGGGTTGTCCTACTCGCCTAAGGTGGAACCATATTCTTAGCGTAGGTGGATCCATTAGCTAAAGACCTATGTGGCCACATAATTTATGGGATAAGGAGATTGCTTCTAGAAACCCAGACTCAACTAAGGTAGAAGGTATCCATATCATGAGATACATACTTTGGAAACCCGGACTCAACTATGGTAGAAGGAACCCATTTGGAAATCCAGACTCAACTATGGTAAAAGCATCCATCTCATATTCATATCTACTCAGTGCTAAGCAATAATTCTCATTGAGTTCATATTAAGTCTTTACTTAAGTTCATAATTATGAAAGATTGTCTTGACACTCAATCCAACATAACTCATACTATAGCTCATAGATTCAATAGATGAGACTAGTCTTCTAACCTTAGAATCACTACATGTGATAAACCTTTCACATCATATCATATTGATACATAAGTGTGTACATAAGGATAACTTACATCAACACAACAACTAGATCATAATCATATTCACTTTACTCTCAAAGTGTTCATAAAGCATATATCTAATTCTCATAATCATGCATAATTCTCATACTTTGCCCTTCAAGGATCATAGATCACAATCCATCAACACGTCTAGAATTACTACATTAGACATGGATGATAAGATAACTCAAGTAATTCAATTACTAGATACATAATTATATCATATTCTACTTGCATCAATCAAACCCACACTTTGAGATCCAAATTGGGAAAAATAGGGGAATTCATGGATTCATGGGGAATTCAAGATAAGACCATTTATAATCATCAATATATCCATAATAAAACATAATTCAATCATTAAAAATGAATTTGAAAGGAATCTATGAGATTGAAGTCAAACCCTAAATTTTGAGATTTCTTACTTTGAAACTAGGGGTTTTGAAGGGGCTCCATGGGTGTAGGCTACCCATACATAAAGACCTACCACACCTTGGTGAAGAATTCCCATGAAATTGAGTAGAAAATATGGATCCTTCAACCCTAGCTTCACCTTTCTTCTTCCTCTTTTTCGGAGTTCTAGTGAGAATAATTTGAAGAGGGTTTGGTTTTGATTTGGGATTTAGAAATTATAATTTTGATGAGTTAGTTTAGATGTCTAAAATACTTATATGGTTAGTTTATTTTAGTGCAAAATGACCCCACTTAATTGGTAATTAAAAAGGAAAACCCCAAAATGCCCCTAAGTCTAACTGCCAAAAGGTAGTTTCCAAGCCCAATCCATGCCCACCACTGACGGACCGTGAGAGGACCCACGGACCGTGGGAGGACCCACGGCCCGTGCTGGTGAACCGTGGTACGGGTTCTAGGACTTCTTTCTTGGGTCCTCAACCAACGGCCATTACCCATGAGGCGTGGGTCCACCTACTGGCTGTGGTTTCCCCTCGTGGGTGGATTCAAGTATAGTGATATAAGGACGTAATCAACTGACACTAGTTCGATTCAAGTGCCATACGATCGCGTGTAGTGATATAACCCAACCAAGGGTTAGGATCGTTCCTATACGGAGTGGTTTTGAGAATTGATGGAAAAATAAAATCTAGTTCTAATTAGTCATATCAATAGATATTATCGAATATAAACATACTAAATCTAAGGGGTGATGCAAGCATCAATTATCAAAGGGGGTTTGTATTATGCTAATAACAAAAATAGTAAAAATATAAGAAAATGAGATAGAGAGACGGGATTCTTGGAATGTGATAGGAATATGGGATAGACTAAATTAATGGGTACATGTTTTTGATAGTAAATTGTTGAGTATTGGTGACTAGGCTAGACTATAGTGGTGGTAAATTCTCTCTCCAAATCAACTCAGTTTCTCTGGAACACCAAGCTGTCGCATTAAGCACAACCTCCACCTTAGCCCATTCACTCTCTCGAGCTAAATGTGTGGTAAAAGGACTAGGGTTCACACTCTCGAGCTGATCCTATGTCGATGCAATACCACCGGCTATCAGTTTAGTAGTCTTAGTTTTACGACCTCTCTCTCGAACAAGCTAAAATCACTAAGATGAAATCGTATTTGAAACTACAATCCCATTATATTCATACACAACTACTTAAAAAAATCACATTTAAACAACAAATAAACCATTAACAAGCAAGACCCAATAGATAATATAACCCATATTCACAAAATCACACTCCAAGAATTGGGGTTTTAGCTAGACATGTAAAAGAGGTAAAAATCAATACTAATATCAGTTTCCTTCAACTGGGTATGAAGAATTATGTCTTAAAACATGTCAAGAGTGAAGAATCTTAGAGACCCACATCCAATTTCTTGGAGTTGAAACCCTTTGAATCTTCAAGGTCCTAGAACAAAGTCTCCAAAACCCTCTAGAACTTATACTCTCTCAAAAACTGTAAAATGTTCTAATAATAATAGTGATATGATGTTAAACTAGGAATTTAAACAAGTATTTATAGTGTTTGAAAATTTGTGTTGCAACGGATCACTCGGCGCAGTTAGTCGGGATCGCCGATAACTCGGCGATCCGCCTTTTGGTGGATTTCATTGCCTTCTTTCTTTTGCCTTCAGCCTCTTCACGCTTTAAGTCGTTGGGCGATATGGTACAGCTTCGCGAAACTACTCAGCGACACGCCAACTGCCCCATTTCATCGCCAGCTTGATCTTTCCCTTTAGGGCTCAGCACACTGAAACAAAATGTGATCTCTAGGCCGATCGGCGAGTCGCCAATTGGGCTCGGCGATCCTCCAACCTTCATTTTTTCATTCTTTTCAGCCGCTTTGTTCCTTCTTTCCAAGTAGTGTCCATGCCTTGCCTCAAACTCTAAATACTAAAACTTAAGGGTTTTCATTAGATATTGAGACAAAATATGCATTTGAGGATACTAATTCTATCAAAATATAGCCCTAAATGAGTCTAATTTGTGGACTCATCAACAACCCCAACTTAAACTTTTGCTTGTCCTCAAGTAAAACTCAAGTTCAGAAGTTCAAAAAGAAAGTCTCAAATAGTGCTACACAAGACTCGGTCATGAATGTGCACAACAAGACTCAATTTACTCATGCCAGGATCAACTGTGTACCCAAAGATTCAAGTTGTGACACACCATTACAAAAGATTCTCACGCTCGCATTACTTGCTTCAAATGCAAGTTCAAGCTCAACAAAAGTGTTCGAATGCCCTCACACAAAGGANTTCAACCGCTTTGTTCCTTCTTTCCAAGTAGTGTCCATGCCTTGCCTCAAACTCTAAATACTAAAACTTAAGGGTTTTCATTAGATATTGAGACAAAATATGCATTTGAGGATACTAATTCTATCAAAATATAGCCCTAAATGAGTCTAATTTGTGGACTCATCAACAACCCCAACTTAAACTTTTGCTTGTCCTCAAGTAAAACTCAAGTTCAGAAGTTCAAAACGAAAGTCTCAAATAGTGCTACACAAGACTCGGTCATGAATGTGCACAACAAGACTCAATTTACTCATGCCAGGATCAACTGTGTACCCAAAGATTCAAGTTGTGACACACCATTACAAAAGATTCTCACGCTCGCATTACTTGCTTCAAATGCAAGTTCAAGCTCAACAAAAGTGTTCGAATGCCCTCACACAAAGGATGATTCCATACTCACACACAATGGTTTAATCATTTAAAGTTCTGAAATCAAATGTAACGCTTACACCAAAAAGAAGAACACTATGCATGCTTTCACCCATAGGTTTGCCTGTATTTTCCAATCCACATTTGTTTTAGCTAACTCAAAATCAAAAAGTTCTTTACAAGGCTTGTAATGGGGCTGAGTGCACAGGTATAGTCATTTAAACTCACTGACTTTTATCCTCATGAAATGTGGTGCTCACAACACTTCTTATCCTCTTCCTTCATCATTTTCTTTAGTGCTCATAAGTCATCATATTATTCACTTCCCATGGATTGTTTGGGAACCCCTTATTTTTGTATTTTTCAATTTTATTCCACAAATTTTGTTTTTCATTCTTTTTCTTTTTCTTTTTCTCTCTTCTTTTTTTTGTATGGAGGGGTTCCATTTTTCTCGACAGCATGAGTTGAAGGAGACTTTCTTTGCACTTCTTGACTTTCCATTTTCTTTTCACCACACCCCCAACTTAAGCTTTTGGCCTAAGTTGGCTATTCAATCAACCACAATTTACGAGGATTAAGGGTAATGGGTCAAGAAAGGTCATGTTGTCATCAAGTTTCTTCCAAAGAAAGGTACGGTTCAAGGGGTGTTCAAGAGAGGTTCACACACTCACAAGGTAGGCAACAAAAGAGGTATATGTCAAATTGTCTCACACTCTTCGAAGTTGCCTAAGATCATATGAAGAGATAGCCTTACTTAGTAGACTGGACCAACAGAGCAAATTCTAGGTGTTATCATCTAAGGTTCACAATAAGCTCATCACATAAGGCATCGACACTAAAGTCAAACAAGACTCCACACTTTCGCTACTGTGCAACGTTCATCGCAAGAGAATTAATTTGATAATTGGCTAATCACAACAAGATGCAAAGAGTTAACATATTGTCTATGCAACTTTATTTGGTCTCATCGTAGCCGCACATTCATGTTCGTTCGATTATGAACATTATTTGAGTCGTCGATATTGATCAAAACTGAGACTCAAATTTGCTAATGAACAATCACATTCAAGTACAAACAAGAGGTGGCAAAAATTTAAAAATTTTTGAAAGGTCAAAATCATTTGCAAATAAAAATAAAATGAGCCACAAACTCAAATATCCACAAGAAGCAGTGTAAAACACAAGTCTATGATTAACAACCCAACAAGAATACAGCACACAAAGGTAGGCTACACCCCACCACAATTAAAAGCATTTGTCCTCAAATGCAACTAACATAATATCCAGAATTTAAAATAAAGAAAGAAAGACAGTGAGGGAGGTAAAGAGGGAATCATAACTAAGCAGTCGCTCCCGATGCCTTACCCTGAGCTTGGGCATCAGTGCCCGAGGTCACCTCTGGAGTACCAGCTCCACTAGGGACAACAAAATGTGTGCCTGCCATGGAAGCCTGCACAACGGTATCTATCATAATTTTCTCAGTCACACAAATGTCTCCAAGGTCTCCCTTAGTCTCCTCAAGCATGTCCGGTGATGGTCGGAGGCATTTCAGGCACATCTAGAATCTTTACTGATCAAAAGACCATGGACATATCGGTGGCCTTCAACTGATCCACATCAGTCCTCAGAGCAGCAACAACGACTTTTAATGCTCTCACCTCATCTGTAGCCCCTTGGTCACGCTCACACACCGATATTCTAGGCTCAATAGCATCAATGATAGCTCTCAGCGGTGTTACCGCACCAATCAAAGCAGTCTGAATCATGCCTGGAATGAAGGTTTCTAAGTTGGCAGCCCGACAATCAGCAAACTAGGTAAGCTGTCCCATCCGGATCAAGAATACCTGAGTGATCGGAGCACGGGAAATAATAGCAGCAGTAGGTTTGGGCGGTAGTGTAGCAACAGAAGAACCTGGAGTGTCAGCAAGAATGGCAGTGGAAATAGATGTACCTGAAGGACCAGGGGCCAGATTAGCAAAGAAGCCTCTGCAGGTCTGGATTCAGTGGCCGTAGCTTCTTTCTGCCTCTTCTCTGTCTGATCTTTAAGATATTCAGCTTCGATCCTCCAGATATCAGTAGAGGATGTGGCATTACTTCCACATCCTACTTGGCATCTCGAGGTACCCAAGCTCGTTTGAACAGTTGTGTGATCAATACTGGGAAGGGAAGTGATGTCTGGTGTTGCCTTACACGCATGAATATCTCTGAAGTAATGATCATACCCAAGTTTATCCGAGTTTCCTCTATGATGCAACCCAGTAAGGCTGCCTTAGTAAGGCAAAGAACTAACTCATTCTGGGATGGCATAATTGTGCTGCTGATAAAACCAAACCAGAATCTTGCAGCAATGTTTAGATCTTTCTTTTCAGTCGGAGTTCCTTCCTTCAACCACTTTGGAGAGAAACATCTGAGATCAGTGGGGCTAACCACTCTTTCATCTCATCCAGCTTCTTTGTTCTAATCAAGTTTTGGAAGTGATCCCTAATATTTGTGGACATGACCAAGACTACGTTGATCGTCTCACTATTACACTTCACCCTCTGGCCTCTTACAACTATGTAGTCAACTTCTTTGAAAGCTTCTACTAGCTGCTTTTTCTGAGGTATTAGTGCATTGTATGCACTGTAGAACTCTCTTCCAGTTTGGAATATAAGGGCCACGAGGTTTGGTGAAGATTTGAAACTTGTGGTGTTTCAGGCAATCCATTATTTTCGGGTACCTGTCGATCACTCTGTCTGTTGACAGACGTTTCTCCTCAAGAATTGTCCTCATCCCTTATGTCTTTAATGTTTTCATTGACTTGGGAGGAGGCCCCTGTATTGATGGCTCAAGTACCATTGCCTGCTCTGGAGCTGGAGAAGGAAATGCAGCCTGAGGAGTCAGAATTCTAGATGGATCATGCAGGTTTTTAGAGGATAGTTCTGGTTTATGTGCCACTACCCGTTCATCATCGTCAGACTCCACAGGTTGAGGGTCCTGATGCTCACTCTCACTCTCTGAGGTGGTAAGGTAAGTATCATAGATACCGTCACTGTCAGTGCTTGCCTCCGGTGATGCAAGTGCCTTGTCTTTACCTTTACCTTTCCCACCGCTCGTAGAATGTTTTGTGGCTCATTCCCTGGATGCAGCTCCATTCTCGTTCAATATAACGCTCTTTGCGATCCCTTGGGGTGGGTCATTTCGTCCTGCAACTTTAGGTCTAGCCATGTTTGCAAAACATTAGAGTAAATTCAAAAATGATTCAATTAAGAGCACAGCAAATTAACTACAACCAGACTCGTCGATCAAGTCGGCAAAATGCCAAATCGCTTTGGCAAGCGAAGTCGGGCTCGCCGAAAGGGTTTGTTTAAATACTATGGCAAGTTGGAGATAAGATAACCCTTTCGGCGATTCGCCACTAGCTTTCGCCGAGCCAGGGCTAGCCCGCCGAAAATTCCAGTGCAGCAAGGGTTCAGGGTGTAGACAAAGGGCGAAACAAAAGACAATCGGCGAGTCAACGAGGGCTGTTGGCGACATCAAGCTTCTCGCCGAAAGTTACAGTAGCCAACAACACGTACAACATGAAATTAAAGGTGATTTGGAGATATTAGGCGAACCGTCGAGTGGTTCGGTGAACTCGACAAGATCGCCAAAATACCCAACGTGCCTGTTTTCAACCTACTTTTCAATCTCAACCCCGCAACCCCCGAAAACAAAATTAAACTATGCACTAGTACAATTAAGCTCAAACCCATAATACTTAACCAAGCTAAACACCACGCACGCACAACCCCACAAAATTTAACTCATTTTGATGCGGAATAAAAAGGATTTCAAAAATTAAGATAAAATGGGTAAGACTTAAAAATTAAACTCGACATTTAAACAATCTAAACCTATCAGAGAGGCCCAGCACACATCAATACAATAAGCCTAATTGCATAAGAGAATAAAATTTCCAAAGTTGCCTCGGGATTCAGGAAAACCAACCTTTTATGTCAATCAAAGTTCTTTGAAATGCTAGGAGCAATGTAATCCGAATTTGGGTATAAATTCATCAGCTAAAATACTTACAGAATGCGAAAGTATTTAAAGTACTAACTTGTTGTGAATTTGAAAGGGTGAAAAGTAAGGGAAAATGAGGAATTTGAAATTGAAACCTCTGGCTCTCATAATAAATCATTTGTTTCCCGGCCAATCGGCGACGTTAGTCGGGATCGCTGACTTACTCGGCGATGTGCCGATCGGTCAATTCCCTGACCGAGTTTTACAGGACCTCTATTTAATTGGGGGTCCAAATGGCGGAAAAGATCATTGTCGCCGACTGAATCAGCGTAGAGCCAATTTTCTCCTGAGCTCGCCAAGTTTTACAGGCTCCAAACCAAACTAGTTTTGAATCAAACGGTGGAGGAAAAAGGGCACGCCAACCTATTTGACGATTCACCGACAATGCCATTTTGTTCGCCAATCTCATTGTTTCTCAACACTCCTTACATTTCATCCTGCAAAATCAAAACACCGTTATTTTAATCTTAAGAGAAAACAATTAAAACCTTGGGTTGCCTCCCAAGAAGCGCCTTAGTTATAGTCGTGGCACGACTTCTCCGCTCAGTTATGAGCTTTGAGAAAGACATGGGACATCACATGACCCATTTGAGTCTCCAATCGTTGGACAGATATGAATTGGGAGGCAGAGATCTCATTTAGTAGTATGACATTTTCTTAACATTTTGTCGTGACCTTCGACTTTGTTAAGAATTAGTGAGAGTATCTCCTCTATTTGGTTGTCCTCACTTGCATTGGGTTTCATAAGCTTTTGAGGTGGAACATGTCGGTCTTTTCTTTTATTCGATGCTTCCAATTCCATATTCTTCTTGGTCACTAAATCTAATTGAGTCAACAACGTGGCCAGAGTATGGTCTTTCTCAGCCTCCTTGTTAGTCATTGCCATGTGATCAAGGAGTTGGCTGGCTACTGCAAAGGGTAGTTGTGACAGCACCCCCAGGAAATATTTGGTCCAACATTCTATTATTCTCCGGGCCAAGACTTTTGTAGAACCAATCCAGCAACACGCTTTCTGAGATTTTTTGAGCTTGGCATTTCAGGAAGAGTGCCTTGAATCTCAACCACAATTCATAGATGGACTCTACCTCGACTTGCCTAAAACTCGGGATTTTTTCCCTGAGAGGCACCATTCTTAAAAGAGAGAGATCTAGTTGTTCACCATTGCCACCAGACATAATTTGGATTCCTAGTAAAAACAGCAACACAATGAAAAACAAAACTAAAATTTAACTAAGTAAAATACGACTAACAAGAAATTTTTTTTTACTTAACTACAAATTCTCAAATAACACCACTACCAGGCAGCGGCGCCATTTTGATGTTTTAGGATGTAATCAACTGACACTAGTTCGGTTAAAATGCCATACGATCACGTGTAGTGATATAACACAACCAAGGGTTAGGATCGTTCCCACAAGGAGTAGTTTTAACAATTAATAGAAAAATAAAATCTAGTTCTACTTAGTCATAGCTATAGATATTATCAAATATAAACATACTAAATCTAAGGGGTGACGCGAGCGTCAATTATCAATGGGGATTTGTATAATGCTAATAACAAAAAAACAAAAAAAATATAAGAAAATAAGATAGAGAGACGGGATTCTTGGGATGTGGTAGGAATACGGGATAGACTAGATTATCGGGTACATGCTTTTGATAGTAAATTGTTGAGTATTTGTGACTAGGCTAGACTATAGTGGGGGTAAATTCTCTCTCGAGCAACTTACCCCGAATGAACTCAGTTTCTCTCGAACACCGAGTTGCCGCATTAAGCACAACCTCCACTTTAGTCCATTCACAATCTCGAGCTGAATGTGTGGGAAAAGGACTAGGGTTCACTCTCTCGAGCTGAACCCATGTCGACCCAATACCACCAGCTATCAGTTTAGAAGCCTTAGTTTTACGACCTCTCTCTCGAGCAGGCCAAAAACGCTAAGATGAAATCGTATTTGCAACTAGAATCACATTTAGTTCATACACAACTACTGAATGAAATCACATTTACAGAACAAATAAACCATCAACAAGCAAGGCCCAACAAATAATCTAACCCATATTTACAAAATCACACCCCAAGAATTGGGGTTTTAGCTAGACATGTAAAAGACATAAAAATAAATACAAATATCAGTTTACATCAACTGGATATGAAGAATTAAGTCTTAAAACATGACAAAAGTGAAGAATCATAGAAACCCACGTCAAATTCCTTGGAGTTAAAACCCTTTGAATCTTCAAGGTCTTAGAACAAACTCTACAAAACCGTCTAAAACTTAGACTCTCTTAAAAATTGTAAAAAGTTCTAATAATAATAGTGATATGATGTTAAACTAGGAATTTAAACAAGTATTTATAGTGTTTGAATATTTGTGCTGCAGCGGATCACTCAGCGGAGTTATTCGGGATCGTTGATACACTCGACGATCCGTCTTTTGGTTGATTTCATCACCTTCTTGCTTTAGCCTTTAGCCTTTTCATGCTTTGAGTCGTTGGGCGATATGGTACGCTTCACAGAACTACTCGGTGACACGCCGACTGCTCTATTTCATCGCCAACTTGATCTTTCCCTTTAGGGCTCAGCACACTGAAACAAAATGTGATCTCTAGGCCGATTGGTGACTCGCCAATTGGGCTCGGCGATCCTCAATCCTTCATCTCTTCGTTCTTTTCATCCGCTTCGTTCCTTTTTTCCAAGTAGTATCCATGCCTTGTCTCAAACTCTAAATACTAAAACTTAAGGGTTTTCATTAGATATTGAGACAAAATATGCATTTGAGGATACTAATTCTATCAAAATATAGCCCTAAATGAGTCCAATTTGTGGACTCATCAAAAACCCCAACTTAAAATTTTGCTTGTCCTCAAGTAAATCTCAAGTTCAGAAGTTCAAAAAGGAAGTCTCAAATAGTGCTACACAAGACTCGGTCATGACTGTGCACAACAAGACTCAATTTACTCATGCCAGGATCAACTATGTACCCAAAGATTCAAGTTGTCACACACCATTGCAAAAGATTCTCACGCTCGCAATACTTGTTTCAAATGCGAGTTCAAGATCAACAAAAGTGTTCGAATGCCCTCACACAAAGGATGATTCCATAGTCACACACAATGGTTTAATCATTTAAAGTTCTGAAATCAAATGCAACGCTTACACCAAAAAGAAGAACACTATGCATGCTTTCACACATAGGTTTGCCCGTATTTTCCAATCGACATTTGTTTCAGCTCACTCAAAATCAAAAAGGTCTTTACAAGGCATGTAATGGGGCTGAGTGCACAGGTATAGTCATTTAAACTCACTGACTTTTATCCTCATTAAATGTGGTGCTCACATCACTTCATTTCCTCTTCCTTCATCATTTTCTTTAGTGCTCATAAGTCATCCACTTCCCATGGATTGTTTGGGAACCCCTTATTTTTGTATTTTTCAACTTTATTCCATAACTTTTATTTTTCATTCTTTTTCTTTTTCTATCTTATTTTTTTTGAATGAAGGGGTTCCATTTTTTCTCAACACCATGAGTTGAAGGAGACTTTCTTTGCACTTCTTGACTTTTCATTTTCTTTTTACCACACCCCCAACTTAGGCTTTTGGCCTAAGTTGGCTGTTCAATCAACCACAATTTGCGAGGATTAAGGGTAATGGGTCAAGAAAGGTCATGTTGTCATCAAGTTTCTTCCAAAGAAAGGTAAAATTCAAGGGGTTTTCAAGAGAGGTTCACACACACAAGGTAGGCCACAAAAGGTATATGTCAAATTGGCTCACACTCTTCGAAGTTGCCTAAGATCATATCAATAGATAGCCTTACTTAGTAGACCGGACCAACGGAGCAAATTCTAGATGTTATCATGTAAGGTTCACAATAAGCTCATCACATAAGTCATCGACACTAAAGTTAAACAAGACTCCACACTTTCGCTACAGTGCAAAGTTCATCGCAAGAGAATTAATTTGATAATTGTCTAATCACAACAAGATGCAAAGAGTTCACATATTGTCTATGCAACTTCATTTGGTCTCATCGTAACCGCACATTCATGTTCGTTCGATTATGACCATTATTTGAGTCGTCGATATTGATCAAAACTGAGACTCAAATTTGCTAATGAACAACCACATTCAAGTACAAACAAGAGGTGGGAAAAATTTAAATTTTTTTGGAAGGGTCAAAATCATTTGCAATAAAAATAAAAAGAGCCACAAGCTCAAATATCCACAAGAAGCAGTGTAAAACACAACATTATGATTCACAACCCAACAAGATTATAGCACACAAATATTGGCGACACCCCACCACAATAAAAAACATTTGTCCTCAAATGCAATTAGCATAATATCTAGAATTTAAAATAAAGAAAGAAAGACAGAGACGGAGGTAAAGAGGGAATCCTGTCTAAGCAGTCACTCCATCTGTCTGGGCATCAGTGCCCGATGCCTCCCCTGAGCTTGGGCATCAGTGCCCGAGGTCACCTCTGGAATACCAACTCCGATACGGATAGCAAAAGGTGTGCCTGCCATGGAAGCCTGCACAACGGCATCTATCATAATCTTCTCAGTCACAGAAATGTCTCCAAGGTCTCTCTTAGTCTCCTCAAGCATCTCTTCATATGTCTCTACTTCTGATTCAGCAGCAATTGCCTGCTCCGTTCTATCTCCATGTTCGGTGATGGTCGGAGGCATTTTGGGCACATCTAGAATCTCTACTGTTCCAAAAATGATGGGCATATCGTTGGCCTTCAACTGATCCACATTAGTCCTCAGAGCAGCAACAATGACTTTTAATGTTGTCACCTCAACTGTAGCCACATGGTCACGCTCACACACTGATATTATAGCCCCAAGAGCATCAATGGTAACTCTCAGCGGTGTTACCGCATTAGTCAAAGCAGTCTGAATCATGCCTGGAATAGAGGTTTCGAAGTTGGCAGCCCGACAATTAGCAGACTGGGTAAGCTGTCCCATCCGGATCAAGGATACTTGAGTGATCGGAGCACTGGAAATAACAGCAGCAGTAGGTCTGGGCAGTAGTGCAGCAACAGAAGAACCTGGAGTGTCAGCAAGAGTGGCAGTGGAAATAGATGTACCTGAAGGCCCACGGGCCAGATTAGCAAAGAAGCCTCTGCAAGTCTGGATTCAGTGGCAGTAGCTTCTTTCTGCCTCTTCTCTGTCTGATCGTTACGATATTTAGTTTTGATCCTCCAGATATCAGTAGATGATGTGGCATTACTTCCACATCATTCTTGGCATCTCGAGGTACCCAAGCTCGTTTGCACAGTTGTGTGATCAATACTGGGAAGGGAAGTGATGTCTGGTGTTACCTTGCACGCATGAATATCTCTGAAACAATGATCATACCCAAGTTTATCCGAGTTTCCTCTATGATGCAACCCAGTCAGGCTGCCTTAGCAAGGCAAAGAACTGACTCATTCTGGGATGGCATAATTGTGTTGCTGATAAAACCAAACCAGAATCTTGCGGCAATGTTTAGATATTTCTTTTCAATCGGAGCTCCTTCCTTCAACCACTTTGGAGAATCATCTGAGATTAGTGGGGCTAACCACTCTTTCATCTCNCCGAAAACAAAATTAAACTATGCACTAGTACAATTAAGCTCAAACCCATAATACTCAACCATGTTAAACACCACGCACGCACAACTCTACGAAATTTAACTCATTATGACGCGGAACAAAAAGGATTTCAAAAATTAAGAAAAAATAGGTAAGACTTACGAATTAAACTTGGCATTTAAACAATCTAAACCTATCAGAGAGGCCCAACACACATCAATACAATAAGCCCAATGGTATAAGAGAACAAATTTTTCAAGGTAGCCTCGGGATTCAGGAAAACCAACCTTTTATGCCGATCAAAGTTCTTTGAAATGCTAGGAGACAATGTAATCCGAATTTGGGCATAAATTCATCAACTAAAATACTTACAGAATGCGAAAGTATTTAAAGTACTAACTTTTTGTGAATTTGAAAGGGTGAAAAGTAAGGGAAATGAGGAATTTGAAATTGAAACCTCTGGCTCTCATAATAAATCGTCTATTTTCTGGCCAATCAGTGACGTTAGTTGGGATCGCTGACTTACTCAGCGATGTGACGATCAGTCAATTCCCTCACAGAGTTTTACAGGACCTCTATTTAATTGGGGGTCCAAATGGCGAAAAAGATCATTGTCGCCGACTGAATCAGCGTGGCGCCAATTTGCTCCTGAGCTCGCCAAGTTTTACAGGCTCCAAACCAAACTTGTTTTGAATCAAACAGCAGAGGTAAAAGGGCATGCCAACCTGTTCGACGATTCACCGACGAGGCCGTTTTATTCGCCAATCTCATAGTTTCTCAACACTCCTTACATTTCATCCTGCAAAAATCAAAACACCGTTATTTTAATCTTAAGAGAAAATAATTAAAAACTTGGGTTGCATCACAAGAAGCGCCTTAGTTATAGTCGTGGCACGACTTCTCCGCTCAGTTATGATTTTTTAGGAAGACTTGGGACATCACATGACCCATTTGAGTCTCCAATCGTTGGACAGATATGAAATGGGAGACAGAGATCTCATTTAGTAGTATGACATTATGTTAACATTTTTTTGTGACCTTCGACTTTGCTAAGAATGAGTGAGAGTATCACCTCTATTTGGTCGTCCTCACTTGCATTGGGTTTCATACGCTCTTAAGGTGGAACATACCGGTCTTTTCTTTTATTCAATGCTTCTAATTCCATATTCTTCTTGGTCACTAAATCTAATTGAGTCAACAACGTGGCCATAGTATGGTCTTTCTCAGCCTCCTTGTTAGTCATTGCCATGTGATCAAGGAGTTGGGTGGCTACTGCAAAGGGTAGTTGTGAGAGCCCCCTAGGAAATATTTGGTCCACCATTATTTTATTCTCCGGGCCAAGACTTTTGTAAAAGCGACCCAGCGGCACGCTTTCTGAGATTTAATGAGCTTGGCATTTCAGGAAGAGTGCCTTGAATCTCAACCACAATTCATAGATGGACTCCCCCTTCACTTGTGTAAAACTCGGGATTTTATCCCTGAGAGACACCATTCTTAAAAGAGAGAGATCTAGTTGTTCACCATTGCCACCAGACATAATTTGGATTCCTAGTAAAAACAGCAACACAATGAAAAACAAAACTAAAAATTAAGTAAGTAAAATACGACTAACAAGTAAAAAAATTTACTTAACTACAAATTCTCAAATAACACCACTCCCCAACAGCGGCGCCGTTTTGATGTTTTAGGATGTCATCAAATGACACTAGTTCGGTTCAAATGTCATACAATCACGTGTAGTGATATAACCCAACCAAGGGTTAGGATCATTCCCACAAGGAGTAGTTTTAAGAATTAATAGAAAAATAAAATCTAGTTCTAATTAGTCCTAGCTATAGATATTATCGAATATAAACATACTAAATCTAAGGAGTGACGCGAGCGTCAATTATCAACGGGGATTTGTATAATGCTAAGAACAAAAAAATAGTAAAAATATAAGAAAATGAGATAGAGAGACGGGATTCTTGGGATGTGATAGGAATACGGGATAGACTAGATTATCGAGTACATGCTTTTGATAGTAAATTGTTGAGTATTTGTGACTAGGCTAGACTATAGTGGGGGTAAATTCTCTCTCGAGCAACTTACCCCGAATGAACTCAGTTTCTCTCGAACACCGAGTTGCCGCATTAAGCACAACCTCCACTTTAGTCCATTCAAAATCTCGAGCTGAATGTGTAGGAAAAATACTAGGGTTCACTCTCTCGAGCTGAACCCATGTCGACCCAATACCACCAGCTATCAGTTTAGTAGCCTTAGTTTTACGACCTCTCTCTCGAGCAGGCCAAAAACACTAAGATGAAATCGTTTTTGCAACTAGAATCACATTAAGTTCATACACAACTACTAAATGAAATCACATTTACAGAACAAATAAACCATCAACAAGCAAGGCCCAACAAATAATCTAACCCATATTCACAAAATCACACCCCAAGAATTGGGGTTTTAGCTAGACATGTAAAAGAGATAAAAATAAATACCAATATCTGTTTCTATCAACTGGATATGAAGAATTAAGTCTTAAAACATGACAAAAGTGAAGAATCTTAGAAACCCACGTCAAATTTCTTGGAGTTAAAACCCTTTGAATCTTCAAGGTCTTAGAACAAACTCTACAAAACCGTCTAAAACTCAGAGTCTCTTAAAAATTGTAAAAAGTTCTAATAATAATAGTGATATGATGTTAAACTAGTTTATAGTGTTTGAATATTTGTGCTGCAGCGGATCACTCAGCGCAGTTATTCGGGATCGCTGATACACTCGGCGATCCGCCTTTTGGTTGACTTCATCTCCTTCTTGCTTTACCATTTAGGCTCTTCGTACTTTGAGTCGTTAGGCGATGTGGTAGGCTTCACAGAACTACTCGGCGACACGTCGACTGCTCTATTTCATCACCAAGTTGATATTTCCCTTCAGGGCTCAGCACACTGGAACAAAAGGCGATCTCTAGGTCAATCAGTGACTCGCCAACTGAGCTCGGCGATCCTCAGGCCTTCATTTCTTCATTCTTTTCAGCTATTTTGTTCCTTCTTGCCAAGTACTGTCCATGCCTTGCCTCAAACTCTAAATACCTAAAACTTATTGGTTTTCAAAATATATTGAGACAATATATGCATTTGAGGACACTAATTCTATCAAAATATAGCCCTAAATGAGTCCAACTTGTGGACTCATCAACTGCCCAGGCACCTTTTTTTTCACCTTTTGAAGGGTCCTTTTCAAGGACCCATGGTTGGTCCTTAGGGGGGCGTACCTTGATGTATTAACCTAAAAACATGTATATTGAGTACTAGGAGTTATTTACGACTCTAACCTTTACGTTAGGCTCTAGTTTAGTCTACTAGTTTTTCGGAATGTTACAGATTTGCACTTCGTTTTGTATTTTTTGGCAATTCTTTTGAATATCAGTCCTTGACTTGTTCAAAATCCCTTCATTACTAAAAATCATCAATATTCGATTAGAAAAGGATAAATTTAGGCACTGAGGACACCAACCATTGAGCTAAATGGACCATAAATGAGTGCAATTCTACCACTCATCAACACTCCAACTTAAACTTTTGCTAGGCCTCAAGCAAATAAAGAACATAATAAGCTCAATAAGGGTTTCTACAACACTACTCAATGAGAGCTAGCATGCAAGTTTCATAGCAAGATTACTCTCAATAGCATGTTACCCTAAATCATAATAAAAAAGCTTCAAATGATGACTAGCTAGCCTCAACACATGCTCAAGCTCAAACTCACTTTAGCTTCTTGTCTAATGCAAGAACATGTTTCAACAAATGCATTCAAGTGCTCTCACATAAAGAATGATTCCATGCTCTCACAAAGGAAATAGGAATCAATGCAACTCTCACTCTCTCAAAAGAGAAACACATGCAAGCTTTGTCTCATAGGTTTGCCCATATTTTCCAATCATCACACAACCTGAATAATGTAAAGATCTCAAGGGTCTTTTAGGCTTGTAATAGGGTTGACGGTTAAGGTATGGTTAATTTGGATTGGTGAGTTATACCTTTTCAAAGATTGTTTCAATCATTATCACCTCTTCTCAAGTACTTTTTCTTTTAAGAACTCAACTCTTGACTCTCCACTCAATTTATTTGGAATCCCTTTTTATTTCATTCACTTCTCTTTTTTATTTTCATTTTTTCAAGCTATTTCAATCGAAATGATGATATATACACATTTTTTAATAAGGAGGGGTTCCTTCTTTTTGCAAAACTTTCATATTTGAGTCTTATTTCTTCTTCCTTTGCCCTTCCATCTACTTTCATTCATCCTTCCTTTCCACACCCCAACTTAGAATTTTGACATAAGTTAGCTATTCAACTATCACAATGCCTCAAAAAAGGAGTTTTAGTGAGAAGGTACGGATAATTTGGCTCAAGAGGCTTCTTTTGGTTGTCAACAATTAAGTTAGGCTCAAGTGGTGCCAACATGGATTCACACCCTCACAAGGTAGTCATAAAGAGATCTCTCCAAGGCAGCCTGAAGGATGACCTCATTGGTCACATGCAACTTGTTTAGTGTCTTAGCAGTCCCGTGCACTTCAGCTCACAGCTCCTCCTTATTTATCTCCTCCTCCTACACTTTTTTACCTTTTATTCTTGCCATACCTACAAAGTATACATTCAAACAATGAATTTGTGAAGGTTAGTTGAATTTGAACGTGAATTGAAACACATTTCAAAAACACTCCTGAGGCTCGCCAAATAGGATCAGCAAGCTTTCATGAGCTCGCCAAATTTGACAATAGAAAATTACTCAAGATCAAGGATGATGTCCTCTCCCACTCGGTGATTTGCCAAGTGGGGTGCAAAAAAATAAGACAACCCCACCAAATCGGTCAATACCCAAGGCCATGCATATGCCAAAGAAGGTAAGTTGGGCTTACTCGACGATTTTTCTAACTTCTTTGGTGAGCTAAGACAAGGTCGCCGAAGAGGAAATTTCAGTCCAGCGCCTAATTTTCACAGATAAACCAACACACATAAGAAATACTAGTTTACCCCAACATTACAATCCACCTAGATGCTTTTCTACCCATGGGTACTCAAATTTCCCCCATTTATCATTAAGCACTGCACTAATTCACAATTTTCCTTTAAGAAAGTAGTCACTTTGCCTATCATTGTGAAAAATCATGCAATTGGGTCAACACTGAGGTACTAAAACTTCACTAAAAATAAATTAGGCACAGACCCATCAAAATTATCAATTCAATTCAATAATTTAACCAACACAATCACGACTCACAGTTTTTACACGCATTCACAATTAAAATCACATGGGCATATTTAAATTTCAACAATATGATGCTACCCATCAAAATCAGGAACTTAATCTCAGTCAAAGGGCTCAAGCCCACACCCTATATGCCTTCTAAACTAAAATTAAACAACAAGAAGTCAAAACACAAACCTTAAAGCCAAAAAATAATCAATAAACTGAGCGATCAGGATTTGGCTGACACGACTCCAAGCAAATGCTATATTAGAGCCTTCAAGACACTCACACGAGGCTCACAAACACTCAAAATGCTTGAAGAAGGTGAAAGGAATCATAAAGGCTCTCAAATTTCAAAGGTTTTGATTTTTTTGAATTTGAAAAGACCCTTGGCCTTTTTATATCAGGCCCATTTGGCGATCACGACAAACATCATCAAACGTGTTCGAAGAATCACTAATTAGAGATTAAGCTCACTGAACACGTCTGAATGACTACCAAACCTAAAGGGTGATTCGGTGGACCAGATGGAGTCTGATTAGTGCACTTCGATGAATAACCCTTAGGAGTTCTGATCGCCGATCTTGATAGTACATTTTTTCATAAATTCCATCTCAAAAGGAGGACAAGAATTAGTCTGCATAATGCTTTCGATGGATTACTATTTGGGTGTTTAATAATCTATGCTTCTATTTTCAATCTTCCAACCCCCTCTCAACCTGCGCTCACAACGCACGTTATTTGAAAGCATTGAAAATGAAACTAAAAACTTGGGCTGCCTCTCAAGAAGTTCCTTATTTAAAATAATGACATGACATATTGCTCAAACTCAACAATCATTCTTAGGGATCAGGATGGCGTCATCAGGCAAAGTTCACTTCTGCCTTGGATTTAGCTGAGTGGAAATTTGACCCAGTTGGGTCTCCAGCTGCTTGATAGAAACTGAGTGAGAAGTTACCATCTAAGATAAAGTAGAGAAGTCATTTTTTAAATCCTTCAACACCTTATCGGACCCTTCAACCTTGTTGCAGATCCTGACAAACATGTCTTTCTCCGGCTTCTTTCTAGACCAGTTTGTTCTTTTATGCGTGGACGATCATGGGGAGGTACATACCTATCTTTGTCCATCTCCCTATCTCTCCAATTTCCACCCTCCAGTCTCCCCAACCACCATATCTCTCCTTGTTCCAACCTTGGTTTCCATCTTGTTGTTGATATTTGTGTTGAGAACCCCCCACTTGATTTCCCAAGTAATGAACTTCCTCATTGTATAATGCCTCAAATTTAGCATCACTCGGGCACTGCCCACTGTTGGTTCCAATCGCATTGAACGATTTTTTTCCACCTTCCATGACATGTTTAGACAAGAAATTGATTTGGGTCATCATTTTAGCCATGTTCTCATCTCTTTCATGGTCCTTCTCAACTTTTTCCTTTCTTTGACCCAAGTGTAGACTAGGCACTTGGTCCTCTCTAGTATGCCATGCTCAATTAACCTTAGTCATATCATCTAGCAATAAGTCAGCTACCTCATATGGTTGTATCGTCAATCTATCAAAGACTAATTGGTAAGCCACACCTATAGTGACAAAATCAAGGCTACAATAAAAGTATTGCAACATCAAATTATTCGGAACGCCGTACGTTGGACATTGCAAGAGCAACTTTTTGAACATCAGCCATGTCTCATGCAAAGGATCACCTCCATTACGGTTGAAATTTTAGATTTGGAGATGAAGTTTAACCATCTTCAAGGGTGGAAATAATATTTCCAAGAATGCCTCAGTTAGCTCATCCCACGAAGCAATAGAATCATTTGGCAACTCCACAAACAATTTTGTAGCCTATCCCGTTATAGAGAACGAGAATAACCTCAACCTTAAAGATTCTTGGGAGATATTCTTGAACATAAAGGGTCCACATACCTCCTTGAAATATGTAAGGTGCTTATAGGGATTCTCATGAGCTAGACCCCCAAAATTTCCTTTTATTTGGAGCAATTGTATCATAGTTCTGGTGATGTTAAACACCGTCCTCCCGGTTGTAGGAGGTATTCACATTGCTCCCATGGTTTGTATGGCATTAATGGGCATGTCATTGAGATCACCCATACTGTCATTTTGAACATAGTGCCTGTCATTGTCACTCCCATGGTCACTCATGTTGTCAACCAGCAAATCTTCCAATAACAACACCAAATAACAAATCTACTACAAGTAAACCAAATTAAAATCTAATTTCTCAATTAGAATTATCAACCACCACTCCCCGACAGCGGAGCCATTTTTTATAACGCTCAAATAATCCTTCAAAACCAATAAAAAGAGTGAGAGATAATAGTTAGTAAAAAAAACTCAATGAAGAGTCGGGGATTTAATCCCACTGGGAATTGAATATCATAGAGAATTCTTTTCCAAGAAATTTGAACTTTCAATTAGCTCATTTTTAATAGTAACAACAATTGCCTAGTGCAATTTACATCCCCCTGTGTGGTTTGCAGGCTATTACACAGTGGAGGGTTTACCGAGTATGCACAAAGTGCTCACCCAAAGGACAGGGGCTATGACAGAGGTTGTAGCGGCTGCGGGTTATCCTGGGGTTCCAAAAAAAACAATTGGGTGGATGGTACCACCAACTTAATACAAAGCTTTTGTCTATCAATTATAGCAATTAAACTAAAATTGAAATAAAATCAAGAGTTAACAAGTAACTTAGGGGTGCGGGGATTGGAATTGATGTCACATAGGGGTGATTGTGCTTCTTTATAGTGATGAACATACATAAATAGGCTTAGTCATCTTCATTGACGCTAATCATTTTTCGATCTCAAATCATATATGCATAGAATCTCCTTTTGGTCTCATCTATATGTCATTTCTAAACAACATAATACTAATACTCTCTCTTTCAAGAATAGGGAAAATAGATATGATCCATAACTTCTCTTTTAAGCAAGCCATAGACATCAAACCTAAATTGCTAGTATCAAACTGACTACCCACTCCAATTAATCTCTTTCGAGCATCAACCGGAGATCTAAAGTAAGAATTAAGATTGTAACTTTAACCCATAAGTTGACCCCATGGTAATTAGACAAAATTCATGCATGAACAACAACAAAATGGAGCATGGCACGATACCCACTATATTAAATAACCACTCAACCCCATTTGAGCACCCTTAGATCTTGGGGTTTTAGCCACCCATCACAAAAAGTAAAGAAATAAACCTTCCATGAAATCAACCATGGGTAACTTGAAATCAAGCAATTAAGAGTAAACTCACTTTGGATTTAACTTTGATTTATCAAATTCAAGCTTCAAATTGTAAAACCCCAACAACTAGAAAAGTGCTCATCAAAGGTAAAGTACATTCAACTCAAAACTAATAACTATGAACTCTTCTTCCTGTTTTCTCACACTGTTCAACTCTCTAAAAATTATATACTTTGGGCTAATTATACTTTCCCAAAATTTGGCCCAAAATCCACTTTGTAATCGACTCGGCGACGTTAGTCGGGCTTGCCAAACCTAATCGGCAACACACCCTTTGCTCCTCATCTCGCCTTGTCATGCTGTAAGCTTTATGTGTTTGAACCTCACTTGGAGTACTCGATCGAGTCAGCCTTTCACATTCTTCAAATCACCAAATACTACCTTGGTTCGTCGTTCGAGCATTAAATCGTTGCCTTGCACACTGTCGTTTTGGGTGATATGCATTAGGACCGTCGTTTACAATAGATACATCGCCATTTTACTGGAGTTCGCCAACCTTCTTTGATAGACACAAGTGTTATGCACTGTGAATTTAGGCTAGATCCTGCTCAATTGGCAACCCGACCTTCATGTTAAGCAATCAACAATGATCACTTTGCACTTTTTTGTATTTTTTGGCCATTCATACAAACATCAGTCCTTGTCTTGTCCAAATGCCTTTGAAGCTACAAAACATCAATATTCGATTAGAAAGGGACAAAGTTAGGCATTGAGAAGACCAATTATTGAGCTAAATGGACATTAAATAAGTGTAAATCTACAACTCATCACATGCCTAGAATCTGAGACATCTAACCAAACCATCTGATTATCTAACAATTGCATGTCTAGAGCTAAAGGTTGCACCACAATAGATAACAATGCTAGACTACCCATACTAACTGCCTTCCAACTCAAGGCGTTCACTACCACATTTGTCGTGCCGCGATAGTAGAAAATAAAGAGGTCATAGTCCTTCAAAATGTCAATCAAGTGACGATGCCTCGAATTAATGTCCTTCTGGCTCATAATACACTAAAGATTCTTGTGATCAATTGTCACAACCCAAGGGTACCCCCAAGATGTAACAAGGCATATAGAACCCTGAAGGACTCCATACAAGCCACTTAGTCCCCGTAACATAAGAAATAGAACAATAAGAGTAAAACATATTTCAAGTCTTGAAAATAATATCATAAAAGAAAGCGGAATTCTAGACACTTTGTCTCATCGTAGACATCTATTACAATAGTGAATGAAATAGGGCCTAGGCCATACAACATGTTCAAAAGGGAAAGTACATAAAGGAAATTAAACATATGAAAACTCCATCCTCGAACCATGAGGACTCACCAAGCTCGGGAAAATAATAGAAGACAAGCTCTAGCCACAAGAATGAGACCTCGAGAACTGGACCCTACCTTTGGGAAAAATGTAGGCAAATGGTAGCTATGCATAAAAAAACTTAAATCATGCAAAAAAGGACATTTTATTTGAAAGCATGTCATTCACCAAGTTTAAACATCATCATGGAGATAGTTTGAAAGCATAAGTCATATCATCATTTTTAATGCAAATTAATAACACCTTTAAGTCTTTGGACATTATAAAATACTTCTTCAAGCATGTATTAGTCCATCGTTTCTCTTATTATCTTTGAACACTACGAGATGCTTCTTCAAGCATGTCTTATTTCATCATTTCTTTATGTGGGAACAAGCATTAACCGACACGAGACCATGTCAAAACCAACAAGTAATCTAGTGGCTCCTTCACCGAAAATGAGTGGTCTACTTGCCTAAGGTATAACTGGTAACTCTTAGCTTAGGTGGATCCACTAGCTAATAACCTACGGGGCCACGTAGTTATGGGATAAGGAGATAGCTACTAGAAACCCAGACTCACTGGGTGAAGGCTTCAATCTCATGAGACATACTTGGGAAACCCGGACTGTACTACGTGAGAGTTCTTATTTGGAAGCCCAAACTCAACTTCGTGTATGCCTCCATCTCATTTCAATATCCACTCAGTGATAAGCATAAATCCCACATTTAGTTATTAAGTCTTAGCTCATCTCTCATAGAAGGATGTCCTTGACAATCAGTCCAAGTTAGCTCATTAGATCATGCGTGAGCACTCATTACCATCCATGATCACTTTTACTCTTAGATTCATTTTGCTGAGAAAAGTCTTTCAACCTTAGAATCCTTACTATTGTGATAAAACCTTTCACATTAATGTTCATATGAGTTCATGAGGATAACCCTTCAATCGGCCCACAACAACAACATAATCATTAGCTCCTCACTCTCAAAGTGTTCTTAAAGCATTTACATAAACTTCATAAACATGCATAACCTCATACTTTACCTCCTTGAGGCTCAAAACTTACTTTCAATCAACATATATAGAATTTAAGCATTAGACATGGATATCATTATAATTCATGTGATTCTATCACCTCATGCATTAATTCATAAAATTCTTCATTCATCAACAAAGACCCACATCATATCATCAACTTTGAGAAATATGGGGATCACATGGGTTCTTGGGGAATACATCATAAAAACTATAGGAAATCATCAATTCTTGCTTAAAATAAACAGAATTCAACCATTAGAATCAAGTTTTAAAGGAGCCCATGATTTTTGAATCAAACCTTAACAATAGGGGATTTTTATCTTTGGAAATTGAACGTTTTTAGAGGGCTCCGTGGGTGAAAGCTACGCATGAATGAAAACCACCATACCTTAACTCCAATTTCTAGCCTTCAATGGAGGAACTTTACCTTTAGCTTGAAAACCTAGATGAATCCTTCTTCTTCTTCTTCTTCTTCAAGTTTTCTGGAGAGAGAATATTTGGGAGGAGATTTGAGTGCTTTTGGGGAAAATTGGAAGAATGAACTAAATAGGGTGAATTTGGGGTTAAAAGGGATTATACAAGGGTTATAAATGAAGGCAAACACTTTAGTTTAATTAAAATCGGAAAAGACCCATATGTCCCTAAAACAACTGCTCAGTCACGAACCACGGACCACAATCGACGGACCGTGGATGGACCTACGGTACATTCGGCACATTTGTCACTAACTTCAGAGATTTTTGACCATCGATGGAACCCTGAAACACGGGGCATGGACCGAGCTACGGTCCGTAGGTCCCTTCCGTGATCTTTTCTTGGACCCTTTCCAAGTGACCCATCGACGGATGCAGTCGACGGGTCGTGGTCTAACCCATGATCCGTCCTGGTGATTCGTCATTTGGTCATCAGACACCATGATTTTTTGGGTCCCTGAACTTTGGCTAAGTGTCAGCCCACAGACGATACCTACGATCCGTGGTTTAACCCATGGGCCGTGGTTGGCCTTCGTAGCTGCCACCTGCAACTTCTCAATATCTGATTTATTTCACTTTTTTGGATATAGGGTGTTACAATATCTTCCGCTTGGGACCATTCGTCCTCGAATGATATCTCAAACTAGTTCTATAAAGACAGGGAAGAAACTAACAACCCAACCTAATCAATGCAATGCATACAACCGAGGAGGAACTATCAACTCCAAGTTAAATGCCCTCAAAACATCACAAGAGGGGTCAACTAGCTCTATCAGCCCATTATGCATGCAATGCACATAAATAAGGAGAAAACATCAACTCCAAACTCAACATACTCAAATGCAACACAAGGAAGTAGGTACTACATCTAACAACCCATCATGCATGAATTTCAACATTTCTCATGTTCTAGGAGGAATTACCTTCTCCAAGCTATAAGCATGCTCAACAAAATCTCATGGAGCCAATATGCAAGTTACTCTCAAAAAGCATATCAAAACATGTTCATCAATTCATCTCATGAAGTCATTAGGCAACTCATACTCAATGCACAACAACATGAGGAAAAAATAGCCATATAAGCCATTTCTTTCAAGCATAAGCTTAATAATGAGCATGCATAATCATAAGGAAATCATGGAAACACATAAAACACACATGACTCATAAACATAAAATAATCAAGAGGAACTCATTACCTCAAGCTAGGGGAGGATTTGAAGGAAAGAGATGAGGATATCGGGACATCATATCGGCCTCGGCCTCCCAAGTAGCATCCTCAACTAATGCATTCCTCCATAGCACCTTCACGGAGGCAAATTTCTTGTTTCTTAACTTCTTAACTTGCCGGTCCAAATTCTCAACCAGAACTTCCTCATAAAAGTGGCTTTCATCAACCCCCAACCTTTCTAAGGGAATTATGGACGTCGAATCTCCAACACACTTCTTAAGCATAGAGACATGGAAAACCGAATGCACCGATGTCAACTCATTTGGAAAATCTAACTCATAGGCAACCTTGCCAATACACCTCAAGATTAGATATGGGCCTACATACCGAGGACTAAGCTTCCCTTTCTTACCAAACCTCATCACACCCTTCATAGGTGAGATTTTCCCGTAAACCCAATCATGAACCTCAAATTCAAGATCCCTTCTTCTAACATCAACATAAAACTTTTGTTGACTTTGAGCCGTTTTCAACCTCTCTCTAATAAGCCGAACTTTCTCAATAGCTTCATAACCTAGCTCGGGACCTATCAAAGCAACTTCACCCACCTCAAACCAACCTATAGGAGATCTACACCTCCTACCATAAAGAGCCTCTAATGGACCCATACCTATACTCGTGTGATATCTATTATTATAGGCAAATTCCATTAATGGAAAATGGTCATCCCAATTACCCTTAAAATCAATCACACAAACCCTTAACATATCTTCCAATGTTTTTGGATAGTACGCTCCGCTTTCCCATTAGTATAGGGATGAAAAGTCGTGCTAAGCTTAACCTTTGTACCAAGACCCTTTTGGAATGACTTCCAAAATTGAGAAGTGAATTGAGTACCACGATCGGAAATGATGGACAACAGCACACCATGCAATTTTACTATCTCTCTCAAGTACATCTTAGCATAGTCTTCCGCCGAGTAAGAAACCTTGACGGGAAGGAAATGAGCCGACTTCATCATTTGATCTACTATTGCCTATATAGAGTCACGCTATCGCCGGGTGCGAGGTAAACCAACTATAAAGTTCATATTCAAGTCTTCCCACTTCCAAGTAGAAATAGCAATGCCTTGGGACAAACCTCCTGGCCTTTGGTGCTCAACCTTCCCTTGTTGACAATTAGAACACTTGGCAACAAATCCCGAAATATCTTTCTTCATCCCATTCCACCAATAGACTTCACATAAATCACGATACATCTTAGTGGCTCCCGGGTGAATAGAATATAGAGAACTATGGCTTCCTTTAAAATTCGTTCCCTCAAGTCATCAACATCCGGAACACATAACCGACCTTGATACCTAAGTTCCCCATGTCCACCTTGGGAGAAGGCCTCATTGGACTTCTCAAGTACTGTTTCTTTCTACTCAACTAAAATAGGATCAAGACCTTACTTAGACTTCACATCCATCCCAAAGGATGATTCAGAACCATTATGGACCATGACACCACCCTTGGTGGAATCAACTAGTTGAAAACCTAGTCGAGCAAACCTATGGACATCACGAACCAATTCTTTCTTTTCATCCTCTATATGAGCCACACTACTCATCGAGAATCGACTAAGAGAATCCGCTACCACATTAGCTTTATCAGGTGATAAAGGACACTCATGTCATAATCCTTCAATAGTTCTAACCACCTTCATTGGCGAAGATTCAAGTCCTTTTGACTAAGCACATATTTTAGACTCTTATGATTGGTGAAAGCATCCACATGGACCCCATACAAAGAATGCCTCCATATTTTTAAGGCAAATAGAACCACCGCTAATTCAAGGTCATGGATAGGATAATTCTTCTCATGGATCTTAAGTTGCCTTGAAGCATAGGCAATCACCTTACTATTTTGCATAAGCACACATCCCAACTCAACTCTAGAGGCATCACAATACACCACAAAGACATCCATACCCTACGGTAGGGTCAACACAGGTACAGAAGTAAGTCTATCTTTCAACTCTTGGAAACTTTTCTCCCAAGCTTCCGACCAGACAAACTTAGCCTTCTTTTGAGTCAAAGTCATCAAAAGAGAAGCAATGAAAGAAAATCCCTCAACAAACCATCTATAGTAACCGGCCAAACCTAAAAAGATTATAATGTCGAAAGGAGTTAGAGGTCTAGGCCAACTCTTGACCGTATTCATCTTCTTAGGATCTACCTCAATTCCCTTACTTGACACAATATGACCAAGGAAAGCTACGGACCTTAACCAAAATTCACACTTGTTAAACTTTGCAAAAAGTTATTGGTCCTTAAGAACTTACAACACAATTCTCAAATGATCCATATATTCATCCTCACTTCTTGAATAGATCAAAATATCATCGATAAACACAATCACGAACATGTCTAGGTATTGCCTAAACACTCTATTCATCAAGTCCATAAATGCCGCTGGAACATTAGTTAAACCAAACGACATCACTAGGAATTCATAATGGCCATACCGAGTTTGGAAAGTCGTATTTGGAATATCAACTCCGCTTACCCTCAATTGGTGATAACCCAAACGAAGATCAATCTTAGAGAAATAGCTAGCCCCTTGAAGTTGGTCAAACAAGTCATCAATTCTTGGAAGAGGATACTTGTTCTTAATGGTCACTTTATTCAATCGACGATAATCAATGCACATTCGAAGAGACCCATCTTTCTTTCAAACAAAAAACACAGGAGCACCTCATGAAGAGATACTTGGTCGGATAATTATCTAACAAATCCTTTAGTTGTTCTTTCAACTATTTTAACTCTGCTGGAGCCATTTTATATGGAGGAATAAAGATAGGTTCCGTATCCAGGAGGAGGTCAATACCAAAATATCTTTCCCACTCGGGAGGAATATCGGAAAAATCATCGGGGAAAACTTTTGGGAAATCATTAATCACGAAAACCGATGCAAGAGAAGGAGTTTCAAAATCTACATCCCTCACCCTAACAACATGGCAAATGCAACCTTTCGAGGTCATCTTTCTAGCTTTAAGGTAAGACACAAATTGACCTCTAGGCATAGAATTTCCCCCCCTTCCACTCTAGGATAGGCTCATTTGGGAATTAGAATCTAACCACCCGAGTTCTACAATCAATAGAGGCATAACATGCATACACCCAATCCATACCAAAAATCACATCAAAGTCTAACATGTCCAGCTCTTCATAATCAACAAGAGTAACTCTATGGGATAAGGAAATGGGACATATCTTATATACACTCTTAGCCACCACAAAATCACCAACAAGGGTAGAGACATAAAAAGTTTCTAATGACACTTCCGAAGGAACATTAAACCTCATCACCACATAGGGCGTCAAAAAAGATAAAGTAGCACCGGGATCCAACAAGGCATACACATCAATAAGAAATACTTTTAACATACCGGTTACTACATCTGGAGAACTCTCTTGGTCAGCTCAGTTTTGGAGAGCATAGAAGCGGTTTTGCTTTAGAGCATTGGAATTGGAACAACTACGAGGAGCTTTCTTGCCTTCTCTCCCTCTTGCCTTAAGTACCGAACAATCTCTCATCTTGTGACCACTCTTGCCAAAACCATAGCAACCATCCGTGCCGGCTAGGCACTTACTGTTATGTTACTTTCCACATTTAGAGCAATTTGGCGTAGCCAAAGAAGAATCGCCTTCATTCCCTTCTTAAGGTTTAGGGTTAGACACCATGTACTTATTATATCTAGGAGGAGAATTGGAGAAGCCTTGACTGTAGAACCTTTGTCGAAATCTAGGCTGACCTTGTCCATCGGACCTTGAGCAAGAGAAGTTCTCATCACCAGTTCTAGCCTTTTTCACCTCCCTATTCTTTTCTTTGAGCTTTGATTCCTCAATTTTTTTGGCATACACCATAACCCTTGAGATATCCATGTCATGAAGGAGCATTGTCGTACGACACTCTTTTTCAACCATGTTGGACACACCCGACATAAACCTACTCATCTTAGCCCTTGAGTGAACCACCATAGTTGGAGCATATTTAGAGATTTGGGTGAGCTTTAGAGCATACTCCTTAACACTCATACTTCTTTGACGAAGGTTAATGAACTCTTGCACCTTTGTTTCCCTCATCTCAAGGGGAAAGAACCTATCAAGAAATGTTGATTTAAACAATTCCCATTCTATGGGACCCACTCTTACGGGTCTCTCTCCCTTCCACTGATCATACCACACTTGAGCCACATCTTCTAGTTGGTAGGTGGCTAACTTTGCCTTCTCTTTTGGGGACACCCCCATAATAGCAAGTACCTTATAGACCTTGTCGATAAACCTTTGAGGATCCTCCTCCACTTTGGAGCTATGAAATTTTGGAGGGTTCATTGTTGCAAAATCCCTCACCCTTGAATCGGATGTACCCAAAATTGGATTCACATGGGCTACCACTACTCTATTGTCTTATGTTGTCATAGGTTGTGCCAACATTTGGAAATTTGAGCTAAACTCCGTATGTGTTACATTCTCCACCAAAGGATATATCGAAGCTTGGGGAGCTTGAGGAGGAGCTTTTTGATTCACATTGTCACCCTCCATCCTTCTAGCATTAGCCTTTCGTATATTCATATCATGTAGACACGAGATACGGCTTAGGAGAGAGATTTTTTTAGAGTTAAACTCTAAGGCATGGCTTAAGGGTAATGAAGAAGTGAAATTTCCTAAATATCTTGTAGCCTCTCATTCATAAATATGGCGCGCTTCACACTTATGAACAAGACTCTACTAGACGTGGCTTATGAGACACCATCCTAGAACCATTCTAAACCTTGAGCTCTGATTACCAAGTTTGTCACGACCCAGGGGTACCCCCTAGATGTAACAAGGTGTATAGAACCCTAAAGGACTCAATACAAGCCACTTAGTCCTCATAACATAAGAAATAGAACAATAAGAGTAAAACATATTTCAAGTGTTAAAAAAATTTTAATAAAAGAAAGCGGAACTCTAGACACTTCGTCTTATTATAGCCATATATTACAAAAGTGAATGAAATAGTGCCTAGCCCCTACAACATGTTCAAAAGTAAAAGTACATGAAGGAAACTAAACAAATGAACACTCCATCCTCAAACCATGAGGACATACCAAGCTTGGGAAAACAATAGAAGCCAAGCTCTAGACACAAGAATGATCACCTCGAGAACCGGAACCTACACTTGGGGAAAATGTAGGCAAAGTAGGAGTTAGTACAAAAATGCATTAAGTATGATAGTTATGCATAAAAACACTTAAATCGTGCAAAAAGGGACAATTTATTTGAAAGCATGCCATTTACCAAGTTTAAAAATCATCATAGAGATAGTTGGAAAGCATAAGTCATATCATCATTTTCAATGAAAATTAACATCATCTTTAAGTCTTTGGACACTATGAGATACTTCTTCAAGCATGTCTTAGTCCATCATTTAACTTATTATCTTTGAACACTACTAGATGTTTCTTCAAGCATGTCTTAGTTCATCATTTCTTTACGTGGGAACAAGCATTAACCGACAAGACACCATGTGAGAACCAACATGGAATCCGGTGACTCCCTCACCAAAAAGAGGTGGTCTACTTACCTAAGGTAGAACCGATAAATCTTAGCTTAGATTGATCCACTAGCTAATAACCTACGGGGGCAAGTAGTTATAGGATACAGAGATTGCTACTAGAAACCCAGACTCACTAGGTGAAGGCTTCCATGTCATTAGACATACTTGGGAAACCCGGACTTTACTACGTGAGAGTTCCTATTTGGAAGACCGAACTCAACTTCGTGTGAGCCTCCATCTCATTTCAATATCCACTAAGGGCAAAGAATAAATTCCACAATTACTTATTAAATCTTAGCTCATGTCTCTTGGAAGGATGTACTTGACAATCAATCCAATTTAGTTCATTAGATCATGCGTGAGCAGTAATCACCATCCATGATCACTTTTACTCTTAGATTCATTTAGGTGAGAAAAGCCTTTCAACCTTAGAATCCTTACTATTCTGAGAAAACCTTTCACATTAATGTTCAAATGAGTTCATGAGGATAACCCTTCAATCATCCCACAACAATAACATAATCATTAGCTCTTCACTCTCAAAGTGTTCTTAAAGCATTTACATAAACTTCATAAACATGCATAATCTCATATTTTACCTCCTTGAGGTTCAAAACTTACTTTCAATCAACACATATAGTATTTAAGCATTAGACATGGATATCATTATAATTCATGTGATTCTATCACCTCATGCATTAATTCATAAAATTCCTCTTTCATCAAAAAAGACCAACATCATATCATCAACTTTGAGAAATATGGGGATCATATGTGTTCTTGGGTAATACATCAAAAAAACTATATGTAATCATCAATTCATACTTATAATAACATAATTCAACCATTAGATTCAAGTTTGAAAGAACCCATGACATTTGAATCAAACCCTAACAATGGGAGATTTTTATCTTTTGAAATTGAAGGTTTTGAGAGGGTTCCATGGGTGAAAGCTACCCATGGATGAAAACTACCATACCTTAACTCCAATTGCTAGCCTTCAATGGAGGAACTTGACCTTTAGCTTGAAATCCTAGATGAATCATTTTTCTTCTTCTTCAAGTTTTCTAGAGAGAGAATATTTGGGAGGAGATTTGAGTTCTTTTGGGGAAAAGTCGAAGAATGAACTAAAATGGGGTGAATTTGGGGTAAAAAGGGCTTATGTAGGGGTTCTAAATGAAGGATAAACGACACCACTTTAATTTAATTGAAACCGGAAAAGACCCATATGCCCCTAAAATAACTACTCAGTCATGAACCACGGACAACCATCGAAGGACTGTGGATGGACCTACGGTCGGTCCTGCACATCCGTCACTAACTTCAGATATTTTCAACCAACGACAGAACCTTGGACCATGGGGGGTAGACCAACCTACAGTCCGTAGGTCCCTTCCATGGTCCAGGCTTGGACCCTTTCTAAGTGACCCACCGACGGACGCAGTCGACGGGCCATGGTTTAACCCACGGTCCGTCCTGGTGAATATTGTTTGGTCATCAAAGACCATGAATTTTAGGGTCCCGGAACTTTGGCTAAGTGTCAGCCCACGGACCACACCTACGGTCTCTGTGGGTGGCACCTGCAACTTCTCACTATTTGGTTTATTTCCCTTTTTTCAGATACGGGATGCTACATCAATATAGATCTCACAACAAACTTCATACAGGTAGTGCCTCAAGATATTAAGTTTAAAAACTACCGCCGCCAACTCCAAGTCATGGGTGGGGTTGTTGCGCTCAGGTAACCTAAGTTGCCTCGATGAGTAAGTAATAACACATCTCCGCTATATCAAAACACAAACCAAACTGACGTTGGATGTGTATCAACACACCATGAAGCCCTCGACCTCAACTATAAGAGTCAATATAAGAGCGATACTCAAAAACTCCTTGAGCTTCCGAAAGCTCAACTCACACTCCTCAAACAACTCAAAAGGAACATCAAGGCGAGTCAATCGATTTAGAGGTGCTCCAATGGTGGAAAAGCCTTCCACAAACCATATGTAGTAGCCTCCCAATTTGATGAAGCTCTGAACTTAGTAACTGAGGTGGGCCTAGCTCAATCACAAATAGCCTCAATCTTTGCCAAATCTTCCATGACGCCTTCTTGGACACCACGTTCCCCAAGAATGCTACAAACTCTAGCCAAAACTCACACTTCAAGAACTTGGGATAAAGTCACTAATCTCTCAATGTTTGGAGCATAAACCTCAGATGCTGCTCATAATCAATCTTGCTCCGCAAGTATACTACAATGTCATCTATGAACACAATGATGAACAAATTAAGATACGGCATGAACACCTGTGTCATCTAGTCTATGAACGCAACAATAGAATTAGTTAGCCCAAAAGACATCACTAGAAACTAATAGTAGCAATATCAAATTTGAAATGCGGTCTTAAATATGTCTACTGCCCTAATCCTCAACTGATGGTAACATACCTCATATCAATCTTCAAAAATATTGTGGCTCTGGTGATCCCCAATATACACGCAAATTTACAGGGTTGCGCAAGTAATATAGACTCTTAAAGAAATGAGTTATCGGTCCCAAGGAACTTATGATCAACTTATACTCACTTAATTCTACAACTAAAACTAAAAAGTAACTTTTTCAAGAGTTGATGACTTATTGTTTATCTACTAATAATTACGCACTAATTGAAAGTAACTAATTGTGAAAGACTTTGATATAATGTTTCAAGCAAGTTAAAAACAATTCCAAGACTGCAGCATATAAAGAATATCATGTATCATATTACTGGCTTAGAACTAATTTCGGTTATCAAGTTACTATTTTATAGGGTTGATGATATCATCCGGGTTATATGCCTCTCGTCGCCTACCCCAGTTAGCTATCTAACTACATTGTTGAGCAGGGATAAATATACTAACTAGCGAGCATTTATATTTCATCCTAATTCGTAACCAAGCAAGGTGTTCGTCTGGGCGTCACTCCTGAACACCAATCACCTCAATTTTATGGGTGCACTAAGCTCTCTATATTCTCTGGTCTATCTAACCTTTCCTCACCCGATTTTAAGGTTAAACAATATATCTTTTGGTGCGCAAGCATAAAATATTAAAACAAGAATATAGAGGTAACTTCTAATGGCAACCAAGAGTTAATTCAACAAGCCTTAAATAATTAACAATCAATTCGTACCTACTGCCCCAAAACTAGGGAGTTTAGCGACTTATGCTATTAGAAAACAAGAAAATACAATAGTTCATGCAATTTCCGAAAAATAGAGGAGTTAAAGAATCAAAACCTATTACAAACTTGAACTCTTGCTCTTGCACACTAGATCAAACTTTTTCTCCCATGTTATGGAACCCTAAGGGTCTATTTATAATAGTAGGATAACTTGGAGTCAAAACCTACTACACTTAGGAACCCTATTTTAAGTCTTTTAACTTGAAATACTCAGAACTTTCGTGGGGTTTCGCTCCTACAGGTTGCCTCTGAAGTCTCATCATTGTCGCGGCGTGCCTGAGAAGGGAGTCTAAAGTGTGACCTTTGTCGCATTGCGCCTTTCAGCACGCCATAACATCGTCTCTGAAATACCACCAGTGGCGCGCCGCGCCAACAGTGTGCCAGCCACTGATGGTTTTTGCCTTGGCCATTTTATCGCACATCTTTGCTTCTTCTTCCTTCGTTCCAACTCCACTACCTTTGCAAGCTCCTGAAACAACTAATTATGTGTGTAAGTGCACAATCATCACAAGTATAACAAAAATCAAGCTAATAGACTCAAGATTATTCCTCAATTCAAACACTTGATGGGCAATTATTGACAACCTAGGCATTTAAATATGCCTAAGATCACCACCCCACACTTAGACTTTTGTTTGTCCTCAAACAATCTCTAGTCTATCACTCTTTTTCGCAACCCTCGCACTTATCAACCCACCTTAAAATCAACCAAAACATTTTTAATCATGATCTTGTAGTTAACAAAGGATGCAAAAATTCACAACCTTTACACCAAGTTACCACACATGCTCAAAGAATGAATCTTTTATTATTTTTCCTGGGCTAATGCAAGCTCATACAAACACATCAACTAGATAATCTTACACATGCCATGAATGCCCTCACTTGTTCTTGTTTAGTAAAGCCTTTCACTCAAGCAATTTGCAATATCAGGAGGGAGGGAATATTTAAAAATCATCTTAGTGACTACGCCTCCCTAATGCACAAGTCATTATTTTGCCAACAATCTCCTTTATAGATTTTCTTTCCTCCTAGTACACACTTCATGACTATTTACCCCTTTTGTTGCTCCATATTTGCCCTTTATTTCTTTTTCATCATTTTTTTATGCGTTTGCACTAGCCAACCAAACTTTAGATTTAACATCCGAGTATGATACACATTATCCTCGATAGGATCAGGGCCAATTTGTCATTCATAGTTCTAAATTAGCCACCCTCAACTTTAGTCGAGGTGCACATTGTCACTAAGGACCAGCGCCAAAATAGAACTTTCTTTTCCACACAATGTAGCATTTCACCCTTCGTTATAACAACCAACAATATTTAACCCTTATTCTTTAACGTAGTGCATTAAGAATTTTCATAGGATCAAAAGACTTGGTATCAACAAACGGGTTTTGGCTTATCATTTGGTTTATAAATAAATGAGGCTAAAGGCTCAATGGGGCTTCACTAGCGATAATTTCAATGGTAGGCATACACGTAGATTTAAGAATTGTGTATTTCAAAGAAACGCCTCAATCACTTTCCCTAAGTCATACAAGCTACTAATTCAACACACACAAGGCAAGTTCTAGATATCAAGTTAAGAATGAACCAATCAATTCTCACAACACATGACATAATGACACATATAAGGATATATCAACTAACATGCTCATACAAGTTAAATTGCGGTATCACTACACAATTAAGCCCATTTTCATATTATTTGAGTCAAAACTTAAGAACACATGTTGATTACAAGGTCAACAATCTATTGCATTTTTTCAAATATCACTACCCATGACGTTTGGCTAAATTATTCGGACATAGCTTCAAAAGACCAAGGTTGGTTTCTCAATCCTACTCTTTTATGTGACTAATTTTCCCTTAAGACGGTCGTCATCCATCCATTATTGGGAACTGTCACTCCTAAGACGACTCAAGACTCAATAAAGCATTAAACTAATCCTAGTCTATTCAAAGGGACAATCCTCACTAGAAGTACCGAAAACAAACATTATGGAACCCAAAATAAAAAATTTAAAAATTTAACTAAAAACTAACACTAGACTCGATAAAGATGTAAACAGCTATACATAACAGAAACATACTAACCCACAGTTCAAAAATAAGCACAATCATCAGTGCACAATTAAAGCAAAGTATAAAGTTAGGAATACTCCCTCGGTCCTCTAGGCCTTGTCGTCACTGCCATCGAACACCATCAAGGCATTCGCCTCCTCATCCACAACATCATCCTCCTCATCATCCATAACCTCATCTGCAGTAACCTCATCATCATCTAAAGGATCCCTAAAAGCAGCACCATACCTACACAGAAAGGTTGTACTCTCGATCAACGGATAACGATCCACCAAGGTCTCCACTTCATCGTTAGTAACCGTCCGTCCTTCTATCCGCAACTACAGCTCTGCCATATCGAATATACTTGCCATGACTCTATCATCACGGGCTTGCCTTTCTTGAGCAGACAACACAAGTCAACAGGACGTGTCTAGTGCCTTTGTTCGGGTTACATCAACTAATTTACCTATTAGATCCGGGTGATAAGCAACGGTAATGTCCATTGTTTCCTTTTCAATACCCTTAGCCCTCAGAAAATGGGTGATCAACCCCCCGTAACAAAATCTCTGTGGATGGCACCTGCAACTTCTCCCTATCTGGTTTATTTCCCTTTTTAGGATACAGGGTGCTACATCAATGTAGATCTCATAAAAAACTTCATATAGGTAGTGCCTCCAAATCTTATGTTTAAAAACTACCGCCGCCAACTCCAAGTCATGGGTGGGGTTGTTGCGCTCAGGTAGCCTAAGTTGCCTCGATGAGTAAATAACAAACCATCTCAACTACATCAAAATACAACCCAAACTGAACCGTGAAGCCCTCGACCTCAACTATAAGAGTCAATATAAGAGCGATACTCAAAAACTCCTTGAGCTTCTGAAAGCTCAACTCACAGTTCTCAGACAACTCAAAAGGAACATCAAGGCGAGTCAATCGAGTTAGAGGTGCTCCAATGGTGGAAAAGCCTTCCACAAACCATATGTAGTAGCCTACCAATTTGATGAAGCTCTGAACCTTAGTAACTGAGGTGGGACTAGCTCAATCACGACTTGCTTCAATCTTTGCCAAATCTTCCATGATGCCATTCTTAGACACCACGTTCCACATGAATACTACAAACTCTAGCCTAAACTCACAGTTCAAGAATTTGGCATAAAGTCACTAATCTCTCAACGTTTGGAGCATAATCCCCAAATGCTGCTCATAATCAATCTTGCTCCTCGAGTATACTACAAGGTCATCTATGAACACAATGATGAACAAATTATGATACGGCATGAACACCTGTGTCATCTAGTCTACGAAGGCAACAATAGAATTAGTCAGCGCAAAAGACATCACTACAAACTAATAGTAGCAATATCAAATTTGAAATGCGGTCTTAAATATGTCTACTGCCCTAATCCTCAACTGATGGTAACAGACCTTATATCAATCTTCAAAAATATTGTGACTCTAGTGCTCCCCAATATAAACACAAGTGTACGTGGTCGCGCAAGTAATATAGATTCTTAAAAAAATGAGTTATCGGTCCCAAGGGACTTATGATCAACTTATATTCACTTAATTCTACAACTAAAAGTAAAAACTAACCTTTTCAAGAGTTGATGATTTTTTGTTTATCTATTAATAATTACGCACTAATTGAAAGTAACTAATTGTGAACGACTTTGATATAATGTTTTAAGCAAGTTAAAAACAATTCCAGGGCTGCAGCATAGAAAGAATATCTTGTATCATATTACTGGCTTAGAACTAATTTTGGTTATCAAGTTACTATTTGATAGGGTTGATGATATCATCCGGGTTATACGCCTCTCGTCGCCTACCCAAGTTAGCTATCTAACTACATCGTTGAGCGGGGATAAATATACTAAATGGCGAGTATTTATATTTCATCCTAATTCGTAACCAAGCAAGGTGTTCGTTTGGGCATCACTCCTGAACACTAATCACCTCAATTTAATGGGTGAACCGAGCTCTCTATATTCTCTGGTCTATCTAACCTCTCCTCTCCCAATTTTAAGGTTAAACAATATATCTTATGGTGCACAAGTATAAAATATTAAAACAAGAATATAGAGGTAACTTCTAAAGACAACCAAGAGTTAATTCAACAAGCCTTAAATAATTAACAATCAATTCATAGCTACAGCCCCAGAACTAGGGAGTTTAGCCACTCATGCTATTAGAAAACAAGAAAATACAATAGTTCATGCAATTTCTGGAAAATAGAAGAGATAAAGAATCAAAACCTATTACAAACTTGAATTCTTACTATTGCACACTAAATCAAACTTTTTCTCCCATGTTATGGAACCCTAAGGGTCTATTTGTAATAGTAGGATAACTTAGAGTCAAAACATATTACACTTAGGAATCCTATTTTAGGTCTTTTAACTTGAAATAGTCAGAACTTTTGTGGGGCTTCGTGCCTACCATAGCGCCTACAGGTTGCATCGGAAGTCTCCTAATTGGTGCGGCGCACCAGAGAAGGGACTCAGAAGTGTGACCTTTGGCGCATCGCGCCTCTCAGCACGCCATAACATCGTCTCTGAAATACCACCAGTGGCGCGCCGCGCCAACAGTGCGCCAGCCACTGATGGTTTTTGCCTTGGCCATTTTATCGCACATCTTTGCTTCTTCTTCCTTCGTTCCAACTCCACTTCCTTTGGGAGCTCCTGAAACAGCTAATTATGTGTGTAAGTGCACAATCATCACAAGTATAACAAAAATCAAGCTAATAGACTCAAGATTATTCCTCAATTCAAACACTTGATGGGCAATTATTGACAACTTAGGCATATAAATATGCCTAAGATCACCACCCCACACTTAGCCTTTTGTTTGTCCTCAAACAATCTCTAGTCTATCACTCTTTTACACAACCCTCGGACTTATCAACCCACCTTAAAATCAACCAAAACATTTTTAATCATGATCTTGTAGTTCACAAAGGATGCAACAATTAACAACATTTACACTAAGTTACCACACATGCTTAAACAATGAATCTTTTATTATTTTTCCTGGCTAATACTAACACATCAATTAGACAATCTTACGCATTCCATGAATGCCCTCACTTGTTCCTGTTTAGTAAATCCTTTCACTCAAGCAATTTGCAATATCAGCAAGGCCTATTTTTCAAACAATCAACTCACTCTCACAAAAGAATTTCTTACTTTTCTCAACACACCATAAGCTTGCCAATAGTGTATTATTACTTTCGCATATATTTCTCAAGGAATCAAGAGGACTTTCATATGGTTATAACATCGGCTTAAAGTAAGGGAGGGAATATTTAAAAATCATTTTAGTGACTACACCTCCTTAATGCACATGTCATAATTTTGCCAACAATCTCCTTTATATCTTTTCTTTCCTCCTAGTACACACTTCATGACTATTTAACCCTTTTGTTGCTCCATATTTGCATTTATTTATTTTTCATCATATTTTTATGCATTTGCACTAGCCATCTAAACTCTAGATTTTAACATCCGAGTATGATACACATTATCCTCGATAGGATCAGCACAAATGTTTCAAGCATATTCTAAATTAGCCACCCTCAATTTTAGTCGAGGTGCACATTGTCACTAAGGACCAGGGCCAAAATAGAACTTTCTTTTCCACACAATGTAGCATTTCACCCTTAGCTATAACAACCAACAATATTTAACCTTTATTCTTTAACATAGTGCATTAAGTATTTTCATAGAATCAAAAGATTTGGTATCAACAAACGGGTTTTGGTTTATCGTGTGGTTTATAAATAAACAAGGCTAAAGGCTCAATGGGGCTTCATTAGGGATAATTTAAGTGGTAGGCATACAGGTAGATTTAAGAATTGGGTATTTCAAAGAAAACCCCTCAATCACATTCCCTAAGTCATACAAGCTACTAATTCAACACACACAAGGCAAGTTCTAGATATCAAGCTAAGAAAGAACCAATCAATTCTCACCACACATGGCATAATGACACATATAAGGATATATCAACTAACATGCTCATACAAGTTAAATTACGGTATCACTACACAATTAAGCCCATTTTAATATTATTTGAGTCAAAACTTAAGAACACATGTTGATGACAAGGTCAACAATGTATTGCATTTTTTTCAAATATGACTACCCATGACATTTGGCTAACTTAGTCGGACATAGCTTCAAAAGACCAAGGTTGGTTTATCAATCCTACTCTTCTATGTGACTAATTCTCCCTTAAGACGGTCATCATCCATCCATCATTGGGAACTATCACTCTTAAGACGACTCAAGACTCAATAAAGCAATAAACTAATCCTAGTCGATTCAGAGGGACAATCCTTAGTAAAAGTACCGAAAACAAACGCTGAGGAACCCAAAATAAAAAATTTAAAAACTTAACCAAAAACTAACATTAGACTCGATAAAGTAGTAAACAGTTATACACAACATAGACATATTACACCACACTTCAAAAATAAGCACTGTCCTCAGTGCACAATTAAAGCAAACTATAGAGTTAGGAATACCCACTCAGGCCCCTAGGCCTCGTCGTCACAGCCATCGAACACCAACAAGGAATTCGCCTCCTCATCCACAGCATCATCCTCCTCTTCATCCATAGCCTCATCTGCAGTAACCTCATCATCATCTAAAGGCTCCATAAAAGCGGGACCACACCTACACATAAAGGGTGCACTCTCGATCAACGGATAACGATCTGCCAAGGTCTCCATTTTATCTTCAGTAATCGACCGTCCTTCTAACCGCAACTGCAGCTCTGCCATACCGATCATACTAGCCATGACGCTGTCATCATGGGCTTGCCTTTCTTGAGTAAACAAGACAGGTCCATAGGATGTGTCTAGTGCCTTTGTTCGGGTTCCATCAACTAATTTACCGGTCAGATCTGGGTGATAAGCAACGGTCATGTCCATATTTTCCTCTTTAATACCTTCAGCCCACAGGAAACGAGTGATCAACCCCCCGTAACAGAATCTCCGTGGACAGCACCTGCAACTTCTCATTATCTGGTTTATTTCCCTTTTTTCGGATACGGGGTGCTACATCGATGTAGATCTCACAACAAACTTCATACAACTAGTACCTCCAGATCTTAAGTTTAAAAACTACTGCCGCCAACTCCAAGTCATAGGTCGGGTTGTTGTGGTCAGGTAGCCTAAGTTGCCTCGATGAGTAAGTAATAACCCATCTCCGCTACATCAAAACACAACCCAAACTGACGTTCGATGTGTATCAATACACCGTGAAGCCCTCGACCTCAACTAGAAGAATCAATATAAGAGCGCTACTCAAAAACTCCTTGAACTTCTGAAAGCTCAACTCACACTCCTCAGACAACTCAAAAGGAACATGAAGGCGAGTCAATCGAGTTAGAGGTGCTCCAATGGTGGAAAAGCCTTCCACAAACCATATGTAGTAGCCTGCCAATTTGATGAAGCTCTGAACTTAGTAACTGAGGTGGGCCTAGCTCAATCACGAATATCCTCAATCTTTGCCAAATCTTCCATGATGCCATTCTTGGACACCACGTTCCCCAATAATGCTACAAACTCTATCCAAAGTCACACTTCGAGAACGTGGCATAAAGTCACTAATCTCTCAATATTTAGAGCATAATCCTCAGAAGTTGCTCTTAATCAATCTTGCTCCGCGAGTATACTACAATGTCATCTATGAACACAATGGTGAACAAAATTAAGATACGGCATGAACACCTGTGTCATCTAGTCTATGAAGGCAACAATAGAATTAGTCAGCCCAAAAGACATCACTACAAACTAATAGTAGCAATATGAATCTGAAATGCGGTCTTAAATATGTCTATTGTCCTAATGCTCAACTGATGGCAACAAACTTCATATCAATCTTCAAAAATATTGCGGCTCTGGTGCTCCCCAATATACACGCAAGTGTACATGGTCACGCATGTAATATAGATTCTTAAAGAATCGAGTTATCGATTCCAAGGGACTTATGATCAACTTTTATTCACTTAATTCTACAACTAAAAGTAAAAAGAAACATTTTCATGAGTTGATGCTTTATTGTTTATCCACTAAGAATTACGCACTAATTGAAAGTATCTAATTGTGAACGACTTTGATATAATATTTCAAGCAAGGTAAAAACAATTCCAAGGCTGCAGCATATAAAGAATATCATGTATCATATTAATGGCTTAGAACTAATTTCGGTCGTCAAGTTACTGGTTTATACGATTGATGATATGATCTGGGTTAGACGTCTCTCGTCACCTACCCTAGTTAGCTACCTAAATACATCGTTGAGCGAGGATAAATATACTAACTAGCGAGCATTTATATTTCATCCTAATTCATAACCAATGAAGGTGATCATCTGGGCGTCACTCCTGAACACTAATCACCTCAATTTAATGGGTGCACCGAGCTTTCTATATTCTCTGGTCTATCTAACCTCTCCTTTCTCGATTTTAAGGTTAAACAATATATCTTATGGTGCGCAAGCTTAAAAATACTAAAACAATATTATAAAGGTAACCTCTAATGACAACCAAGAGTTAATTAAACAAGCCTTAAATAATTAACTATCAATTCGTAGCTACAGCTCCAGAACTAGGGCATTTAGCCAATCATGCTATTAGAAAAACAAGAAAATACAATAGTTCATGCAATTTCTAGAAAATAGAATAATTAAAGAATCATTACCTATTACAAACTTGAATTCTTGCTCTTGCACACTAAATCAAACTTTTTCTCCCATGTTATGGAACCCTAAGGGTCTATTTATAATAGTAGGATAACTTGGAGTCAAAACCTACTACACTTAGGAATCCTATTTTAAGTCTTTTAAATTGAAAAAGTAAGAACTTTCGTGGGGCTTCGCGCCTACCATCGCGCCTACAGGTTGCCTCTGAAGTCTCCTCCTTGGCGCGGCGCGCATGAGAAGGGACTCTGAAGTGTGGCCCTCGGCGCGTCGTGCCTCTCAGCACGCCACAACATCGTCTATGAAGTACCACCAGTGGCGCGCCGCGCCAACAGTGCGCCAGCCACTGGTGGTTTTTTCCTTGGCCATTTTCTTGCACATCTTTCCTTCTTCTATCTTCGTTCCAACTCCACTTCCTTTGGGAGCTCCTGAAACATCGAATCATGTGTGTAAGTGCACAATCATCACAAGTATAACAAAAATTAAGTTAATAGACTCAAGATTATTCCTTAATTCAAACACTTTATGGGCAATTATTGACAACTTAGGCATATAAATATGCCTAAAATACCACCCCACACTTAGACTTTTGTTTGTCCTCAAACAATCTCTAGTCTATCATTCTTTTTCACAACCCTCAGACATATCAACCCACCTTAAAATCAACCAAAACATTTTTAATCATAATCTTGTAGTTTACAAAGTATTCAACAATACACAACTTTTACACCAAGTTACCACGCATGCTCAAAGAATGAATCCTTTATTACTTTTCCTGGGCTAATGCAAGCTCATACAAACACATCAATTTGATAATCTTACACATGCCATGACTGCTCTCACTTGTTCTTGTTTAGTAAAGCCTTCACTCAAGTAATTTGCAATATCAACAAGGCCTATTTATCAAACAATCAACTCACCCTCACAAAAGAATTTTTTACTATTCTCAACACACCATAACCTTGCCAATAGTGTATTATTACTTTCGCATATATTTCTCAAGGAATCAAGAGGACTTTCATTTGGTTGTAATGTCGGCTTAAATTAAGGGAGGTAATATTTAAAAATCATTTTAGTGACTACACCTCCCTAATGCGCATGTCATTATTTTGCCAACAATCTCCTTTATAGATTTTCTTTCGTCCCAGTACACACTTCATGACTATTTACCCCTTTTGTTGCTCCATATTTGCCCTTTATTTCTTTTTCATCATTTTTTTATGCGTTTGCACTAGCCATCCAAACTCTAGATTTTAACATCCGAGTATGATACACATTATCCTCGATAGGATCAGCGCCAATGTTTCAAGCATAGTTCTAAATTAGCCACACTCAATTTTAGTCGAGGTGCACATTGTCACTAAGGACCAGGTCCAAAATAGAACTTTCTTTTCCACACAATGTAGCATTTCACCCTTAGCTATATCAACCAACAATTTTCAACCCTTATTCTTTAACATAGTGCATTAAGGATTTTCATAGGTTCAAAAAATTTGGTATCAACAAACGGGTTTCGGCTTATCATGTGGTTTATAAATAAATAAGGCTAAAGGCTCAATAGGGCTTCACTAGGGAAAATTTCAATTGTAGGCATACACGTAGATTTAAGAATTTGGTATTTCAAAGAAACGCCTCAATCACATTCGCTAAGTCATGCAAGCTACTAATTCAACACACACAAGGCAAGTTCTAGATATCAAGTTAAGAAAGATCCAATCAATTCTCACCACACATGGCATAATAACACATATAAGGATATATCAACTAACATGCTCATACAAGTTGCATTACGGTATTAGTACACAATTAAGCCAATTTTCATATTATTTGAGTCAAAACTTAAGAACACATGTTGATTACAAGGTCAACAATCTATTGCATTTTTTCAAATATGACTACTTATGACGTTTGGCTAACTTATTCGAACAGAGCTTCAAAAGACCATGGTTGTCTTCTCAATCCTACTCTTCTATGTGACTGATTTTCCCTTAAGACGATCGTCATCCATCCATCATTGGGAACTATCACTCCTAAGACAACTCAAGACTCAATAAAGTAATAAACGAATCCTAGTCGATTCAAAGGGACAATCCTCAGTAAAAGTACCGAAAACAAACGCTGAGGAACCCAAAATAAAAAATTTAAAAATTTAACCAAAAACTAACACTAGACTTGATAAAGCAGTAAACAGTTATACACAATAAAGACATATTACCCCACGCTTCAAAAATAAGCACTGTCCTCAGTGCACAATTAAAGCAAAGTATAGAGTTAGGAATACTCCCTCGGGCCTCTAGGCCTCGTCGTCACTGCCATCGAACACCATCAAGGCATTCGCCTCCTCATCCACAGCATCATCCTTTTCATCATCCATAGCCTCATCTGCAGTAACCTCACCATCATCTAAAAGCTCCAAAAAGTGGGACCATACCTACACAGAAAGGCTTCACTCTCGATCAACGGATAACGATCCACCAAGGTCTCCATTTCATCGTCAGTAACCGGTCGTCCTTCTATCTGCAACTGCAGCTCTGCCATACCGAACATACTTGCCATGACGCTGTCATCACGGGCTTGCCTTTCTTGAGCAGATAAGACAGGTCCATAGGACGTGTCTAGTGCCTTTGTTCGGGTTATATCAACTAATTTACCCGTCAGATCTGGGTGATAAGCAACGGTCATGTCTACTGTTTCCTCTTCAATACCCTCAGCCCTCAGAAACGGGTGATCAACCCCCCATAACAGAATCTCTTCCTCAAATTGTTCCTAAATTTTATCATATTTTGCCTCAGGATTGCCCCAACATTAATGGGCATTCCATTCATCAGCATATAGTCCAACACCACCCTATCCCTTGTCACCTCAGTCAAATATTTGGCAGGCAACAACTACACACTATCTTCAGCCATACCCTAGCAACCTAATTAAAGTTAGCAAAATGGAGGGTATTATGCCTCCCAGTATCCTTACTTCGTTCCCACCTAGCAGTCGAATCAACCCCACACAAGGTATGTCAGATATTCCTATAAGGAGGTTTATCCTTCAAGCTATTAAACTCATCTGGGTCACAATTCGGGGTTCCTAACTACTCATTCAGAATTCGTACAGAAAACTTGATATCTTTCCCCCTAGCAGGCACAGTTTTATATTTTGTTTCAGTTAGAAAAATTAGCATAAAATTCTATCACTAATGTCAAATTGTAATCCCCGAATTTTCAAAGATAAACCTCAAACCCAACTCATTAACAGTTCGATATATATCAGGAAATTGTCACTATAAACGTACCTCATTTACAAATTCGTCGCCCATATACTTCGCCTATTGTTGACATGTGAACCATTCCCAGCCATACCTTTGGACAGCCTTTTTGCCAAATTTTTGTACCAGTTCCCGGCCACTAGAGGACCCGAAAGCTTCTCCTTTTCTACTCCGCTTGGAACCCGTCACATTCTTGGCTTTTGGTGCCATTGTAACCTGTGAAGAAAAGAAAACTAGAGAAAATGAAAAAAAAAATAGAAAAATTAGGTGGGGGGTCGGGTTGGTCAGTAGGGAGAGGGAAAAAGAGAGATTAAGAAAGAAAAAAAAATATTGGGGAATGATGGTTTAGAAGTGAAAGAGAAGTGGGGAAGTGGAGAATTTATAGGTGGAGGTGGGGAAGAAGAAAGGTTTAGTTGTGAGTTTAATGGAGGAAGGAGAAGAGTTAGTTATGGTTAATGGAGGTTTGTTAATGTGGGAAATTGGGAATTTGAAGAGGGAGGATGAGAAGAGTTGGAGAGGATATGGGGGGTTGGGTCGGTTGGGAGAAAGAGAGAATAGGGGATGAATGTGGCGCTTGATTTAACGTTGCGGCACGACGCAGCTTGGATCATTCATCATTTAGCTCAAGAGCTTCCCGATCACGATCTGAATCCTCATCAAAATAGTGTTTCACCCTTTGCCCATTGACCAAGAACGTAAGGCCAGTCTTACCTTTAAGTTCAACAACCCCATGTTGTGTCATTCTGACCACTTCAAAAGGACCACTCCACTTTGACCTTAGTTTTCCGGGGAATAACCTAAGTCTGGAATTAAAGAGTAGCTCCTTATCTCCTGGATTGAAGGTACGAGCTACAATGTGCTTGTCATGCCACCTCTTTGTCTTTTCTTTGTATAGCTTGGCATTCTCATAAGCGTGGAGCCTAAACTCCTCAAGTTCATGCAGCTAATTCACTCTCTTTTTATAGGCTAGCTCGGGGTCTAAGTTCAGCTTCTTGATTGCCCAATATGCTTGATGTTCTAATTCCGTCGGAAGGTGACACGCTTTCCTAAATACTATGTGATAAGGGAAGTCCCAATTGGTGTCTTATACACAGTCCTATATGCCCACAGCGCATCATCTAATTTCTCAGACCAATCTTTCCTGTGTGCATTCATCGTTTTCTGCAAAAGTTGCTTCACCTCTCTGTTTGAAACCTCTATTTGGCCACTCGTTTGAGGATGGTAAGCTGTAGCAACCTTATGAAGAATACCATACTTAGCAAGAATATTCCTAACAAGATGGTTAATGAAATGCTTACCTCTATCACTTATAATTTCCCTTGGTGGGAATGGACCCATGAAGTCAATGCCCCACACATCAAAGATTTCCACCTCCAAAATGTTACTGAGTGGCATCTCATGTCTTCTTGAAATAGTACCCAACCTTTGGCATTTATCACAACCCTTCACAAAAGCAATAGAATCTTTAAATAACGAGGGCCAAAAGAAACCAGATTGTAGTACCTTATGAGCATTGCACTCTCCTCTATGGTGACCTCCATATGGTCTAGCATGACAACTTTCGAGCACTTTGTGAACCTTAGATTCCGGAATGCACCTTCTCACTACCCGGTCTACACCTGCTTGAACAAGACTGGTTCATCCTAGATATAGAACTTGGCATCATGATTGAGCTTTTTCTTTTGTTGGGTGGTTGCACCCGGAGGATAATAGCCACTTACTATCAAATTCACAAGGTCTGCATACCATGGCACTTGAGAGATATCTAATGCCATTAATTGTTCATCCGAAAACTCTTTCCGGATTTGCTCACCTTCATTCACGTGTGAAAAATCCTCCAACCTAGATAAGTGATCTGCTATTTGATTCTCATTACCTTTCCTATCTTTGATCTCAAGGTCAAATTCTTAGAGAAGCAATATCCATCTAATCAGCCTTGGTTTAGCATCATTCTTGTTGAATAGGTACCTAATAGCTGGATGGTCAGTAAAAACATTTAGTACCTACCAAATACGATCTGAACTTGTCGAAGGCGAAAACTAAAGCCAACATCTCCTTCTCAGTCATTGCATAATTAGCTTGAATAGAGTCAAGGGTCTTGCTTGCGTAATAGATCGAGTAGAACACTTTATTCTTCCTTTGTCCCAACACTGCACCCACTGCTACGTCGCTTGCATCACACATGAGTTCAAATGGTAATCCCCAATTAGGATCAATTAAAATGGGAGCTTCAATTAAGTTTCTCTTCAACATCTCAAAAGCTTTCGAACACATCTCATCAAAGTTAAACTTCACCTCCTTCTCCAAAAGACTGGACATAGGTCTGGCAATCTTGGAAAAATCTTTGATGAATCACCTGTAAAAACCTGCATGACCAAGAAAACTACGCACACCTTTTATATAGATGGGGGGGGGGGGATTTCTCAATGACTTCTACCTTAGCCTTGTCAACCTCCAAACCAGATTTAGACACCTTGTGTCCCAACATTATCCCCTCTCTTACCAAAAAATGACATTTTTCCCAGTTTAGAACTAAGTTAGTGTCTTCACATCTAGAAAGTACTTTATCTAGATTTCGGAGACATACCTCAAAAGACTTCCCAAAGATGGAAAAATCATCCATGAACACCTTAACAAAGTCTTCCACCATATCATGAAAAATGGTCATCATACACCTTTGAAAAGTCGTCGGTGCTCCCCAATATACACGCAACTGTACGTGGTCACGCAAGTAATATAGATTCTTAAAGAAACGAGTTATCACTCCCAAGGGACTTATGATCAACTTATATTCACTTAATTCTACAACTAAAAGTAAAAAGTAAACTTTTCAAGAGTTGATGATTTATTGTTTATCTACAAATAATTAAGCACTAATTGAAAGTAACTAATTGTGAACGACTTTGATATAATGTTTCAAGTAAGTTAAAAACAATTCCAGGGCTGCAGCATATAAAGAATATCATGTATCATATTATTGGCTTAGAACTAATTTCAGTTATCAAGTTACTCGTTTATAGGGTTGATGCTATGATTCGGGTTATATGTCTCTCGTCGCCTACCCCAGTTAGCCATCTAACTACATCGTTGAGCGGGAATAAATAGACTAACTGGCGAGCATTTATATTTCATCCTAATTCATAACCAAGCAAGGTTTTCGTCTGGGCGTCACTCCTGAACACTAATCACCTCAATTTAATGGGTGGACCAAGCTCTCTATATTCTCTAGTCTATCTAACCTCTCTTCTCCCAATTTTAAGGCTAAACAATAGATTTATCTTATGGTGCGCAAGCATAAAATACTAATACAAGAATATATAAGTAACTTCTAATGGCAACCAAGAGTTAATTCAACAAGCCTTAAATAATCAACAATCAATTCGTAGCTACAACCCAGAACTAGGGCATTTAGCCAATAATGTTATTAGAAAACAAGAAAATATAATAGTTCATGCAATTTCCGGAAAATAGAAGAGTTAAAGGATCAAAACCTATTACAAACTTGAATTCTTGCTCTTGCACACTAAATCAAACTTTTTCTCTCATGTTATGGAACCCTAAGGGTCTATTTATAATAGTAGGATAACTTGGAGTCAAAACCTACTACACTTAGGAATCCTATTTTATGTCTTTTAACTTGATAAAGTCGGAACTTCCGTGGGGCTTCGCTCCTACCATCGCGCCTACAGGTTGCCTCTAAAGTCTCCTCCTTGGCGCAGCGCGCCTCTCAACGTGCCTGAGAAGGGATTCTGAAGTGTGTCCCTTGTCGCATCGCGCCTCTCAGCATGCCACAACATCGTCTCTAAAGTACCGCCTGTGGCGCACCGCACCAACCAGTGCGCCAGCCATTGGTGGTTTTTGCCTTGGCCACTTTCTTGCACATCTTTGCTCCTTCTTTCTTCGTTCCAACTCCACTTCCTTTGGGAGCTCCTGAAACAACTAATCGTGTGTGTAAGTGCACAATCAACACAAGTATAACAAAAATCAAGCTAATAGACTCAAGATTATTCCTCCATTCAAACACTTTATGGGCAATTATTGACAACTTAGGCATACAAATATGCCTAAGATCAGGCACCGTAAAGTTGGTCAGACAGATTATCAATCCTAGGCATAGGTTTATTCAGCTGCCTATAATTAATACACATGTGCATCGTATAATCCTTCTTCTTCACAAAGATAATGTGAGCACCCCAAGGAAATACACTACTTCTGATAAATGCCTTATCTAAGAGATCCTAAAGCTGAACATTGAGCTCCTTTAGCTCTATAGGAGCCATCTAATATGGTGGAATAGAAATAGACTAAGTACCTGACTCAAGCTCAATAGGGATATCATATCACGCTCTAGGGTTAGACTGTGTAGGCCGGTAGGAAACACATCTACAAAATCACGAACGATTGGAACTCACTCAACCAGAGGCACCTCCATACTCAGATAATTCACATAGGTCAACTAAGACAAACACCCACTAGTCTCTAGCCTACAAGCCTGAACAAAGGAGATAACTCGAATCGGTGTACTACTAATGGTTCCTTGCCACACCACTGGGGGATACAAGGCATGGCTAAGGTAACAGTCTTAGATAAAAAATCCACTACAAAAAAATGCTCAATTTATGGGGGTCATTTTGTCAATTTGTGGCATTTTTGAGACCCCACAAATTAAATTGTGGCGGTTTTTAAAAACGCTACAATTACTCTTGCCACGAGCATATTTGTAGAGGTTTTAGTAAACCTCCACGACGCTCCCCACAAAATGACTAATAAATTTGTAGAGGTTTTATAGTATCAATTTGTGACGATTTAGAACCTTCACAATATCATCTCAATATTTTAAATTTTTTATTTTTGTAGATTTAAATTTTTTGTTATATAAGATCAATATTTACATAATTTGATTTGTGGAGTTTTATAAAATTATTATTATCATAATAATAAAAATGAAATTCGATTTACATTAAGCCTTAAAAATAATATAAATAATCTTATTGAATAACACACTTAATGCAAATAAAATTTCACTAAACAAATTTATATTTATAAGCTTCACAAGTTCAAACTCATGTCAAATAAAAGTAATACAAACTTGTGTATAATAACTTCAACATTACATTTTAAATGATAAAACATTCACAACAACTAAATATAAAAAATTCTATAGCATTTGTTTAATGATTTAGGTTGTTGCTAGTCAATCTCTTATCCAAGGTGAAGTAAGCTCTATCCCCGGATCAATCTGAAACAAAAAAATATATACATAATTAGATAAACATATATTGATACATATACATATTTTTGTATGTCCTGAAAAAATTAATGAAAGTTCATTTCATCCCCAAAGCAAATTTATATAAAGCTTTGGTTTGAAAAAAAAAAATTATGGATGAGAGAAATTTATTTTGATGTCTCTCCTACACACTTATGTGAATAATAACGATTTCATGATTATTTCTATGGAAACAAAAGCTAGGTGTACGGAATAGGAAAATACATATTTTTAAGTTATACTTGTATTGATCACAATCTTATGTGCAAAATTATCCTTTAATTTGCACTAGTCAAATCCAATCAAGAATAAAACTATTACAATTTAAATAAACAAAAATAAAATTGAGACTTACCTGAAATCAATTGAGGTCCCCTATATATAACTTTACAATGTGATGAAAGTCTTAACAAAACCTGAAATATGTAAAGGCATTAATTTAGATTTAACAAGTTGTAAAATACAAAATGTCTACAAATTAAATAATACTAAGATAAATATTTACATTTAAAATTAACATCAATATTTATATTCAAAAAATTATTTACCATCTATTCCATTGTGCATAACCTACAGGAGAACAAATTATTTAGCAAAAACTTAAAATTTATACTCACCCAAAAGATTGCCAGAAAATGAAGTAAGAAAAAAAATTAGAGGTAAAGGGAAAGAGGAGAGGGTGAAGGAAAAGTAAAAATTTTAGGTGGAAAATGATATGGGATTTGTGTGTGGGAGTTTTACGTGGGAAGTGGGGGTAGTTATTTGGTTGTTTGGAAAATTTTAAGGGAATTAGTGGGAAATTTTGGTTTAAGGCTATTTTTAATATTTTGGAGGGAAAAATATTACTATTTATTTTTTATGCACAGAACAAACTTTTTCTTTTTAATGATTATTAATAAGTAACTAATTAATTAATTAATTTGACTTTAGTATTACAAAAGCTTAAATAAAATTAAAATTTAAGCAAAAATAAATATTAATGAATATGACTTTATAAGATATCTTAATACAAATTGTAGTACTACTATATATAATATAAAACATTGAAGTGAAATTGGATATAAAAAGTAGAAAAAATATTTAAGTTTATCTTAATAGATTAAAAAATAAAGAATCAAAGATTACAATCCAATTGAAATGAAGAAGGAGAATGTGTGTATATATAATGAAATTAACTTTCAACATTAATTCTTTTATATATATATAGTACCAAAATAAATTTTGGGGGGTCGATAATCGACATAAACTATTCTAACTTATGAAATTCTCTAACCCCCTTAATAAAACTACCACAAAATGATTTATATTATGGGAGTTAGAAAAAACGCTACAAAATGTATTAATAATGGAGTTTTTAAGAACTCTCTCAAGTTAACTGCCATAAATTGAACATTTTTTTGTAGTGATCTAAGACTACAAGGTAGGGGAATAACCAGTCCATGCCTAGAATCATAACAAATTCAAGCATATCTAACAATATAAGGTCATCTCGGGTGTCATGCCCATGTATAATAATGAAGCATGATCAGAGCACCTGATCACTACTAAACACTCACCTACAAGGGTCGACACACGCAAGGGCACTGCCATAGGCTCAAAACTCATAACCATACGTGAAGCATAATAGGCATACACATAAAAATAGGTAGATCCTAGATCAAATAAGATAAGATGGGATGATGGCCTAAAAGAAGCGTACATAAGATCACATCATCGGATGCCTCAGCTTTTGCCCTCATTGGAGCTACATAAAAATGGCCATGTCCAACTCTACCTTGGCCATCAGTCCTACCACTTGACCTCCCTCCCTAGGGACCACCTCAAATACCCTAAGGAGGATCACCGTCCACTATGACAGTCCTAACTACAAACAATGTCACTGTAGCTATACCGATCACCCTCTAAACTCTACAATGAGGCCTCAAAAGGCCGACTAGGCTAACCCTACTGAAAGCATTACCGAGTCCTATTATATACATCTCTGGCCTAGGAATGAGACCCACTATAACTACCCTCATATCTAGCTCTCTTGTTACTACCCCCTTGGTCCTCACGACGGAGCTTCTCAATAGTTTAGACATGATCAAAAACAACTAGAAACGAGAACCCCACAGAAAAAATAGACTAAGTCTCAATCCGCAGCTGCAGTACTAACCCATGAACAATACACCGAACCTTCTCCTCCTCAGTACATAGAATTATGGTTTATGACCGTGTCTGAGTCATTACAGTGATTATGCATCTATTCATTATTTAAAGCATTCATGTAGCAAACCCCAAGTCATTTATGACTTTTCGGGACTAAGAGTTCAATCACCTGGTCATTTGTTTAGTTTTTATGCGAGTTTTAGCATTTTGGAGCTTTTGAACCTTGAACAGTCATGTTTGATCAAAAGTTCAAGAAGATGACCTCAAAATCTAATTCTGGCAATTCCATCTGCTCTGGAAGGGTCATTTAAGGCTAGTAGCATAGTCGATATAATTCCCGAGGCTTTTATTCTGAGTCTATGCAATTAGGAATTTTAGCTTTCAAGTAAAGGTCTAAGTTTGACTTTAGTCAACATTTTCAGTACACGAGCTCGGATGAGAATACAATCAGCACGGTTATCGCTGGAATGTTGAGTTTGTTCTAAAATGACCCACATTTGGATTCCTAGGCTTCCGGGTTGATTCTAAGCCTCATTGTGGATTTCGGCTTAGAATAGAGTTAGGTGTGAGACCCATATTCTTTCAAGATGAAATCGTATGGAAGTTTTGACTGCCTTTTTTAGACTAGAATGTCTTTTCTGATTGGTTTGCATATCTTGTTTGTGTCCACACTGTTCTGAACCAATCCTGAGCCCCCGAGGGACTTTGCTGAAATATTATGGTGCTTGATATCTGGTATGGCCGCTTTTGCACTCTTGGGTTTAGTTAAGCGAACCCCTCTTATGCAACCAGGGCTATTCCTAAGCGAGGCAAGGCCAATCAGGTCATTGTCCCTCAAGCGACTGTGTCCACTTTTGTAGCCCTTGCTTTTGCGAATTGTGTTTGCTTAAGCGAGGTTCACTTTTGCAGCCAGAAGCTCACAAAGTGTGGCTTGTCTCTTTGAGGCATGTCTCTTAAGCAACGTTAATGGACTCTTAAGTGACCATCGACCAGTCTTCTAATTAAGACTTAAGGGCGATTTCAACAACTATTGGCCCTTTGTTTTGATGATTTCTCCTTCATCCGAGCTTTAATTTCATTAATTCAAACTCCTTTTGTTGGGAGAGTGGCTATGTCATAGAGTGATTGGTTGTCTTGAGGAACCTTCGTTTCAGTTAATTTTAGTGTTTATGATGCTGCCTTGACTTGGTTTTCTTGTTGATTATTGCATGATTATTGTTTCCGCTATTTCAAGCCTTAAATTGTGTTTAATTTTGGAACACAATTTTGAGGCATTGTTTTAGACCTCTTGAAGGAGTCAATTTCAGAAACTATAAAATTGGTCCATTTCCATTTAATGTGAGTTTGGTGTCTGAACAATCATACTAACGTTGTGATCCTATTCTTGAAAGCATGGCAGCATTCAGTGGTCGATCACAAAGGACACTCTAGCCTTGTGATTTGGAGCATGCATAGTAGGCCTACAGGTAGGCTATGGTTTCCTTTCTAATCAGATTAAGCATGAATGTATAAATTTATGATGATTAGTGTGAATTAGGGGCGAGTACCTAGTTATTCCTTTTTTTCTTCCTAGAAACCACGTTTAGGATTTATCATTGTTGTTTCAAGGGTACCATGTTAGTTGGAGTTATATATGTGTTGATGCATGCTATGTGATTTACTTGTGATATTACTTATTTTCTGAAGCATGTTCGGTCTTAGTCTAGGATAGACTAGTGTTGTCTTAAACTCGCGAGCCATGTAGAGTTATTATGCCTCCTACGTCATTTCGATGGACTAGGTCCTTGTAGACTAGAATAGCGGACTTGGGTCTAATAGTATGAACCTTAGTTTAGGTGTCTGCACAGCTTGTTAGAATTTCTGACTTCTCTCCCTAATTATGCGGCTCTGAGGCGTTACTAGAAGTTGTGTGCTATCTTTGGACTGGAGTATTTCAGGCTCGGAGACTTAGTGTGATCTTTCGGGAGTGCGTGTCGATCCACAGAGTCTTAGAGCCTATTTGAGATTCTCTTTGGAGTCGACACACCCCCATGTCATTCTTGCTAGTTGGGAAACTTACGCCACTAGTGGTGGACTGACTGGCTGGGCGGCCTTGATAACTAAGATTCTCTATGGAGTCGACACGCCTCTAGGTCACTCTTGCTAGTTGGGAAACTTACGCCTCTAGGAGTGGACTGGGTGGCCTAGGTTGATTGTCACTCTTGCTAGCTGGGCTGGGAGTTGACTGGTTCTTGTTTACATGGTTACTTGGGTCGGGAGCCCGGCTAATGTTCTTGGATTCAGATCTGGGTCACTGTTCTTTCTTGTAGACTTAGTTATTATGTGTACATGTCAGACTTATGGGGATCCGTTTGGATTTATTAAACTTATGCACGAGTGTACCTTTTGGGCTTATGGGGTCCAGTTATGTTTAGTTTAGCTTTACTTAGATTTAATTTTGGTATGCTCATGTACTTTCTTTTTAAACCCATTTTGATCTTTGTTTGTGTCCAAATTCAATATTTTTTTAGTGTCTTTACCTTTCTTTCTCAATCGACCTATGATGTCTACTGAGTACCTTTGTTTTGGTACTAAGGCTACACTCTGCATCTTTTCGTGATCCAGATCCTAGTACCACCTAGGTGATTGTTCATGTTATCTTTTGCAGCTTGTGGATATATCGAACACGAGAGTGAGCACTTGGCGTCCTGGATCAGTCTTTCTTCTTTTGTATATATGTTAGCTAGTCTTTTTGCCTTTGAGACGGCTTGTTGTGATCCACTCTTGGGACTAGTATTTGTTTATATTAGAGAACTCTCTACTCGTGACTTTTAGATTCCGGGAGGGTTTCCATTGTATATAGTTTTTGGTTTGCTTTCATTTCTGTCTTTTCTTATTGTTAGTGTAATTTTTTTCTATTTAGTTCTACTCTTTTACTCACTACTTATCGTTCTGGGTACGGAATGACTTACCTACTAGCGGGTTTAGTAAGTGCCATCATGACTCGAGAAATCGGGTCATGATAGGTTATTTTTTGTATAGAGAAGCGGCTTACAACCACCCTAATTGTAAAAAAAAGGTAATCATTTATATATTATGGGAATTTTAGAACACCGTACTGTTCAATTCGTGATGTCGTAAATAATTATATTTTCTAATTTTGTCAATCCTTATTACATCCTAGCTATTGCACCCTCTATATTTAAATTTTTGTAATTAGTAATTTTATCACAACATAAAAGATCAAATGGGCAAAATATTCATTGTATTAAACAAAAGTACTCCAAAATTACATTATTAAAATACTATTTTGAAGTGTTATAGAAAAATCCAAAATTACATCATCAAAATACTGAAGTTTTGAAGTATTATTCAAAACTCCATTATTACATCATAAAAATACCAATTTCAACTGTCGTTCAATAAGAATATCCAAAAAAAATACTAAAAATGGAGAAGGGTCTAAATAACTTTCAAGTATAGAAAATGGAACAAATATATCATCCTTCCACCTTTGGGCTCCAAAATACCCTTTCATCCACCTGTATGGACCTATATTACCCTTTCACTTAACAGATTCTTTAAGAGTAATAATTAATTCTTTTATTAGTGACGTGGAAATCCTTAATTGGCTGAAATTTAAATTAAGCAAAAATAATAATTTATCCTAATCAAATTCAAATCCAACTAAATTCTACCCAACCCACTTAAAATTTTACTTATACATATCTTAAATAATAAAACTTCAATCAAAGACTTGATCCAGGTATTTTGAATCTCAGTAAAAAAAAAGCTACATTAGACCATAAACAGCATGAAACTTCCAAAAATTCCCTTGAAACATTCCAAGAGGTAAGAAGTGAAATACAAGAATGTCAAATGAAGTGTCATTTAAATAATCATACACCAAAATACATCATATTTAGGAACACAATTAAGTATGAAAAGTCGAGTAAATCTCCAATCAACAAATTCTCTAGGAAAACATAAATAACTGAATGCAATTTTGTATTTAACCCAGAATTCATATAGATTCACCCTAAAAAGAAACATAAACTCAAAGCGGTAAAAATTTTCAAAATTCAAAACCTTAGAGTTCAACTGAAAAATTATTTCTCTTCTTTCTTTTTTGCGATTCATACAAAACACCCGATAAAAAAGCAAGACCAACATAATTGTATTTCTTAAATAGACATGATATTGAAAAATTCTCAAAGCATAATCATGGAATATCAACAAGTTTTTCTTATTATCCATTGCAAGAGATTATAAACCTGATGAAGAACGGAGATTGATCGCATTTCGTTATCTGCAAAATAAAGAATGAAATTTTACAAGAAAATTCTATGAAGAGAAATACAGTGTTTAGAGAAAAAAAGGGAATTCAATGCTACACACTCGGTTCTCCTTAATTTTTTAAGATATGGGTTAGTAGAATTTAGCTAAATTAGAATCTGATTAGGAGAAATTGTTATTTTTTCTTAATTTAAATTTCACCTAATTAAGGACTGTCACTTCATTAATGAAAGGATTAATTATTACTCTTAAATAATTTGTTAAGTGAAAGGGTAATATAACTCCATATAGATGGATGAAAGGCTATTTTGGAGCCCAAAGATGGAAGGAGGGTATTTTTGTTTCATTTCCTATACTTGAAGGGTATTTTAGACCCTTCTCCGTACTAAAAATGATTTCTTATAGTATGCTTAGACCGTCATCATTATTACTTTCATCTAAAGATTTCTAATCAATGATTGGTCCGATTGGTGACTGATGAGAACCAGTTTCTATATCTGATGCTTGAAAAAAAATAGTAATTGTCAGACAAACTGATGATCATACTCCAAGAATATATATATTCGCACGAAATTATGAAAGAATGACTTTAAATGTTAACGCATAGAGAATTTTAAACTTATTTGTTCATACAACCCACTAATTATTTTTTAAGTAGGAAAACCTAATGTAAAGGTAGTTACAACAATATGATTTTTTTAAGCTCAAAATTTCACAATAAGTTAAATAAGTTTAGCGGTGACCGATGAAAGTTCATAAAATGCATAAAGAAACAACCACCTAAGAGCTATTGTCGTTGCCCATCAAAAGAGGCTAGAGAACCATGACAGTAGCTTTATTTGTAGCTATACCAAAACTGGTAAAATGTTGTCCAAAACAAAATTGACAAAAAAAAACAAAACTACTTCATCCATGCTCATCAAATGCATAACCTTACTATGGTGTTCAAATGAGACAAAACATGAGTCTTGGCACTGATTTACTGGGAAAATCATTCATATGTCAAGATAGATGTACTATGTTACTGTTAGTTTGCATTTGATCACTTCTCCATCTTCACAATTAACCCTAAAACATTTTAACCTCTTCTAATTAACAAACCATTTTACCTAGATTCTAATCTCACATTATAGTATCAAAACCATTTTTTATCAATGTGATGAAACGAATAACCTATATTAAAGTCCACTGCCTTGTTATGTAAGAACACGATGCTTAGGTATAGAAATAACATTTATGAGGGCCCAATTATTTGATAAAACAATCGTGTGTGTGTGTATATATATATATATATATATATGAGGGCAATGATTTATTTAATTGTTTCATATGGATTATTTTAGCTTCTATGTTATACACTATTATTGCTTAAGATGTATGACCAGGATTGATTAGAAATCTTACTGAGTTTTTACGACTCACTATTAATGTGTAACGGCCTAGCTCTCTAGTATATTGTTTGTTCTAAGCCTAGACCTGCACGACTTTAAAACACATCACTAGTTAGTAAGGTTTTCTTACTTAAATACTCAATATCTCACTATTAATGTGTAACGGCATGCTTGATGACGTGAGACTTATAATTGGCAAAACACATGAGAGATGTATTGGAACCAGTATTGATAATGGTGATTATTATGAAAATTACCCGGACCTAACAGTGAAGACAATACAAGGCGGCTAAATAATTTTGAACTTCGGGCTTCATAAACTTAGGCCTCCTTCAGATAATTGGTCAAGTTGTATTTCAGCCCACCTCATATTCTCTGTTTTATTTTGTACATATTTTCTTTTCTTTTATTCTTGTAATTATCCTTTAGTTTGTTAGCCATAAACAAATAGAAAGAGGATAGTTGTAGGAATTAGTTATAGCTAGATTCCTTTTTAGCTTATATAAATATGTATAATGTACATAAGGTCATTCATTTCAAGTTTTATACAGAGAAAAGGAAAATTCCCAAAATTGTTATTTCATTTTGTCATGGTATCAAAGCAGGTTTTATCTGCTGGAAAAATTTCTTTTATTTACATTTTTTTTGTCTTATTTTTCTCTAACGATGAGCACTAGTGTTTCTTCTGATTCAACAATTGGGGCAGTGTCAAGCACTCAAAATAATGGTGCCCTTGATGTTGCTCATCCCTACTACATTCACCCTTTGGATTATCTAGGTATAAACCTGGTTTCAACTGTCTCCGATGAAAAGGGTTACGGTAGGTGGAAAAGAGCTGCTATCATAGCTCTATCTGCTAAAAACAAGTTGGGAATTACTGATGGATCCTTGTTTGTTCCCACTGCTCCCATACTTCAGAAATCTTGGGCACGATGTAATGACATGGTGCTCTCATCGTTTCTCAACTCTTTATCAAAAGAAGTTGTTGAGAGTGTGCTTTATTCTCATAGTGCTAAAGACCTCTGGAAAGATCTGGAGGAAAGGTTTGGCAAAGCCAATGAGGCTAAGCTCTTTCAATTGCAAAAAGAACTTGGTGCTTTGGTTCAAGGAAATTCTAGTGTGTCTGGGTATTTTACTAAAATGAAAAGTCTGTGGGATGAGCTTCACGCTCTCAATACATTTTCTACTTGTATTTGCAATTGTGAATGTGGGGCCAAGACCAAGAATCTCAGAGCACATCAAGATGAGAGACTTCTTCAATTTTTGATGGGCTTGAATGAAATCTTCATCGGTGTAAGGATCAATATTCTCATAGCCTCTCCCTTACCATCTATTAGACAAGCCTATTCTCCTATGATGTAGGATGAGAAGCAAAGGGAGATCAACTCATCCCCTGTTTATCCAGCAGACTCGGATTTCTTCATTGCAGCTAATCAACCACCTGGTAACAGAGAATTTGGTGAGTATAAGGGACAAAAGGAATTTATAGCCCAAAGAAGAACATGAACATCTGTAACTACTGTAAAAAGATTGGGCATAACATAAACTAGTGCTACAAAATCCATGGATTTCCTCCTGATTTCAAGTTCACCAAAGGAAAAAGGATTCAAATTGCAGCTCTTGCAAGCAGCAGAGTTGACCCTGAGCATGCAGAGATTAATGTAGCTAAACCATTGAACCTCACACAGGAGAACATATGACAGCTATTGTCTTTACTTCAGCTGTTTAAGCAAGGGGGAAGTACTTCTAAGGATATGGCGTCAGCCAACTGTGCTGGTATAGCTAACTTTTTTTAACTCTTATGCATGTTTTGTTCATACAGATGATGAATCTTGGATTATAGACAGTGGTTCTTCAGAACATATGTCTTTTAATAAATCCTTTCTTTCTAATTTGAAACCTCTACCCAGATCTGTTATGATTACTCTTCCTAATTCTCAAAAAGTTTGGGTCACTCACTACGGATCAGTTTCTCTTTTCCCTAATTTTGTTCTTGACCATGCTCTTTATATACCAGATTCAATCTTCTATCTGTGAATAAACTATGTCAACAATTATCTCACTCTATTCTATTCACTTCTACATCTTATTTTTTGCCCCTCTGGAGATTGGTAAAGCAGCAGGAGGTCTTTACATTGCCAAGCCAAGTGTTGATGGTTTTCTTTCCAAATCTAGTACTAAGTTAGAAAAAAATTTGGTCACAAGAAAGAAGAGTTATGATGTAAACTTTATTCTTGCTTTAGTTTCTAATTTCAGTCTTTTTAATTCCAATGTAAAAGGAAATTTGTGGCACTATAGATTACCACATGCCTTTGAGCAATATGAAAAGAATTTCATCTATTCCTATGACTTCTCAATCCGATTTTATTGTTTCTTGTCATATATGTTCCATGGCTAGGAACAATAAGCTTCCTTTTCCTTCTAGTTGTATTTCCACCAAATCTGTTTTTGAATTAATCCATGTGGATACTTGGGGTCCTTATAAGCATCCCACGTATGATGGTTTCAAATACTTCTTCACAATAGTTAACGATTTCAGTCGAGGTACTTGGACACATTTATTGACCAACAAATAAAATAATTTCACTGTTCTCAAATCTTTCCTAAATATGGTTGAAAGACAATTTCAAGTAAAAGTAAAAACCATTAGGACGGACAGTGCCTTTGAATTAGGATCTAGAAAGGTGCGTTCTGAATATTTCTCTGCCCAGGGAATCATCCACCAAACCACTTGCGTTTCTTTCCCACAACAAAATGGCATCATCGAAAGCAAACACAAACACTTGTTGGAAACCTCCAGAGCCCTTCTCTTCCAATCTAACTTGCCAATAAAATTTTGGGGTGATTGTCTCTTAACGGCAACTTACTTGATCAGTCAATTTCCTTCTAAGGTTCTTTACTACAAAAACCCTTATGAGTTACAGTTCCATACCGCGCCTAGTTACACCAATTTGAAAAGCTTTGGGTGTCTTTGCTTTGCATCTACTTTGTCAACCCATAGGACAAAATTTGATCCAAGAAGTATCTCTTGTGTTTTCCTAGGGTACCCACATGGCAAAAAGGGGTATAAATTACTTAATCTCAAAACTATGAGAACTTTCATTTCAAGGGATGTCGTCTTTCATGAAACTATTTTCCCTTTTTCCTCTATCAAGCCTACTGTTTCAGATTCTTTTTTGCCTCAACATTCTCTTCCACATCACATAGATCAGTCCTCTATTGTCCCTTCTCCTATTACTCCTACTATGCCTTTATCTGATCCTCTGTTTCCTTCCCCTAATCATGTGTCCTTAGACACTCCCTCTTCTCCTATTTTAGCTCCTCAAAGCCCCCTCACATATTTCTCCTGCTACTCTTTCTAATTCTATGCTTGATACACTCATTCGAAAATCTTCCAGACCTCACATTGTTCCTTCTTACTAAAGGACTACATTTGTAATGCCCTCTAACTCACCGATCTCACTGCATCTTGCTTTCTTTCTCCTGTCACTCCTTCCTTCTTTTCTTTCATTGCTCTATCATCTTCCAACCAAAATTTGTTAAACACTCTTTCTCATCTGCACAAACCTGTTAGGTATACTCAGGCAGTTTTACACCCAGGTTGGCAAGATGTAATGGCCAAGGAAATAGCATCCCTTGAATTGAATAGAACGTGCGAAGTAGTTGAACTTCCTCCCGGAAAGAAAGCTCTACCTAATAAGTGGGTTTACAAGGTCAAATACCATTCCAATGGCAGTGTGGAGAGATTGAAGGCACGATTGGTGATTCGAGGGGATATTCAACGAGAAGGGATCGACTTTACTGAAACATTCTCACTAGTTGTCAAGATGACCACAGTGAGGTGCATTTTGTCCATTGCAGTTAAGAAAGTATGGGGTCTATTTCAATTGGACGTAGACAATGTTTTTTTACATTTAGAGGAGGAAGTTTACATGAAGTTTCCAGCAGGTGTCACTCCTTGCCTCCTCAAATCATGTTTGTCTCTTAAAGAAATATCTTTATGGTCTTCGGCAAGCATCTGGACAATGGTATGCTAAGCTGGAAACTGCTCTCTCTTTAAAGGCTATACACTCTCTCTCAACGACTACTCCTTATTTTACAAAAAGACAGACTCCTCCGTTTCTATTGTCGCCATCTATGTCGATGACATTTTAATGACGGGGAATGACATGAATGAACTCAACAATCTTAAGGCTTTCTTGCACAATGAATTTAGGATTAAGGATCTAGCCAGCTTGCCTTATTTCCTTGGTATGGAGGTCCTGCGCGAATCTCATGGTCTCATTCTTGGCCAACGAAAATTCACCTTTGATTTACTGGAGGAGTTTCATTCCTCACATTTTACCCTTGTTTCATCCCCTCTTGATCCCTCCACCAAACTTCTTGCAAAAACAGGGGATCCTATTCCAGATCCTATGTTTTTTCGACATTTATTGGGTAAGCTAAATTATCTCACCCACACCCGACCAAACTTGGCTTTCACTGTCCAACATTTAAGCCAATTTATGCAAGATCCTCATCTTCTCCATATGCAAACTGGTCTTCGAGGTCTTCGATATCTCCTTCGCGACCCTGGTCTAGGTCTATTCATGTCTTCTACTCTTAACTTCAAATTATTGGCCTTTTGCGACTCCGACTGCATCTTTGTCCCAATTCACGCAAATTAGTGAGTGGTTTCTACATTTCCCTGGGATCTTTTCCAATTTCTTGGAAATCGAAGAAACATACCTCCATTTCCCTCAGTTCTGCTGAGGCTGAATATCGTTCCATGAGACGGGTTATGGGTGAATTAACTTGGTTGGTTTGTTTGTTCTCTGATCTAACCATTCCTATCGAGCTTCTTGTTCCTCTTATTTCAGATAGCCAAGTTGTTATTCATATAGCCAAAAATCTTGTCTTTCATGAACGCATCAAACACATTGAACTCGACTATCATTTTGTGCATCAACAATTTCAAGTTGGTCTGATTTCTCTCTCTTTTGTTCGTTCCTCTTCTCAATTAGCTGATCTTTTCACCGAACCTTTGACTGGCCCTTTTCATCACACTCTACTGGGCAAGTTTGGTGTTCTTTCATCCCCCTCCAACTTGAGGAGGGGTATTGGAACCAGTATTGACAATGGTGAATATTATGAAAATTACCTGGACCGAACAGTGAAGACAATACAAGGCGGCTAAATAATTTTGAACTTCGAACTTCATAAACTTGGGCCTCCTTCAGATAATTGGTCAAGTTGTATTTCAGCCCACCTCATATTCTCTCTTTTATTTTGTACAAATTTTCTTTTCCTTTATTCTTGTAATTATCCTTTAGTTTGTTAGCCATAAACAAATAGAAAGAGGGCAGCAGTAGGAGTTAGTTATAGCTAGATTCTTTTTTTGCTTATATAAATATGTATACTGTACAGAAGGTCATTCATTCCAAGTTTTATACAAAGAAAAGGAAAATTCTCAAAATTGTTCTTTCGTTTTGTCAAGATGTTGGATATTTAAGTAAGCATGTTTTGCCAATTAGTGACGCACCTAGGTCCAGAGCGGACAATATCACTAGCGAGCAGCTTGGCCGTTACAAGCATTATGCATATCCATTTACTAGTGATGTTGAGTTTCGATCTCTTTTGAGGCATCGAGTTATTTTGTAAAGGTAAGTTATTCGTTGTTGGTGTGTGATCTGCTTTTATTTTATCCTTTATTTCATTTATGGTTGCATTACTAGCTTCTTTTAGTAAAGAGGAATCTCATTTGTATTAGTTATTAACTTTCACTTTGTATTGGATTTTAGTTTTATAGACACAGTAATGAGATTCTACCTTGATTTGAACTAACTTAGTTTTTCTATTTGGGCATGTTTGCTACAGATTTGTGTTCTTCAAACTTTAGGTTTCATTAGGGTCCTCAAGTTGGGTCATGATATATATATCCATTCCTTCTTTTGACGTTACTAAATACTTTTGTAATTGCCCTCAGTTTCAATATGGATGAACTCATCGTATTCAAATTCTTTGAGAAAAATATTCAGATATACCCTTCAAATTTTGAGCCTAATTCAAAATTACTCTACGAGTGCCATTCACGACAGTCTAGATTGTGACATGATTATTTCCCAAATACTACTTACACTTACCAAATAAGAGGAATATGATCACCTTTATTTTATAAGAAAATAACAATCTCATTTAAAAATTGTAATTTGAGGAGGTCAATCTGCAGCAAAGCAACCAACCAACCTTTCCTCCCATTTCTGACTGATCAATCATCTTTGAAAACTAACGTCGAAAAAGTTAATTATTGCCTACATCATCCTTCAATTCATATATACATTCCAACAAAAATGATTTTTAGCAGTAATTAATTAACGGCAATAATTTAATTGCCGCTAAATATTATTTTTAACGACAATTATCACTCTTTATAAATGTTCCTAAAGCCTATAGTGACATTTAATCCAATGACAATTAAATAATGCCGATAAATATATTAACTCTCTTTGTTAATATGTATATTTATTACCGCTAAATATTATTTTTGCTATAGCGATAGTATTATGCATTTAATGAAAAACAGAAAAATACAACATAAATTAATAGAAGAATTTGTCTATTTATGTAAAAAGACAAAAACACAGGAATTAAAAGATAAAGAATATTGAAGTTAAGTGTATCAAAAGAAAAGGAACTTCACTTCTAGTTTAGTTCTAGTCCACAATATATATAGCACACCAATACTAATAACTTTCAAGCAAACATAAAAATCATATTTATATGTTATAGCTATAGTTTGTATAATTGTGCTTCATAATAAATTTTATATTTGCTATGGAGCTTTTGATTTATATAATTCGCTACAAACATCAAATTTTATATAATTATTCAGTTTTGTATAAATTAATTTATACATTATAATTTGTATAATAAGATCTGTATTTGTATAATTATAAGTGTATAGGACGAAAATATATGTATTTGTATTTGTATATACACTTTTCTCTCGCTTTATACAAACACAAACGCATTTTATACCGAAATGTATAAAACGGCTAATTGTATACCGAATCAGATGACAAAAAAAAGGGATGTTTGCTGCGAATTACAATTAAAATAAACTATGGCTATAACATTTAATTTGAATTAATAGTTTGTTATTTCATACAATTTTCCCTACTTATAATGAATGCATAAATCAAAGTTTTTTTATTAAATAAAAAAGGAACGTTTTGTTTAATTGTCATCTTCAGGTTTGATTAGGAGAGGGTTAAAGATAATATGAAAAGAATAAAAAAGAAGTAAAGTATTTGTGAATAATCCACAAATGCATGTGACAATTGCTCCTAATGCTTTTGCACAGAAAATTGGAACAAAACGGCAAATGGGTTGCCAACTTGCTTGAATATTTCCATTCTTGAGTAGAGCGTACGTCTCTAGTGCTGCAGCACAACTTGCAACAAGTACCATTGTAATAACCTACACATTTTTTTTAAATAAAAAAAAAGGAAATAATATAAGCTTTAATTATGGAAAAATAAATATATATAAAGGGATTGAATGCATGGTGATATGTTAAATATAATTATGGATTTATCTATTTATCTAATAAGAAATCTTGAATCTTAATTAGGAGAGACGTATCAAGTTTCAAGTTCAATTTCAATAGAGATAAAAATACTAGGTGATTTTTCTATTTGTTTTATGATGACTTGTATTCTATGAAATTAGTCGAGGTGTACAAAAGTTGACCCGAACAGTTAAAAAAACAACTTTAATTATTAAATAAGAGAAACAAGTAGAATACCATATCCAAAACAACGACCAACTTCCATAGACGACTCCCATCAGGAAGGATTATAACTAGAAGGTTGTAAGCAGCTCCAAGAAAGTTCACGGCTATAAAGAACCTGATAATCAAAATTTATTATAAACTTTGTTAATTATAATTATGTAATCACACATTTTTTCATCAACTAAATATCTTTTAAAATAATATATTTACTAGGATTATACATATATATATATAATTTTTAAAAAAAAATTGTGCATGGTAATTGTACTTGCTAGCTCTACAATATTTCCTCAAAAATCGCATAAACTAAATAAGGAAAGTAATAATTTCTTACCTTCTCTTGATCGTTGATGGTGTCTTTGACATTCAAAGTTGTATTAAATGTAACGAAAGAAATTATTTTTACTGAATATATATACCATAAAAAGAAATAAATTAAGATCTTTTGGCTGGTTACATAATTATTATTTAAAAAAAAAAAAAAGGTTTTTCTTAGGTATCTTGTATTTTAAAATTGAAGATCTCTCTTATGTGTATAAACAACAGAAAATCCAAAAAAAAAAAATTATCAGTGACCTACAAAACAATGATCAACATTAATTGATATATAATATAGTAAGTTTAACTGACAATATAGTTGTTTTTTTCTTTTTACTGACAATATAGTTTAACTTGCGATATATAGTAGTCAATTACCATTTTTACTTCCGTTTATCACAAAGATTTACTTGTAATTACCTTATATAAAGATGAAGCACATATGAAACTCAAATATCAAATTAAACAGAGACGAATTTAAAATTTAAAAAGAAATATAAGTAATAATTATAAACATAAATAACTTTTTGATAGATGAAAAATTCTTACTGAAAGCTATTCCAATTCTTGTATGTTGCTTTGAAAGAGTATCCATTGTTGGAATTCTTATAAGATGGTAAAAAAGTGTATCCATCTTTCATGTGAACCATTTGTGTGGTAGACAACATGGTAAGTGCAGCTGCTAACGTTGTAGCAAAGATTATGAATCTTACTCCAATAGAAATTTTTGTCTTCGCCATTCTTCAATAATTGTATCTACACAAAACAAAACAAAAAGACAAGCAAATCAGGTTCATTTTTGGGGGTGATGCTTGCTACATAATATTATTTTTTTATTATAATCAGAGTTTGAATCTGAGATCACTAATTAATGGTGGAGGAATTCCAACTATCCCACCACGATCCATGTTGGTAAGCAAAATAACATGGATTCGATATTTAGTGAGAGTTTTGATCAAACAAAGCAATATAATGGAGTGAGAAACAACACTAAAAAAAAGGGACATAGAGAGAGAGAGAGAGAGAGACGTACAATTTGATCGAGAAGAGCCAATTTAGTGATTGAGTGAGGAGGGGCTTTAGCAAGAATTTAAGGGAGAAGGAATTTCTAATTTGGGCTTGTTTTGTTATTCAGCCCGCTAAAATTAATTTGGGCTTGGCCCAAAGCATTTACATCATGTGTTAAAAGCAGCCTAAGAATTGTAGCATACTTCATGCATATTTAGAGTCAAATCTCGTCACTCTCATATCTCGCTTATGTATCTGGTATCCTAGATACATGAGAATCGCACCAGATACATATATATATAGTGTGTATCTATTATAATTCGCATGTATCTGGGGTACATAGACAAATCTTGCACGTCTCCCTCCCATCTCGCTCGTCATACTCATATCTCACTCGTGTATATGGTGTTTCATATACATGCGAATAACACCAGATACATGCATATAGTGTGTATTTAGTATGATTCGCATGTATGTGGAATACATAGACAAATCTTTCACGCCTCCTAGCTCCCATCTCACTCGCCATTTTCATATCTTTCTCGTGTATATGTTGTTCAATATACATGTGAATAACACTATACACATGTATATAGTGTATATCTAGTGTGGTTTGCATTTATATGACTTGAAATCGATATGAAATTATTAAATACTGAGATTAAATGTAATTATTTCAAACTATAAGGAAAATTAGTAAATATGATAGAAATGTTTGTGTAACTAGAGAGTTTCTTCTATTTTAATAAGAGAATATTACCCGACATGTATGTTGTAGACATTCCAGATATAAATATAATAATTGGCATGTTGAACTATACTATTGTATAGCCCAAATTAAAGATTTGCACTGTTCATAATTGTTGTAGTATAATTTTTTAAGGTGGTGAATATTTAAATAATTAAAAGCATATAAATATTTATTTTGACCTGATGATCATGAAAAAAAAAGCCTCTTTTTCTATTTGTAATATTTTATGTCATAATTCATAAATGTTTTTAAAAAACACATTTTGACTGGTCTGAAGCAATTTTATAAATCAGATTCAATATTGGTTAGGCTGCTTCAAGAATTATAGGATGATTAACTACTAATAAAATAATTCGGGGTACATAATTTGTCTCATGTATATTATAATTATAGATTTAAGAGCTATTTATTGGTGTGATCATGTAAAGATCTTTACTGATATTATTATTAGAATTTAATTAACATGTGAGAATATGTTGGTTATCATATTTATCAAATTATCAATTAATGATCATCTTTAATGAATGACTTGATTATATAAACATATTATTTGCACGATCAATACATATCTTATATTTGCAAATGATCTCATGATCTTCTGTAAATGAGAGACTATTTGTTAAAAGAGTTATGGAAGCTTTGACTCATTTCAGTGCCACAATTGGGCTTGTGGCAAACATGGAGAAGTCAAACTTATTCGTAACAGGAGTGACTGAAGAAGTAGAGAAGCAGTTGTTGAGTATCACTGGATTCACAACAGAATCTTTTCTCATAAGATACTTGGGACTCTCACTCACTTTCCAGAGGTGGAGTAAAATGGAGTGTCATCAACTTGTAAACAAGCTAACAAGCAGGATTAAAAACACCTATGCAAAGCAACTGTCCTATGCAGAGAAGCTTCAAGTGGTGTTGGCTGTGCTATTTTCAATACATAGTTTTTGGGTTTCTCAGAGTATAGTAAAGGAGGTGGACAAGAAACGTAGAGACTATTTGTGGGGGTAGTGGTGAAAAGAAGAAAACATTATTGGTATCCTGTGAAAAAGTTTGTTTCCCAAAGAGGCAGGGAGGTCTAAATATTAAAGGTTGTGGCAAATGGAATGTGGTTTTTGTAGGTAAGCTAGTATGACAGATAGCTGTAAATAAAAAGTCTTTATGGGTGAAATGGGTGCATGGGGTGTACACAGGGGCGGAGCTACCCTTGCCCGAGGGGTGTCAAGCGACACCCCTTCATCGGAAAATTACGTTGTATAGGTAAGTCAAATTATGATTTTATACCTATATATATTAGAATTGACACTCCTGAACCAAGTTGAAGTGTTGGTTCAGCTGTTCAGGGGCTGCAAAGTTCCGCCTTGTCATTGACCTAGGCGTTGGGAGTTCGAACCTTGCTGAAGCCTATTTTTTTTTAAAGGCTTTCAGTGTTTGTTTTTAACTTTTTAGACAACTTGTGTGCATACTACTTTATATTTTGACACCCCTCAATCTAAATCCTGGCTCCGCCACTAGGTGTACATCAAAGCAAATGTTTTGAATCATTGTGTTCCAGTCGATAGCAGCTAGTATTGAAGAAAAATAACATCACCAAAGAATCAAATGCAGCATTGGTATACACATGGACAGTTCAATCTTATAACTAGTGGAGAATACTCAATCACCAGGGGGTATCTTGCACTATTGGGCCATCAAGCACAGCTGGGAACTGCCTAGGCAAAGGTTCATCATGTGATTAGCAAACACAAAAGAGATAACTCACAAAAGAAACATGAATATACAAGTTGATGACATTACGGGTGTGTTTGGTAGGAAGGAAATCATTTTCCTGAAAATGTTTTCCAATTTTCTTATGTTTGGTTGGATTAAATGTTTTGAAAAATTTTTCCAAATCAACTCATTTTCCTCAAATTTAAGGAAACTTCCCTTCAAAACTTAAAGAAATCATTTTTTCAAAACTCTCTTTCAACTTCAAATTACAATTATTTTTTTGTTGAAAAAATTAATTTATTTTTTCTCTACCCTCAAACCAGCCCCCCAACCACCACCACCCCAAAAAAAAAATAAAAAATTAAAGCTTGTTTTTAGATTTAATTTTTGTTACCCCACCCTCACCGCTACACCTACCCCCACCCCCTCGCAAAAAAATATTAAAAATTGTTTTTAAAAAATATTTCTAATTTCAATTTTTTATTTTTTATTTTTTTACTCCCCACCCACTACCGTCGCTCCCCCATCTGCTCCCCTATCAACCCCCTATCAGCCCCCAATCCCCTTCAAAAAGAAAAAAATTTAAGTTTGTTTTTAAAAAATATTTTCAACTTCAAATTTTTATTTTTTCATCCCGATCCTCGATCATCCACCCTCCCTCCCCGGCCACCCCTCCC
>NC_064291.1:12569363-12596356 GCF_019186545.1 Solanum stenotomum | reverse complement strand
CCCCTACCCTCGACTCCCCACCCCTCTACCAGCCCCCAGCCCCTCCCCCCTGCCCTCAAAAAAAAATTTAAGTTTGTTTTTTAAAATATTTTCAATTTCAAAATTTCATTTTTTTCACCCCTACCCTCGACCCCCCACCACCCACCCCTCTACCAGCCCCCAGCCCCTCCCCCACCCCAAAAAAAATTTAAGTTTATTTTTAAAAAATATTTTCAAATTCAAAAATTATTCTCTACTCTAGTAAAAATAAAAGATACTTTTCAAAAATATTTTTCATTCATAAATCAAACACTAAAAATCTTTTTTGGAAAATATTTTCTACTCACCAACCAAAAATAAGAAAATAAGTCAAAAATTAACTTGTTTTCCAGAAAAAACATTTTCCTTCGTACCAAACACACCTTACATGTTGCTTGTCAAGATACAGTGATGAAAACAAATAAACACTTGTTTGTACACTGTGAATATGTTACAAAGGTGAGAGATGCACTCCAAAGCTGGTCAAATATCAACCTGCCTGCCAGGGGCGGAGCTAGAACCAATGAAGGGTGTGCAAGTGAACACCCTTTGTCGAAAAATTATGCCATACGTATAGGTCAAGTTTATGAAATTGTCAATATATACTTAGGTTTGCACAAGGCCGAAGGTCAAAGGTTCGATTCTTTGTTCCTTCAAGTTTTTTAACGTCATTTTAAAATCAATTTTCAAAGATTTTTCTTTGTGGGTCCTTCGGTAACTTTCTTTTTAATTCTTCTACCTGTTTTTTGTGGGTCCTTTAGTAACTTTGTTTTTACTTTTTTACTTGTCTCTCTATGGCACAATTTAATTATTTTAAATAGCTAAGTATATTTTTTTAAATTACAGATAACATTCATTTTGTGATAAATTAAAAACTAAAGTATGTAACCTAAATTATGACAGAATGATATATATATCATTGTATTTTCCATTCTCTCCTAATTAGTTGGGAGGTTTGAATTGACGTTTTTTTAAAATTATATGTAAATCTCTTTCATGATTCTTTATCGAAACATGAGAAACTTAACATCAATTAAAATTAAGTAAAAAAATCAAAGATTGAAAATTACTTTGGATTCAAGTAAAAATCGATAAATTAATGTTATTTTTTCTTGAGTATGCAATACATGTTCAGTACAAATCTCGACTCATTCATTTTAAAACTATTATCTCAATTTATAAAATTTACCATGCATTTTTATAACTAAACGCAACTCAAATTGAAGATTTTTTTATATATATATAATTCAGATCTCAAATTGAAGATAAAAAACAAATTGTATTTGATGAAAAACAAATTATTTATGTTGTTTATGGTAAAATCACTAGGTTGAGCAAGATGAATGTAAATCCACTCACTAAATTTTTTGTTAGTTATTTTTTAAATTTTGCACACTCTTTATAAAATGTTAGGCTCCGCTACTGCTGCAGGAAGTTGAATAGCATTTTGGAACTGATTAAGAAAAAACATTGGAAGAGATTCAAGAAGGAAGTGGTGGCAGCACTATGGTTTGTGGGGAGCTATGGTCTATCACATTTGGAAAGCAAGAAACTGGAAACAATGTAAAGGAGTAACATACAACATGCAGATATAGTAAAGAAATCACTCGTGAAATAGTGGAAAGGATAGAAATGTATAAGAATTCTAAAAGAGCAAGTAGATGTAAATTTACTCATAATTAATCCCTTAGTAACTCTGTGCTACCATCAAAAGACCTATTTATTACTTACAAGTAGAGGTGTACATGATCGGGTTAGTTCAAAATTTTCAAATATCAAACCAAAATATTTGTGTCGGATTTTTTAATTTATAAACCAAACCAAACCAATAAAACTCAAGTTTTTCTACCTCGGGTTTTTTCAAATTTTTTTTGATTTTTCAGATTTTCGGGTTTTTTTGGATTTTTCCGTTAAATATTCATACAAACATATAATGTATTTTTACTTCAAATATTTCTTTAGTCTTACCAAAATACAACTATCTAATGTGTTCCTTAAGAAAATAACACAAAAATATGATATGATTAAGGGAAAATTGTATTTAATAGCAAACTATTAATTCAAATTAATTGTCATAACCACAGTTTGATTTAATTGTACCCCGTAGCAAACTATTGTTATTTCGCCTCTCTCCCTGGTGAATCTCGCTCGCCACTCTCGACAGTCTCTCCATCGCCTCTCTCGCTTTTATACAAACGCAAATGTATAAAATGTGTTTGTGTTTGTATAAAGCCAAAGAAAATTGTATATGTACATATATTTTCGTTCCCCTCTCTCCTCTCTCCCAGATCTCGCTCGCCAGTCTCTCTTTATACAAACAAAAATGTATAAATTGTGTTTCTGTTTGTATAAAGCGAGAGAAAATTGTATATACTCATGCAAATACATATATCTTCGTCATATACACTTATAATTATACAATACAAATATCCCCCTGTCCAGTTCTCTTTTGCCTTTCTCTCCTTCTCGCTTTATACAAACACAAATTATACAAAATATAATGTATAATTTATATTTGTATAAAGCGAGAGAAAGAGATTTGATATACAAACGTTTTATTTCGATTCAATTGTATACAAATTCAAATTTTATGCAAATATACAAACACATAAGATTGAATTGAGAGGTTGCCAGCGATTTATACAAACGAGAGACTGACAACGATTTATACAAATGGTCTGCCAGCGAAATTATACAAATCTGAAAAGGAGCCAACGAGTTATACAATCTGATGCACCATAGCAAATATAAAATTTGCTATGGAGTGCAATTATACAAACTATAGCTATAGCATACAAATTTGATCTTTATATTTGCTATATGTAAAAGTTGCTCTATGATTAATGACACTAAATATCCAACAAAATAATAATAATGAAATCGCGTAAAAAAATATTGCAAATTAATAAGTCATAATGAAAATGATCATAATTTAAATGTACTAAATCATGCTAAAATAAGTTTAATAAGAATTAGTTACATGATTAAATATTAAAGGAAATTAAAATTAGATTATGTATTTTAATTGTCTAAACCAATGTAAAACTAAAGAACAAATTCTTAGTGTTAAATTGATTTTCTTTTTGCATTAGTATTAATTTGATTTTGATTTAAGTTTTATTATAAATATCAACATCTATGGACTATAATCTTTATTGGATCATTCATAATTTTAAGTTTCAAACTTGAAATAATATATTAAAAGATAAAAACTATGAAAAAATATAAGAAATATTTAAAAATTATATCAAAGTAAATATTTTTATGTATAAAATAAAATTTTAAAATTATCTATATAATGTAGGGATTTCTTTTCGGTTTGCGGTTGGTTCGGTTTTCGGTTCGATTTTGTACACCCCTACTTACAAGAATCCTCTCTATGTTGCATGTTTTGAAGTCCAAATTTGGGAATGAGCATGACAAAACCAAAAACTATGAATAAAGAGAAGGGAAGATTGAGGAAGAAGTTACTCTTTAAGTTTCCTTGAAGAAAGTTCTTATCAATGATCCAACTTAATCTAATAATCTATACAATATTAATTATTTATCTTCAATGATTTGGAAATCCTATCAAACACTGTAAACTAATTAAAGGATTCCCAATTCAAATCAAAGCTATCTATGTTTGTTTTAACATATCTTCAATCTTCATACATCTCCTTCCCCTTCTTTATTGGTATCATTTTATCCACCATTCTTCTCATTAGCCCGTTTCTTCCAAAACATCATATGTTAACCTCTTCTCTCCAAAATCTTCTCAATTTCCTCAATTGGAAGCCCCTTAGTTTCTGGAACACAAATCAGGACAAAAAACAGGGCTACAACAGAGATGACTCCAAATACAAGGAAGGTCCATGATGTTCCAATGGCATGTGTGAATGGCAAAAAGGATTGTGCTACAACAAGGTTTGAAATCCAGTTTGCTGTTGCAGCTATTCCTCCACAAACCCCTCGTAATCTTAAAGGGTATATCTCTTGAGTTAACAATCTATGAAACGGTACCCATTCCCGGAGAGAAGAAAAGGATGTATAACGCTTGCCCGAGTAGGGCTAGCCATCCATATCTACTAGGGCATCCTCTTGTGTACCATAAACTATCTTGATCATGACAAGCATCCTTAATAGTATCATTAGACATGAGACATGCCCCAGGCAGCAACTACAAAAAGAAAAAATTAAACAAACTTGTGTTAAGTTTACACTGTATTGAATATCAAGATTTTTTGCATAGAAAATATTCATGTTTCACTTGACACGCACCTTAAAAAGTAATTAATAAATTGATAAGCTTATTATATCACCCTTTATGTTCCTTGTGTTTGAAACTGAATAGTACTTAATTATAATGATAAAACAGGTATAAAAAGATTAATTATTTCTTGATTTTCCAAACTGGACAAATAAAAGTGTATATATTTTTAGTACAGTGGACAAAGTAAAACTGGACGGAGGAAGTAGCATATTAGGGGTCATTATTACCTTATTTTGAGGTGAAGCACAGAAGCCACAACTAGGAGAAGCTTTAAGACACCTAGTGTTGACTAATTCTTCAAAAATAGTTAGTTTGCAGAAATCAGTCTGTGGGTCTATTTTCTAGGATTAGTGGGTTTATGTTTTACTTAGTCAATGAAATTATATTCTTATTGTAGTGGACCATGTTTACCACTTTTCCATGTTTTCCATTATTTGTGTGTTGCTTTATTTTAGCTTTAGTAGTTAATTGTAAGCCTATAAAAGGGCAATAGGAGTTTTGGTTTTGTAGCAAGAAAGTTTTGCAGTAAAAAGAAACCTTCTGTCTCTCAAAGTCTTTCATTTATTTTTGCCTTTTTCATCCAACAAATTTTGGTATCAGCGCCAGTTTTAAGAGTAACGAGAGATAAAAAATTTTCCTCAGAAATACCAAACCAGAGAAACATGGCAGCAAACTCTAACAGTAACTCCCAACATCTTCCAATTTTCAAAGGGATGAATTATCATTTTTGGAGTCTTAAGATGAAGACTCTCTTCAAGTCTCAAGAGTTGTGGGACTTGGTGGAGAGTGGATTTGCAGATCCGGATGAAGGCCACGCACAACGGCTACGGGAGAATCGCAAGAAAGACTCGAAGGCGCTGTTCCTGATTCAACAAGCCCTTCATGATGATATCTTTCCGCGAATTTCAGCAGCAGAGACTTCTCACGAAGCTTGGGAAATTCTGCAACAGGAGTATATGGGAGATAAGAAGGTAATTGCTGTAAAATTACAAACTTTGCGTCGTGATTTTGAAACTTTACTTATGAAAAGTAATGAATCTGTTCAAGATTATATGTCTAGAGTTTCTTCCATTGTTAATCTCATGAAGTCGTATGGGGAGAATATTAGTGATGAAATTGTTGTGGCAAAGGTGTTGAGATCTTTAACAAAAAAATTTGAACATGTGGTTGCTGCTATTGAAGAATCCAAGGATTTATCTGATTATTCATTTGATGAATTAATGGGTTCTTTATTAGCTCATGAAGATAGGATAAACAGGTCTCATGAGAAAATTGAAGAAAAAGCATTCCAAGTGAAAGAGGAGTCATCTGGCAGAGGTAGAGGAAGAGGCAGATTTCGTGGCCGAGGTCAAGGTCGCGGTAGAGGCAGAAGTCAATTCAATGACACTCGACATCCCAAGAGTGACTTTCAGTGCCAGTATTGCAAGAAGTCTGGTCATACTGAAACATATTGTTGGACTAAGCAAAAGGACGAGCAGAATCAAGCAAATTTCTCTGAGAAAACAGAGAATGAAAGTAAGCTCTTCATGGCTCATTCTTCAATCACTAACATTACTGATAATGTTTGGTTTATTGATAGTGGATGCTCAAATCATATGACTGGCATAAGGTCTTTATTTAGAGAACTCGATGAGTCACAAAAGAGTGAGGTTCGACTTGGTGATGACAAGCAAGTTCGAGTTGAAGGCAAAGGAACCATAGCCATCAAGACAATGCAGGGTAATGTAAAACTCCTTTGCGATGTGCAACTTGTTCCTGGTTTGGCACATAATTTGCTGAGTGTTGGACAATTGATGGCAAGTGGTTACTCGGTTTTGTTTAAAAATAGTTCATGTGCTGTCAGTGATAATAAGTCTGGTCAGACTATAGCAGTTGTGCCTATGACCCAAAATAACATGTTTCCCCTTAATGTTTCAAGTGTGGAAAATAATGCCTTAATTTCTAAAGGTGTTAATGAAACTCAACTATGGCATCTTCGCTATGGCCATTTGAACATTAATGGGCTGAAATTATTGACTAGGAAGAATATGGTTGTTGGGTTACCAGAAATGGGTGATCTTGATTTATGTGAAGGTTGCATCTTCGGGAAACAAAGTAGAAAATCATTTCCTGTAGGAAAATCATGGAGAGCTGCCCGTTGTCTTGAGCTTGTACATGCCGACCTATGTGGACCAATGAAGACTGAGTCACTTGGTGGGAGTCGGTATTTTCTTCTATTTACTGATGATTATAGCCATATGAGTTGGGCTTATTTTCTGAATTTCAAATCAGAGGCGTTTGAGAATTTCAGGAATTCAAGGCACTCGTGGAGAAGCAAACGGGCTGCAACATTAAGGCTCTTCGTACAGACCGTGGTGGTGAATTTTTATCTAATGATTTTACTTTGTTTTGTGAAGAGAATGGAATTCGCAGGGAGCTTACAATACCGTACTCGCCACAACAAAATGGAGTCGCCGAGCGGAAGAATCGTACTGTGGTTGAGATGGCCAGAAGCTTACTTAATGCAAGGGGACTTCCTGTTCATTTTTGGGGAGAAGCAGTGGTTGCAGCTGTGTACCTCTTAAACATCTCTCCAACAAAAGCTGTTTTGAATCGAACTCCATATGAAGCATGGACGGGACGGAAACCACGAGTAAGCCACTTGAAAGTTTTTGGTTGTATAGCTTATGCTTTGGTTCATTTACGTTCTAAGCTACATGAGAAATCAGAGAAATGCATTTTCATTGGTTATAGTCCTCAATCCAAAGCATATAGACTGTATAATCCTACTAGTGGCAAAGTGATTATTAGCAGGAATGTTGTATTTAATGAAGAATCAGCCTGGGAGTGGAACGACAAGGAAGAAGATTCAGTCATCCATATTCCAGCTCACGCAGAAGTAGGGCATACAGGGATACTTGAAACAACAAGTTCTGATCTTTCCTCACCTGGTAGCAGCAATACTGACCATACTGCTCATGGAAGTGGCAACAATTCTACTCCATCAAGCTCTCGTTCTCCACCTTCGGTGTCATCCAGCGAGACGCCACCAACAAAGTTCCGGTCACTGCAAGATGTTTATACATCTTGTAGCTTTGCCATGTTAGCTGCTGAACCGACATGTTATGAAGAAGCTGCAAAGCAACCAGAGTGGTAGGATGCGATGATTGAAGAGATTCAGGCAATCGAGAAAAATCAGACCTGGGAGTTAGTTGATTTGCCAGAAGGGAAGAATGTTATCGGGCTAAAATGGATTTTCAAAACAAAGTACAATGCTGATGGAAGTGTCAAAAGGCATAAAGCTCGACTTGTTGCAAAAGGATACTCTCAACAACATGGCATCGACTTTGATGAGACGTTCTCACCAGTAGCTCGCTTTGAAACGGTTAGAACTACTCTAGCCTTGGCTGCTCAACTTGGTTGGCATGTGTACCAATTTGATGTTAAGTCTGCTTTCCTAAATGGCGACTTACAAGAAGAAGTTTATGTTTGCCAACCTGAAGGCTTCATATTTAGTGAAGGAAAGAGCAAAGTGTACAGATTGAAGAAGGCGTTGTACGGTTTAAAGCAAGCACCACGGGCATGGTATAGCAAAATTGACTTTTTTTTTCAAGAGCAGCAGTTCAGAAAAAGTGACAATGAACCTACACTTTATGTGAAGAAGCAAGGTAATAGTGACTTTCTGGTTGTTTGTCTTTATGTCAATGATATTATATATATGGGCTCTTGTGAATCTATTGTTTCTGAATTTAAGAGTTGCATGATGAGTAAATTTGAGATGTCCGACTTGGGTATGCTGCATTATTTTCTTGGGCTTGAGGTGAGACAAGATTCGGATGGAATTTTTATTTCACAAAGGAAATATGCAAATGAACTTTTAAAGAGGTTCAGCATGCTGAATTGTAATCCATCTCCCACGCCTATGAATATGAATGAGAAGTTGGTACTCAATGATGGTACAGGTGCAGCAAATGCTTCTTATTATAGAAGCTTGGTTGGTGGTCTAAACTACTTATCGCACACAAGGCCCGATATAGCATTTTCTGTCAGTTTGATTTCAAGGTTTATGCATAGTCCTTCAAAGCAACACCTAGGTGCAGCCAAGAGGATCTTGCGATATGTTGCTGGCACAACAAGTCACGGAATTTGGTACTCAAAAGTATCAGGTTTCAGATTAATTGGCTTTACTGATAGTGATTGGGCAGGTAGCTTGGATGATCGCAGGAGCACATCTGGGAACATTTTTAGTCTTGGCTCTGGAGCAGTCTCATGGAGTTCAAAAAAACAAGATACAGTAGCTTTGTCATCTTCGGAAGCAGAATACATGGCTGCAACTTCAGCATGTTGTCAAGCTGTTTGGTTAAGGAAATTGTTAGTAGATCTTCAACAACAGCAGATTGGTCCAACGGAAATATGGTGTGACAACAAGGCGACAATTGCTATGACAAAAAATCCTGTTTTTCACAGTAGAACGAAGCACATCGACACTCGCTATCACTTTATTCGCGATCTAGTCGCTGGTGGAATAATCTCACTGGAATTTTGTGGCACAAATACACAGACTGCTGATGTTCTTACGAAGTCGCTGCCCCGCAACAAGCATGACTTCTTCAGACGACAAATGGGAGTTTGTGATTTTGAAGAAAGGGGGAGTGTTGACTAATTCTTCAAAAATAGTTAGTTTGCAGAAATCAGTCTGTGGGTCTATTTTCTAGGATTAGTGGGTTTATGTTTTACTTAGTCAATGAAATTATATTCTTATTGTAGTGGACCATGTTTACCACTTTTCCATGTTTTCCATTATTTGTGTGTTGCTTTATTTTAGCTTTAGTAGTTAATTGTAAGCCTATAAAAGGGCAATAGGAGTTTTGGTTTTGTAGCAAGAAAGTTTTGCAGTAAAAGAAACCTTCTGTCTCTCAAAGTCTTTCATTTATTTTTGCCTTTTTCATCCAACAAATTTTCGGTGGTTAATGAGATGGGTGAACTCCTTATAAGGCTTGGGCAATCCTCCTCCCTTTGAGCTAGCTTTTGGGGTGTGAGTTAGGCCTAAGACCTAATTTAACATGGTATCAGAGCAGGGCCCGTCTCACCCGATGTTGGGGCCCCCAAAATCAAAATTGCCCACGCACTAGATGCACTGGGCGTGAGGTGGGTGTTAAAGAGTGACAAAAGTCGCACATCGGTGGTTAATGAGATGGGTGAACTCCTTATAAGGCTTGGGCAATCCTCCTCCCTTTGAGCTAGCTTTTGGGGTGTGAGTTAGGCCTAAGACCTAATTTAACACCTAGTACAATCCCAAGAACTAGCAGAAGTAGCATCATGGTAAGCAGGACAAGTGAAATTTGCTGCAAAGTGAGATGTCTCCGCCATACTAACTGCTGGTGAAGTTGAAGTAGCCTCATAGAACACTGCTGATAGAAACCCCAGAGAAATCACAACACCACACAAGCTTATTATAAGAAGCTTCTTCCTTCCAGTCCTGTCTATAAAATATATGCTCACAATCGAGCCAAAAGCATTTAGCCCCGCTGTAACAAGTGATAGAAGGAGAGCTGTCCGATTCGAGGCAATTCCAGCCAGCTGAATGATAGTAGGACTGTAATACATGACAGTGTCTATGCCTACAAATTGTTGGAAGATTTGGAGACCAACTCCAGCTATTAGTTCACGACGAACTGTTTTCGTCTTGTATAGTTTGAAGAGGTTGATGTTTTCAGATACTTTGTTTTCTTCAATTTCTTTGTCTACTAATTCTTTAAGAGCTTGAATTTCGACCTCAACTTGCTCAGCTGAATATATCTTCCTTAGTATTGTCTTAGCTTCCTCTTGCCTCCCCTGTTTTTATCAAGAAAACATTGTGATTAGTGGAATACTAGTTAAATACTAATCGAATTTAACTAGTATATCTTGGAAAATAAAGTGGATGATCTGCTACAACAATTGTATTGACCTTGCGATAAAGCCAACGAAGCGATTCAGGAAGAAGAAGCATTAATATGAACTGAAGGAGGGCTGGCAATCCTTCTACTCCAAGCATCCATCTCCAGGTGCCTGGTGCCTACAATAAAAAAACAAGCTTCAATGAACATCGCATGCATGTTCTACACCTTAAATTGTCTTCCCTATACGCACCAGAAACAGTTACTAATAAGTTTCTTAGAAATGTTTAAAGTAACTTATACAATATGTTGTTCCAGAGTTATGACTTTTGTAGACCGAACAGCAAAACAGAACACCCCTCTTCGCACCAGATTGTGTTCCTGGCCACTAAAGGGTGTTCAAAATATGAAAGAAGTAAACACACGAAGAAGTCATAGAAGGTTTAACATCTACTATACATACATAAAGAACAATTTTGGCCATGTATAAACAGTATAATGTAATTTCTTGTGAAGGAGATGAACTGAACCCCCTCGGCCCTACTTGGCTCCACGCTGGTTCTCAGTTGAAACAAGTATACATACCTTGGTGAAAGCAAGGTTAATAAGATAGGACAAGAATTGTCCTCCAGTGATGAGAAATCATTGGTACTAACAAGGGCACCTCTAATTTTAGCAGGAGAAGCCTCTGATATGTATAAAGGAGCAGTCATTGATGCCATACCAACACCAAGTCCAACAAAGACTCTACCAACTATGAGAAGTGCTGAATTCATTGTTGATGCCATAATCACAGCTCCAACAAAGAAGAGGAAATCTGCAATGAGTATAGCACTTTTCCTCCCAAATTTGTCATTAAGCCAACCACCAATTGCTGCACCTATTATTGCTCCAGCAACTGCCATGCTCACTATAGATTCCTATACAAGCCATTAGCAAGTTAATAAATACATAACACGTGTTGTTGTGTTTAGAGATGCTTCTGATGATTTTTTGTGTGCATCAAACTAATATGTATTCAAGATATTGACTAAAATCTGTGTGCATAATGTGGTGATTGAGACTGGTGCAACCATTGCCAAACTGATCATGATATAAGAGGTGTTTACACCGTGTGCTTGCTTTTGATATAATAATAAGGAAAATTATTATTGTTTCTCTACTATCACTATAATAAAAGAGACATTTAGTAACAATAGATTTTCCTTCTAGCCGCAATATTTATTGCCACAAAAATAAATATTTTTCTCCAAATATAAATATGCTGTCATTTTTTTATTGAATGGATATAATGAAGAGAAAAGACATAAATTTCATCTTGAACTTGTATCGAAAAGTCACTTACACGCTTAAACTATCATGATGACCTATTACACACTTTTACTATTCAAAAGTGAATTTATTTGCCCCTTAAAAATGAAGGGGCAAAGAAATAAAATAAAAATAAAAACTAAACGCGTCAGCTAGAAATAAAAATAAAAATAATAATTAGAATCAACTTTTAAACCCCCAGCCTCCTCCACCCCACCCCTACACCCCACACCTCTTCTTCTTCACACTTATTCTTCTTTTTCACATCTCTTCTTCTTCATTCTTTATACATCGCAATCTCAAAACATAACTTTTCTTTTTGATTAGCAATTAGGTTAATTCTCATAGATTTGTTAGTGAATAATTGTATTTTGTGATAATTTTTACTAAAGGAAGAATCTAAAAGAATTTTGGATAAATCTAAACAAATAAATCCTTAAGTTATGTTTAGGTGATTTTGGTTGATTGTTTCTATCTTTTCTATTTTTTGACTTTGTTAAAGAAATTTTGGTTATTAATCAATTTTTGGGCTTCGTTGTAATTGCAGCTTTATGGGTATGGTGGTTCTAGGTAATGGGTGGAAAAAAAAGAAGAGGAAATTGAAGGTGGTGAAGAAGATTAATCATGAATTTGGTGAACATGACAACTTTATGAGTGTGGTGGCGCTGGGTAACGATTTTGAAAAAAAAAAGTGGAAATCGAAGATGGTGAGAAGAAAAAAAATATATTGGAAATGGTGATGGTGATATTTAGTGGTGGATGGCGAAGAAGAAGAAGAAGAAGAATTGAAGTTGATATGGTGGTGGTGAAGAACAAAGAATCAATAGTGAATAAGGTAGCCGGATATGATTTTTTTCCGTGAGATAAGAGATGGAAAGAGTGAGTGAGATTTTGTGATGAAGAAGGTATANAAAAAAGAAGAGGAAATTGAAGGTGGTGAAGAAGATTAATCATGAATTTGGTGAACATGACAACTTTATGAGTGTGGTGGCGCTGGGTAACGATTTTGAAAAAAAAAAAGTGGAAATTGAAGATGGTGAGAAGAAAAAAATTATATTGGAAATGGTGATGGTGATATTTAGTGGTGGATGGCGAAGAAGAAGAAGAAGAAGAATTGAAGTTGATATGGTGGTGGTGAAGAACAAAGAATCAATAGTGAATAAGGTAGCCGGATATGATTTTTTTCCGTGAGATAAGAGATGGAAAGAGTGAGTGAGATTTTGTGATGAAGAAGGTATAATTATTAGAGAATTTTAATAATTAATTAGAGATTAATTAGTGTAAAATATTGTTAGCGAGAAAAGTAATTAATAAAGAAAAGAAAACAAAAAGATTATAAAAAAAATTATAATTTCTGACATGGCGCTGACGTAATTCTGATATGGCGGCGAGTGTATTACACCACACCCTGTGAGAGTGGTGTTACACATCTCAGGATGATATTAAATTCACTTTTGAATAGTAAATATGTGTAATAGGTCATCATGATAGTTTAAGCGTGTAAATGACTTTTCGATATAAGTTCGAGAAATTTATGCTTTTTCCCTATAATAAAATATAAAAATGCCAATGTTTTTTCTCTAAGTAGATCATGTGAACACAAATTGAACAACCAAAGCTAAAATTTGTGGGGAGAGTTAGAGGGTGTGGTTTGGGAAAAATCAAATAAATTTAACTACTCAATGAAATGATTATTATTATTTTTAGAAAAAAAACCATGGGAAGGTATAAAATTAGGAATCTACATGATTCAAGGTTGATATTGGTTCCAATCAAAATCTAGTGGAAAAGGAGTGGGTCCCACTAACAACTTTATGCTTGTGACTTGTGACTAAGGCTGGCAATTGGACAGGATCGAATCAACAGGATCGGTTTTATTGGAACCGATATCGGAATCGAGACACGTTACCGGATTTATTTATCGGAATCGGATCTAAACGGAACCGGTTTTATCGGAAATTCCCAAAGGTTCCACCCGATCCCTTAGTTACCGGATAGGAACTGGTTTGGACCGGATCGGAACCGGTTCTTACCGGATCATTGTGTATCGATATTTTATTTATTTATTTATTAACTTTAATTATTATATAATATTATATTATTAATTAATAATATTAATGTAACACCCCGTATCCGAAAATAGAGATTTCAGATTTCTGGTGTTACAGGTGGCACTCACGGACACCATCCACGGACCGTAGATGGACTTACGGTCCGTCCTGCGGGTCCGTGGTTCGTGACAGAAAACTTCCCCAGAACTCAGTCAGAAAATTTGGCTAAGTGTTGACCCACGGCCGGACTTACGGTCCGTAGGTCAGGTCACGGACCGTAGTTCGTGTCTGTGGATCGATGCCCCAAAAGCCCAACTTCAGTCCCGATTGACGGTTGACCAGCACGGACAGTCAATCGATCCACGGTCCATATGTCTGACCGTAGGTGAGGATTAACAGCCAGTTAGCTGAGAATTATTGATGGATCAACTTCAGATGGTCATAACTTTTAGCACAAAAAGAATTGTGTGTCCCATCACCTATGATATGATAGATAATTGAATTATCTTTCCAACGCCACCGAGTTTGCTAAATTCCAACCTCCGAGTAAAACGTTATGCTCATTTTAGTGAAGCCCTGTCGGGCAGACTCGACCTACGGATCCAATCGACGGACCGTCGATTGAATGATGGCCCGTCAGTCCCGTCCGTCAGTCGCTCCGATAGCAGCTAAGTCAAGGGTCTTTTGGTCTTTTCCTATTTCGTTTAACCCCTAAAATACGTCGTTTAGACCCTAAATCATGAGGTTTTAGTCAGTTTAAGTCTAGAAACATAACTAGAACTTACCTTAGTCAAAATCATTAATCAAAACTTAGAAAATTAGAATCAAGAAAGGAGAAAAAAGGTCAAGAACCCTAGTTCAAGAACGCAACAAGGTTCCATCAGTTCCAGCCCTGAAATCGAAAGATTTCTCCGTGGAATTCGTCACCAGGTATGTGGGATTTCATTAGTGAGTTCTTTTCACCCATTGGGTCCCTAGAATTCAGTCAGTTTCTTGATTCCCTTATCACGAATAGACCTAGGGTTTCTAGAATTTCAACAGATCATCATGAATTAGTTATTTAGATGTTCCAAATCAGATTATCATGTTATTACATCATTTCTCGCATGAATTTTAGAACCCTAGCTATGTATTTCTTTAGTTCTTGAATTACACATGCTAGGTCAGATATCTCAGTTATTCAGTTATACATGCCTCAGTTATTAATGCATCATTATCAGATTAATTGTTGCATTCTCAGTTTGCATGTTCAGTTTCGAGCTATCCAGTATTTACATAAATTCAGTCATAACCAGTTAACCACTTAATTTATTGGGAGTAGCATAATACCGAGTTGGACTAAGGTTCAGCGTACCCATATAGTCCTAGAACTATGAGTCACGTAGGTGTGAGTCCCCTATGTGGGCAACATCAGTTTAGTGATCACGCTAGCATGTCTCTACACCTTTGGCCGGGTGTATTGGGTCCTCTCGATGGGGCATATACATCGGACTCCACATTTAGCTCATGTGGTTTTATGTCGATTATTAGTAGCTCCCACAGTTCAGTCAAACTCTATTGCATTGACCATATTTCAGTACAGTCAGTATTCAGTCTCAGCATGTTATAAATTTGTTCATTCCATCAGTCAACTCAGCATTCAGTATTTTTAGTAGCTATATCATGTTCAGATTATATCATTGCTTTATTGCTTTGTTCAGTTATATGTTATTTCAGCTCTACTCTATCCTGCATGCTCAGTACCTTTCAAGTACTGACGCATAGGGGCGCTACATTTTCTCGTGATGTAGGTTCAGGTGCTCAGCATCCAAATCACGCTTAGATCGGTTCCCGATATTCAGTTCAGCAACATCAGTGGTGAGTCCTCATTCTTCGAGGACTAGTGACATGTTTATCTTTATCGTTTTTAGTCTTTAGTTTCAGTTTTGCTAGATCTAGTTGGGGCATGTCTCAACATTTCTAGTTAGTTTAGAGCCTTATTTTCAGACATAGTTAGATTCAGCTTAATATTAGTTAGTATTTTCTTTGTATTAAACTCATCAGAACTCATTCATCCGAGTTATAATATATGGGTATTCCCTATCATTTCAGACTTACTTTATGATTTAGCTTCCGCATTAGTTATTATTATCTTTAGTATGCTCATGATCATGCTAGCAGGGTTAGCTTGGGATCACTTGTGGTCCTGGGTCCCGTGTTCGCGTCTCGGGGGTAGCTCGGGGCGTGACAAACTTTGTATCAAAGCCTTAGGTTTAAGTGTCCTACGATGTCTGAAAAGCCGCACTAAGTAGAGTCAACATCTAATGAGAGGGAGACTATGAAGTGTTTTAGGAAAACTTCACTTTCTTGATATTCTTATCATGCGTAAGGTATGATCTAATTCTATTCTAACTCGACGTTCTACATTTCAGCGATCATGCCTCCCCGTAGAGCTAGCAGTAGTAATGCGAATGCTAGGAATGCTAACGCAGTTCCTCTATTCCTAGATCAGGGATTTTCGAATGCAGAGTTTCATAACACTATTCAACCTTTTGCTCAATGTATGAATAATCAGAACAATCAGCAGGTTGAGGGAGATAAGCTTAGGGAAATTGCTAAGGTAACCAAGAAAGCTAGAACAGGGAACTATGAGTAATCTCAGCAGAAATCGGGTGGTGGAAATCACTCACAGTTTCGATAAGATCAGAATAGTAGGGAACCAGGCTCTAAGTCTCAGGGAAGTGTTTTAGGAAATAGGACCTACCCAACTTGTCCAAAGTGTGGTAAGAACCATCCAGGCAAGTGTCTTGCAGGCAAAGAAGGATGTTTTGGGTGTGGCCAGTCTGGTCATATGGTAAAGAATTGCCCTTCTGCCAGGAAGAGGCAATAAGGTAACAATACTAGGGCTCAATCTACAGCTCCAATAGTACGGAAAGGTCACCTGACTCAGCAGGGTAACTCTTCTGGTACAGGTGGCGGATAGCGCCAAAACAGGCTCTATGCTCTTCAGGCTCCCCAGGACCAGGAAGATTCTCTTGACGTGATCACTGGTACGTTTCGAGTCCTTCTTTAGATATTTTGTAGTGTAAGATCCAATGGCTACTCTTACCTTTGTAACTCTCTTTATAGCAGTAATCTTAGGAGTAAGTCTAGAAACTCCTTCAGAACCCTTCTTACTCTCTACCCCAGTTGGTGACCTAGTTATAGCTAGATGGGTATAGAGAAACTGCCCTATCTCAATCTCTTAGAAAGTCACCTCAGCAGATCTTGTAGAGTTAGAAATGGTAGATTTCGATATAATTCTAGGCATGGATTGGTTTTAGTTCTATCATGCCTCAGTCGATTGTAGAATTTGGGTTGTTCAGTTCCAATTTCCAAATGAGCCAATCTTAGAATAGAAGGGTAGTAGCTCAGTGCCTATATGTCGATTATCTCTTACCTTAAGGCCAGAAAGAGTTGAATCTTTGCCAGAGAAGGTGGCTTGAGTTCCTCAAACATTATGATATGAGCGTGCATTACCATCCAGGTAAGGCAAATGTAGTAGCAGATGCTCTTAGCAGATTATCTATGAGTAGTGTAGCACATGTTGAGGAAGAAAGAAAAGAGCTAGCAAAGGATGTTCACAGACTTGCTTGCCTAGGAGTTCGTCTTATAAGCATATCAGATGGTGGTGTAACGGTTCAGAATGGGGCAGAATCTTCTTTGGTAGTTGAGGTTAAGGAAAAGCACGATAGTGATCCAGTCTTGCTTGAGCTTAAGGATGCAGTCCACAATCAGAGAGTGGAAGTTTTCTCCCAAGGGGGAGATGGTGTGCTTCGCTACCAGGGTCGATTATGTGTTCCTAATGTGGGCAAGTTGAGACAACATATTCTTGCAGAGGCCCATAAATCTGGATATTCTATGCATCCAGGTGCCACTAAGATGTACCGCGATCTGCGGGAAGTCTATTGGTGGAATGGTATGAAAAGATATATAGCAGATTTTGTGGCTAAGTGCCCCAATTGCCAGCAAGTCAAGGTAGAACATCAGAAACCAGGAGGTATGACTCAAGAGATTGACATTCCTACTTGGAAGTGGGAAGTGATCAACATGGACTTCATCATAGGTTTACCTCGTACTCGCAGACAACATGACTCCATTTGGGTGATTGTTGATAGGGTTACTAAGTCTTCTCGGTTTTTGGCAGTCAAGACTACAGATTCAGCGGAGGATTACGCCAAGCTTTACATTAATGAGATTGTGAGGTTGCCTGGGGTTCCTTTGTCTATCATCTCAGATAAAGGTTCTCAGTTTACGTCTCATTTCTGGAAGTCATTTCAGAAGGGTCTTGGTACTCAGGTTAACCTTAGCACAACATTTCATCCACAGACGGATGGTCAGGCAGAGCGTACCATTCAGACCTTAGAGGACATGTTGAGAGCTTGTGTGATCTACTTCAAGGGTAGTTGGAATGATCACCTTCTTCTGATTGAGTTCGCCTACAACAATAGTTACCATTCCAGCATGCAGATGGCCCTTATGAGGCATTGTATGGGCGTAGATGTAGATCTCCAGTTGGTTGGTTTGAAGTAGGTGAAGCAGTCTTGATAGGACCAGATTCAGTCCTTGATGCTATGGAGAAAGTGCAACTCATTAGAGATAGACTTAAGACTGCTCAGAGTCGCCAGAAGTCTTATGCAGATGTGAGAAGAAGGGAACTAGAGTTCCAAGTTGATGATTGGGTTTTCCTGAAAGTGTCACCCATGAAGAGGGTGATGAGATTTGGCAAGAAAGGGAAGCTCAGTCCCAGATATGTAGGACCTTACTGGATCTTGAAAAGGATTGGTAAAGTGGCTTATGAGTTAGAGTTGTCAGCAGACTTAGCAGCAGTACATCCAGTCTTTCACATTTCTTTTTTGAAGAAGTGTGTGGGTGATCCAGCATCCATAGTACCATTAGAGAGTGTGGCCGTGAAAGATAGTCTTTCATATGAGGATGTACCAGTTGAGATTCTTGATTGTCAGGTTAGAAGGTTGAGAAACAAAGAAGTCGCTTCAGTCAAGGTTTTGTGGAGGAGTCAGTCTGTAAAGGGAGCTACTTGGGAAGCAGAAACAACCATAAAGTCCAAGTATCCTCACCTCTTTCCTTTTGATTCCATTCCAGCTTGAGGTAATAGTTCCTCCTCAGTTTTTTAGTCATTCATGCGAAAATTCAGTCTTAGAATCAAGTTCCTTCGGTTTGTACTTGAATTTTCAGCATATTTGCATGTTCTTGGAAGTCAGTTTAGTTAGAAATTCAGTTCTCAGTGTTTAGTGGTAGGGATTGCAGCCCTCTCCCTCTATTTCAGGTACATTAGTCTTCATTCGAGGACGAATGGTCCCAAGGGGGAGTTAATGTAACACCCCGTATCCGAAAATAGAGATTTCAGATTTCTAGTGTTACAAGTGGCACTCACGGACACCATCTACGGACCGTAGATGGACTCAAGGTCCGTGCAGGTCCGTGGTTCGTGACAGAAAACTTTCCCAGAACTCAGTCAAAAAATTTGGCTAAGTGTTGACCCACGGCCAAACATACGGTCCGTAAGTCAAGTCACGGACCGTAGTTCATGTCTGTGGATCGATGCCCCAAAAGCCCAACTTCAGTCCCGATTGATGGTTGACCAGCACGGACCGTCAATTGATCCACAGTCTGTATGTCTGACCGTAGGTGAGAATTAACAGCCAGTTAGCTGAAAATTATTGATGGATCAAATTCAGATGGTCATAATTTTTAGCACAAAAAGAAATGTGCGTCCCATCACCTATGATATGATAGATAATTGAATTATCTTTCCAACGCCACCGAGTTTGCTAAATTCCAACCTCCGAGTAAAACGTTATGCTCATTTTAGTGAAGCCCTGTCGGGTAGACTCGACGTACGGATCCAATCGACGGACCGTCGATTGAATGACGGCCCGTCAGTCCCGTTCGTCAATCACTCCGACAACAGCTAAGTCAGGGGTCTTTTGGTCTTTTCCTATTTCGTTTAACCCCTAAGATACGTCGTTTAGACCCTAAATCATGAGGTTTTAGTCAGTTTAAGCCTAGAAACATAACTAGAACTTACCTTAGTCAAAATCATTAATCAAAACTTAGAAAATTAAAATCAAGAAAGGAGAAAAAAGGTCAAGAACCCTAGTTCAAGAACGCAACAAGGTTCCATCAGTTCCAGCCCCAAAATCGAAATATTTCTCCATGGAATTCATCACCAAGTATGTGGGATTTCACTAGTGAGTTCCTTTCACCCATTGGGTTCCTAGAATTCAGTCAGTTTCTTGATTACCTTATCATGAATAGACCTAGGGTTTCTAGAATTTCAACAGATCATCATGAATTAGTTATTTAGATGTTCCAAATTAGATTATCATGTTATTACATCGTTTCTCGCATAAATTTCAGAACCCTAGCTATGTGTATTTCTTTAGTTCTTGAATTACACATGCTAGGTCAGATATCTCAGTTATTCAGTTATACATGCCTCAGTTATTAATGCATCATTATCAGATTAATTGTTGCATTCTCAGTTTGCATTTTCAGTTTCGAGCTATCCAGTATTTACATAAATTATGTCATAACCAGTTAACCACTTAATTCATTGGGAGTAGCATAATACCGAGTTGGACTGGGGTTCAGCGTACCCATATAGTCCCAGAACTACGAGCCACGTAGGTGTAAGTCCCCTCTGTGGGCAACATCAGTTTAGTGATCATGCAAGCATGCCTCTACACCTTTGGCCAGGTATATTGGGTCCTCTCGATGGGGCGTATACATTGCACTCCACATTTAGCTCATGTGGTTTTATGTCGGTTATTAGTAGCTCCCACAGTTCAGTCAGACTCTATTACATTGACCATATTTCAGTACAGTCAGTATTCAGTCTCAGCATGTTATAAATTTGGTCATTGCATCAGTCAGCTCAGCATTCAGTATTTTTAGTATCTATATCATGTTCAGATTATATCATTGTTTTATTGCTTTGTTCAGTTATATGTTATTTCAGCTTTACTCTATCCTGCATGCTCAGTACCTTTCAAGTACTGACGCATACGTGCGCTACATCTTCTCATGATGTAGGTTTAGGTGCTCAGCATCCAAATTACGCTTAGATCGGTTCCCGATCTTCAATTCAGCAGCATCAGTGGTGAGTCCTCATTCTTCGAGGACTAGTGACATGTTTATCTTTATCGTTTTTAGTCTTTAGTTTCAGTTTTGCTATATCTAGTTGGGGCATGTCCCAACATTTCTAGTCAGTTTAGAGGCTTATTTTCAGACATAGTTAGATTCAGCTTAGTGTTGAGTTAATATTTTCTTTGTATTAAACTCATCAGAACTCATTCATCCTAGTTATAATATATGGGTATTCCCCATCATTTCAGACTTACTTTATGATTTAGCTTCCGTATTAGTTACTATTATCTTTAGTATGCTCATGATCATGCCAGCAGGGTTAGCTTGGGATCACTTGTGGTCCTAGGTCCCATGTCCGCGTCTCAGGGGTAGCTCGGGGCATGACAATTATATTATTAAAAAACTTCAATCTAAAACTTTAAACTTTCAATTGAATTTATGTTTAAACTTTAAAGTTTAAAATTGACTTTAAAGTTTAAAGTTTAAAGTTTATATTGAAAATTTGAATTTATAGTTTAAAATTGACTTTAAAGTTTAAAGTTTATATTGAATTTAAAGTTTAAACCTTAAAATTCAATTTTATATTAAAGTTTAAACTAATATTAAAATAATTGAAAATTAAATTTGTAAAATGCCTTGGATAGTTGGATTAAATATAAAAGACTATTTTAAAAGAAAATCAAGGCTGCTATGCCATATAATTATTCAAATAAATAAATTGTACAATACAAATATTAGAAAGAGACAAAGAGTACATAATCTAGGTATTGAATATTAATTATTGTACTAAGTACTAACTACTAACAATTGAAACTTTTTTTAAAATCTTTTCGTAACATTTGTATCATTTCGAAAGAAACATTTTTTGGAACTTGTATTTGTCGTTCTTCTTCCATTGCTTCCATGCCATCATCACTATTATCACCAAATATTTCATCTATTTCATCTTCTATTTGGCTATTTAATTGTGGTAGTCCGGTATTTCTTCTTTCGGCATTGACCCAAACTCGAAACAACACCTATATTTCCAATCTATCCTTTGCTAATGAATATCGATGATCTCCAATCATAAATCTCGCCGCACTAAAGGCTTGCTCCGAAGCAACCGATGATGCTTGAATCGCTAGCACATCTCGAACAATCCTAGCAAGGGTCGAAAATTGATTTTCACGATTCTTCCACCATACTAATATTGGAGCTTGAAGTTGTCCTTCTTCATGCCTAATCTTTTCCTGTGCCTGATTGAATTATAAATCAAAATCATTATTAGTAGATGATTCAAACTCAAGATAATCATCCATCCAATCATCCGTATCATCACTTCTAGGCCTACAAGATGGAGGTTCAACTATTGGAATATTTTTTTTCCATAGATTTATATGTATTATATAACTCTCTAGCTTTTATATATATGCTACTTTTACAATCTTCAACACTAGGAGTTTCATCATCTTTAATTTCTAAATTTGTATACATTTTTTCAACCATTCTTTCAACACCTTTTAATTTGTAATTTGGGTTGAAAGTAGTAGCAGTCAAATAGATTTGAGGAATAGGAAAAAAATATTTTTTGAATTTTTCAATCATAAAAGCAAGGGAATCTTCAAATCGATCTTTTCCTTCATATTTTACAAATTCAGATGAAATAGCACAAATATTTACTAAAACAGCCGAAATAGTTGGATAATATTGACCAGAAGCAGCATTTGTTGCTTTATAAAAAAAACTTAAAAATTCAATAAGTTCTTTTGTATTTTCCCAATCTTTATAGCCAATTCTCAAATTTGGGTCCGCATTATGAGCATTAAAAACTAATTGTACCGGCTTTTGATAAATATAAGCAACTTGAAGCATTTCAAATAAAGAATTTCATCTAGTACATACTTTTTTTGAAACTTTTCTATATTCAAGTCCACATTCTTTACAACAATTTTTAAATTTTGTAATTCTAGCTTTTATTTTAGCTTTAAAAATTCAANCTAGTACATACTTCTTTTGAAACTTTTCTATATTCAAGTCCACATTCTTTACAACAATTTTTAAATTTTGTAATTCTAGCTTTTATTTTAGCTTTAAAAATTCAATTACAAGCAAGTCTAATTTTTTCACAAGAAATTCCAAATTGAGAAATACCATCTTTTACTATAAAATTATACACATGTGCGGCACACTTAATATGAAACGAATCATTATCAATTGGACAGGTTCTACATTTTAAATAATCAATTGCTTTTAAATTATTAGAAGCATTATCTAAAGTGACACTCATTATTATATCACATATTCCATAAAATTATAAAATAGAGCTTATTTTTGTTGTTATATAAGAACCGATTTTAGTTTCTTCATATATCCTAATATTCGTTTTTGCATGTTCCATTCATGGTCAATCCAATGGACAATAATGGTAAAATAATCATTACCATTAGGACTACGTCCCATATCAGAAGTAATAGATAATCTACCTTCATAATAAACAAATAAACAATGAAGAAAATGACAATATTCTTTTTGATACTTAATAAGATCACTTTTAATTGTACTTCTTGGAATACCTTCATAATTTGGGTTATACAATTCCCGAATATACTGAATAAAACCAGGGTGTGGAGGAAATGAAAAAGGCAAACCACAAACAACAACCATTTTAGCTAATTCTCTATGATCTTTTTCTTTACTATATGTGCGGTGTGTGCTTCGGCTAGTCGGGTTAGTCATATTTAATACACTTTGAACCATAGTAGAACCTCCAACTCCCATAGAATTTTCAGGTATGGGTATTCCACTTCTATCAGCCCTTTCTATATCATCTAGGCAAGCAAATTCTTTACTACACTTTCTCAAATGCGTTCTTAGTCGTCCCGTTCCCCCTTATGTACCCGTAGTCACATGTTTCATGGTCAATTTACATTTCATGCAAGTAACAATAGTTTTTTCCTCATTTTGTACCAAAAATTTCCATACTAAAGATCTTTTAATACATACAACGGCCTTTGAAAAAGTAGGTAACGAGGGGACTTCATCTTGTTCCGGTAATTCGGTAGCCGGACTAGTAGGAGTAGGGGTCTCATCATCTTCGTCATTTATTTCTACTTCCTCATCTAATTCTTCCTCAAAATTAGTAAAACATCTATTTAAAGTCTCATGATCTACTATATTTTTGAAATTAAATTCAATAGGTCGTGAGTCTCGTGTAAAAGAAGTTTCATCAACATGAGTATAATCATTAGTATTAATTCTAAATCTAGGTGCAAAATTTTTAGAACTAGAACTACTTTCTCCTCTTCCCCTATTATTTTTTCTTTCCAACATTGGTCTTTTACCACTATTTCTTTCCAAATTCATGTTCAAGTTTAAAATAATTAAATATTATGAAAAACAAGCAAGATAATATAACAAAATAAAATAAAATAACTTAATTAATAAACAAATAAAAAATTAAAGTTGGAACGAATGTACCAAACGTCTACGTAAAAGTAGACGTATAACCAAAGCCGGAATTGAGAGATGCCAACTAAAGCTTCCAATTTACTTCAAATAAATCTCCGAAATCCGAACTCCAAGTCAATATCACAAAATAATAAAATAATAATTATGAATTTATGAGAGATTGAAAATTAAGAGATTTGATAAGATGTTAATGAAATAGTTTGTGAATTTGTGATCTAAATGAAAAAATATGGGTATATTTATAGTGTTAAGGGGTTAGAGAGGGGTGGGGGATGTTTTGAGCCGTTTTGGGCCCCAGCCCAACGGCTATATAACGTTCAACTTTTAAAAAAATAAAATTGACCGTTGAACCGGATTAACCGGACAGGAACCAGACCGGAACTAGTTCTTATCGAACCGGATCAACCGAATAAAAAACCGGGTTCTGTTTTAGTACCGGTTCCGGTACCTATAAGATCGGTTCCTTACCGGTTCAACCGGTACCAGACTTACCGATACGGGAACTGGATCGGACCGGAAAAAATCCTGTCCAATTGCCAGCCTTACTTGTGACATATGTAGTTCATAATTTTGCAGAGTGGAAAAAGCCAAACAAAAACAACTTTTCGGATATGGTACACATGGCATGTGCCTAAACTCACAACTTAAAATGATAGAAATTTGCATTTTTAATCTAATTTATGGAAGCGTCCCCAAAAATAACCAAAAAAGCTTATCTAAAACCATAAAATTTTAATCATAATAAGCAACAATAGATACTTCCCAGCCCCATTCAATTTGATGTGGTTTTGTTTAACTATTTTTAAAACTATGTGGTTAATAAATTTGTATTTTTAATTTCAACTAGTATACGTGCCCGGGCGTTGCGCGGATTTTAAAATAAAAAAAAAAACTAATAAAATCTACTATTCACTTTGTACTGTATATTTTTAAAAATAATTATAAAAATCAATTAACTTATTTATTTGTGCATGTTACAGTATCATTTTTATTAATACACAATTTAATATTATGTTTATAGTTATAATTAGCTACATTTATTGTTTTTTAATATATTTTATTGAAATTTTAATAAATATAATATTACTTTCTTTTTGTTTATTTTAGTTTGATGAAAAAAACAAAAACTTTATGCGTTTTACATGTTTGGTCTACTATTTTTTATTATGTTTAATTGAAATATATTATATTCTTGTTAGTAACTTTTTAAATCTAATTTTCACATGAAATGATTATATATTTAATTGTAGGCATGATATTCAAAATTTTAAATTGTGTCTTTCTATTTTTTTAGAACTCATATATTGATTACATGATTTTTTTTAAAAAATCATCTAATTTTAGTAATATTTTATAACTAAATAATTTTTAATATCCAAATCAATTTCAAAAAATGCATTGAATCGAAAATGAATATAAAAAGATTAATCCTATAAGATTTAGTTTTTATTGCAAGAAAAAGTCATTAAAAAGAGTTGCAAAATCAGCGAGGAAAAAAAGTTGTTGTATATGTATTTTTCACAATTTGCATTCAAATATAATTTGTAGTTACATTGACAGTTATATTTTTCAAATTTATTAATTTTATTGTCTAACAGATATTTTAACAATTGACATATTTTCATTAATAAAGAATAAAATAACATGAATTTTTTTAATATACTATAAATAAAAATTATATAGTAAAAAAATATTCATCAGTTTTTGTTCTTTCATATTCTATGAATTTTCAATCAAGAAAATCATAAATTAAAATTGAAATACATAACTAAAGAAAAATAATAAATTTCATTATCCCATGATCAACAAAAACATTCATTGTGTTTCTCTCCACATAATCCATATTATTTATCTCATCCCATGAACAATAAAAACATTCATCGTGTTTCTCTCTACACAATCCAACTATTTTACAATAAATCTTCTACACTAATAAAGGAGTAACATATCTTATTTTGATATTAAAAAAATAAAATATCATAAATCATGCTTTAAAAGAATTAAAAACACAACTATAACATAAATAAAAAATTAAATAAGGCCAAACAGGATTTAAAAAATAAATAAATATGTATTGCTAAATTTAATAGTAACTATTGTAAAAAAAGAAGAAGAAGATAAATACGAATGGAAGACTCCATCATGCATGGAGCATTGTATTGATTAAATGTGTTTGTCCGCATGAATAAATAGTAATTAGTTAGTAAACATAAAATTTACTAAATTCTTAAAGTATGACATAAAATTATGATTAATAAATGAAAGAAATAGTACCCCTCCTTCAAAATACTTGTCATATTTTATTTTTTTGAGACAATTCAATTAATATTCAAAGCTAATTCAATTAGATTAAATCAATATTTTTTAAAATTAATTTTTTAAATACATGAAAATTATAGAAAAAATAATATACATTATAATTCTTTTCAAACAATCAAACGCAGGTCTCTCTTATTAATAGTAGAGTAGAATTGCATAGTTTACATAAAGTTCATTAAAATATATGAGATAATAAATAAATCAATTTATAAGCAGAAATAAATTTTGAAAAGTTAATTGTCCAATTAATGACTTTTTTTTTTTTGTATAATAGTAAAAAAAATAAAAGTTTATTACTTCAATATCAGATAGAAAAAACTCAAAGTACAGAAGCATAAAATACCTAATATATCTTGTGATGAATATAAATACCTAACATATTTTGTGATGACTATAAAAATTTGGTGTTTTATCTTGTATATACGTATATGGTAGTAAAAGTAAAGTAATAGTAATTATGTATTAACAATAAAACTAACAAAAGACAAAAGATTCAACATAATCATCCAATATAAATTAGAATATCTTTGACAATTCAATTAGCATCCTACAATTGCATGCAGTTAAGGGAAACAATAATACTGTTTTGAAGAAATAACAAAACAT
>NC_064291.1:12461422-12567758 GCF_019186545.1 Solanum stenotomum | reverse complement strand
TATTATTATTATTATTATTGAACAATTTACACTTTTATTTTTAAATTATATTTCAAAATTGGAAATTTTAAAATTCAAATAGAAAAAACAATTTTCGTGGAAACCAACCAATATGCAATTCAAATTCATTCTTATCCAAATTATAATTTACCTTTTATTTTTAAGTTGTATATTAAAGTAGGAAATTTCAAAATTCAAATTTAAAACAATTTTCATGGAAACTTTAAAAAGAATTAAAAATTAAAAACATGTACCCATGAATTCAATTCAAAATAGTAAGGAAGTTTCGGTTAATTTAAAAGAATTTTAAATTAGAATTTTAAAATCGTAAGGAAGTTTCAATTCGGTTGAATAGGTAGTTTTTATTTTTTAATTGTATTTCAAAAATAGATAATTGAGTTGCTTAAAATTTAAAACTTAAAATAAATTGCTTATTAGTTAATCAATCCTATTCTTTAGCAACGTGAAAATATGGATAGAATTTGCTGACATGTTTTTATTTTATATATTTTTTTAAAAAGTAATATTTCTTTTTTAAACTTAATTTTTAAATACTTAAATTTCAAGATTAATTGTGGCGTTGATACATATGCTGTTTTTCTTCTCCCTTTATTTATAGATAGATTTATACTAAAGTATTTAACTGGATACAAAACTTAAAAGAAAGAAAAAAGGTTATTTAAACTTGTAATTTAGAATAAGCTATTAAATTTTTTGTGAGTACAAATCTTTTATTGAAAGTAAAAAAGAAAGTTTGAAGTTAATTGTTATTAATACATATGATAAGATACTAATTTTTTGAAACTAACTAAAAAGAAAAAATTATCACACAGATTGAAATGAAGAAATAATATAATCAACAATTTTTGTGTGATTATTAATGATAAATAAAAAATTAAAAATAAAATTATTTCTAAATAAAAGAATATAACAATCTTTAAAAATATACTAAATACAAACTACGTCATATAAATTGAAAAAGGGCAAAATTACAATTTAAGAAAAGTAAACATATATTTGTAGATATAATTACTTCAAGGTGACTAGCAAAAACTAAAAATAAATAAGGATAATAGTTGTGTGCAAACAAACCTGTAAGACGGTGTTTTCATCAACATCTTGAAGTCATCTCTAATGTAAAGTAGAGCTCCTGATATCACTCCTATACAACATCACATTAAATAATTAAGCTATATAATATTGGTCAAAATTATTTTATATAGACTTCTTTGTGATATAGTATTTGTTTATTATATTTTGAATAGCATTAGTCAAAATTATGATTCCAACTTTGTCAAGTGACGTATCCTCAACACAACAAGGTGTTGTAGAAAATTAGTGATATTCGACGTCTTGAAAGAATTAAGCCTTTAGTTAGAGTTATGATTCCAACTTTAATTTGTTAAGTGACGGAGGTACGTATACTTGAAAGGATGTCAATTCTCTCTTCGTCAAAATTTACACTGTGCAACTATATAAATATATAACTCTTTAATTTTTATGTAATTTTACTTTTTTACATTTTGATATATCTTAGTCAAAATTGTGACTATGCCACTACTTCTATTATGAGGGGCGTAGCTATGATGTTGTTAGGGTTTTCACCATTATCTGAAAATTATATCGTCTATATAAGTAAAATAATATATGAAGTGATTAAATGACATAATTTCGACACAATAAGGTATTGTAGACTAGTGGTATTCAACGCCTGGAAAGAACTAAGTCTTTTAAGTGTTTTGTGTACCATTTCTAAATATCTTGATAGAATTCTGGATCCACCGCTGCCTAAGCTCAATTAATTTGTAAATAGAGAGTGGGGTACCTGTATCATAGACAAATATAAGGCCACCAATTCCAGCAGAAAAAGCAAGACGAAGAACATAAGGATTCTTCCATGAAAGAGCTAAACATTCTTTAAAAGCTGTTGTATCTGTTCTCTGAGCTACTCCTCCTTCCATCTCCACTCAAATTAATTAAATCAACTTTTTTAAGTTCAATTTAAACACAAACAAGTGAAAAGAAATAGGAAACTAGAAAGTAGTAGAAGAAGATAAATAATAAATTAATAATAAAACTAATTAAGTAGGGGCTTTTAGCAACATGGAAAGTGGAATTATTATGTGTAAGAGATAACCTAACAAGAGAATTTTGTTAAGATTTATAGAGGACAAGAAAACGTGAAACATAAAATAGAGGACGATAAAATTACGTAATACATTAAAAAAGCTAAAAGAGGAGTGGGGAGAAGTGGGGGTTGAAATAGACGGGTTTAAGATTTAAATTTGACTAATTTATTTACTATAGTTTTTAATATTGAATTTATGTCCACTTTAATTTATTTGATCCATTTTGTTTGATAATTCGGTTTTTTAAAAATGATGCTTTTCTGTTTGATCAATTTTTTAATTTCAACTTTTCACGTGATATGTTTAAGACTACAAGATTGAAGGATATTTTGATATTTTTGACACATCTTTAATCTAAAGTCATAAGATTTAAAATTTTCTTTTCTTGAACTTTATTCCAAGTGAAAATAAACCAAACAAATTAAAACAAATATATATATATATATATATATATATATATATATATATATTATTAATTTAAATATAATATTTTTTCAGGAAAAAGACATAAATTTCGACCTATACTTTTCTAAAAAATCGTCTTCACAAACTATCGCGATGACCTATTATATCTATTATTGTTGAAAATGTAATTAATATCGCACAAAAGCTAACGTAAAAATAAAATTAAAATATCCAAAAAAGGCGTGATCAATTCTTATTACTCCCACCATAATTCTTCTAAAAATTCTCTCTAAATTTTGCTCAAATTCAATGATAGTAAATCTAACACCAAATTTTCAGTTGTCCAACCAAGGTTTAATTTTTACAAATAAATATTGATAATTGAATTGTTTTTTTGATGTCTGGTGGTGAAATTGGTTGTTAAGTATGGTGATTTTTTGTGACAGTGATGGTGTGTGCTATTTGATAATGAGTGATGCAATTTTATATATAGTGATGGTGTTGCAATTTTTGATGGTGTAATAGATCGCTACGTTAGTTTGAGTATAACATATGTGTAATAGGTTATCACATTAGTTTGAGTATAAATTTTCAAAACAAATTTAGGGTCTATTTATGTCTTTTTCCTAAATATTCACATCTGTATTCTGCATCAGAAATATTAGATCCAATTGAAGCTAAATTTTAAGGGAAAAATTTTAAAATGTCAATATTTTAGCATTTAATGGGACCTCTTATCAACATTTTCAATATTTGTTAAAAATGTCAATATTTTAGTTTGTTTTTCTTCTTATTTATGTATTTTTTATTTGTTTGAGTTGAAAGAATACAACTATTTAAGGGAAAAAGGACAATATGCCCCCGAACTATCGTAAATGGTATGTCAATACTCTTCGTTATACTTTAAGGTTGTATATACCCTTACCGTTAATATTTTGAGTTGTGTATACCCTCGCGACTAACGGCTGAACACGTGGCTTCATCTCAACGACTGACCCAATTTTTTGTTTATTTTTTACCCAAGATTAAAAAAATCCGCCCCATTTCTATTTTAAACCCACCCGAAAACTTTTTTGAAATAGTTTGAATAACCGCCGTCTCCGGCCCTACTCCGCCCCGATGGAACACTTGTGTTATAATACAGTTAGAGAGAGAAGATGGAGCACCAGGACAATGAATAGATGATGAACATGAGCACGAGGTCTGCACTACTCACATGTCTGTAAACTCCAATCCTAACATAAATTAAGAATTACCCCTTGATCCTTACAGTGCCAAGCCTGATAATCTCTCATTGCACGATATTTTACTTCTTTTCTTTTGTTTTAGAAAAAGGATTAAATGAATCTGTCACTGATGAGTGGATCAAAAAAGAAGAACAAGAAAGATATAGTTCAAATATATTTGAACAAAGTTACAAAATCAAATTCAAAACCTTTCCAACAAGAACAAATTCAGGTGGTTTGATTCATGAAATCCCGTTTAGCGGAGATGATGGAGCATCATCATATCTACTCCCTCACAAAAATTCAACTCATTCTCCCTTGCAATTTAACAAAGAAAACGATGGAGAAGCTTTGAGAATTTTCGGCGATGCATCGTCGCAAGGCATTTCGGTCAATTTCTTGACAAGTTCGTGAAGTTTTGATCTTTGGGGTTTATTTTCCACCCTTTTATCTTCTACATCAAGAAATTTCAGTTCATTCAAACTGCTTGAACTCTGGCAGACAACTATTGGTCATCGACAACGATTTTCCGGTGGTCTTAACAGAGAGGGGTCAATGCCAAGTTGGGAGCCTCTCCAAGGTGGACACAATCCACAAAAAAATCATTGCATTTCATCAAGAGAAACTCACAAATCTCATTTCTAATGATTCAAATGTTTGTGTGAACTTCGGAGAAGAAGGCAGTGACAGCGGCGGTGTCCAATCACAAAATTAACTTGATGGTTTTGTGCACAATCATCCATGAACTCTAAAACACAAAGTCAATGGCTAATGTTAGTGAAAATTTTGGTTTGTGCGATAATTTTTTGAGAATTAACAAAGAGAAGAAGATGGACAATTCCCTGTGTGAAGGGAATTATTATGGAAGATGGATTTTAATTCGGGTTATGGATGGGTTAGTGAAGATGGGTGGGTTTTTTTTATAATTTCGGATTAAAAAAAATAACTATTAGGTAAATTATTGAGATGTAGCCACGTGTCCAGCCGTTAGTCTCAAGGGTATACAAAACCTAAAATATTGACGATAAGGATAAATACAACCTTAAAGTATAACGAAGGGTATTGACATACCATTTACGATAATTTAGGGGTATATTTGTCCTTTTCCCATTATTTAATAACAGAAAGAAGAAAATCATGAGAGAAAATATTTTTTAAAAAGGAACATATCACTCAAAATTCTCATCAGTTACAATTTCAAAAGTAATTGATTGTATTCATTCCAATACGATGATATGTGTATTTGTATTCATTATGATTTTCATGTTTGAGTTTGTATAATAACATTTGTATTTCTTTACTAGTTTGTATTCATTCTAATAGGTATACCAAATGGATTTGTAGTTATTTAGAATGACATTTGTATCCACAAATAAAAATAAAAATAAAATATTTGTATCCATATATACTTATGTAAGCTGTGTTCATTCAGAAAGGATACAACATTGGTTTTGTATATTTTTCAAAAAACGAATATTTTAATTAAAATTCCAACAAATTTATATTCCAATCATCAAAACATACAAATTTACAATCTTATTAACAATCAAAATTTGTATTTCAAAAAATATTGTATTTCATGACAAAAATATGTATTTCTTACAAATGCTGAGTAAAAAAAACAATTAACAAACAAAAATTAATATGAATGCAATTCTGTTGTGAATACAATTTTGCAACCTCCTCCTCCTTCTTCTTCTTCTTCTTCTTCTTCTTCTCCTCCTCCTCCTCCTCCTCCTTCTTCTCTATGTTCCTTTTTTTTTCGATTTTGTTTTCACCAAATTCGAATTCGAATCCGTATTCACTTGTGCATTGGTAACCCTATAAGAAAAATTTGAAATTATTAAATATGAATGTATAAAAAATCAAACAATATATGATGTATGAATGCTAATGTATATTACTAATATCTACTGAATCTCAAATATGTAAACAAACTCACAAAACAATCGAAAAAAGGACAGAAAATCAGAAATACAAAAAATATTTTGTATATTTTTCAAAAACGAATATTTTTCTTAAAATTCCAACAAATTTATATTCCAATCATCAAAACATACAAATTTACAATCTTAGTAACAATCAAAATTTGTATTTAAAAAAATATTGTATTTCATGACAAAAAAATGTATTTCTTACAAATGCTGAGTAAAAAAAATAATTAACAAACAAAAATTAATATGAATACAATTCTGTTGTGAATACAATTTTGCAACCTCCTCCTCCTCCTCCTCCTCCTCCTCCTTCTTCTTCTTCTTCTTCTTCTTCTTCTTCTGCTTCTTCTTCTTCTTCTCCTCCTCCTCCTCCTCCTCCTCTTCCTCCTCCTGCTGCTCCTGCTTCTTCTGCTTCTTCTTCTTCTCCTCCTCCTCCTCCTCCTCCTTCTTCTTCTTCTATGTTCCTTTTTTTCCGATTTTGTTTTCACCAAATCCGAATTCGAATCCGTATTCACTTGTGCATTGGTAACCCTATAAGAAAATTCCTTCTTCTTCTTCTTCTCCTCCTCCTCCTCCTCCTCCTGCTTCTTCTTCTTCTTCTGCTTCTCCTCCTCTTCCTCCTCCTCCTCCTCCTGCTCCTGCTTCTTCTTCTTCTTCTACTTCTTCTTCTTCTCCTCCTCCTCCTCCTCCTCCTCCTCCTCCTCCTTCTTCTTCTATGTTCCTTTTTTTTCGATTTTGTTTTCACCAAATCCGAATTCGAATCTGTATTCACTTGTGCATTGGTAACCCTATAAGAAAATTTTGAAATTTTGAAATATGAATGTATAAAAAATCAAACAATATATGATGTATGAATGCTAATGTATATTACTACAATCTACTGAATCTCAAATATGTAAACAAACTCACAAAACAATCAAAAAAGGACAGAGAATCAGAAATACAAAAAATATTTGGTGAATATGAAAACAAAATCAGAAGAAAACTCACAAAATATTTGGTGACTTCGAAATTACTTTTATCAATTGAGAGATTTCTTGAATTAATTGATAGATTTCTTGAACAAATTGGGAGAAAAAGGAAGAGTTAATTTTTCTTGAACAATGAATGAGAGAAAAATTGGGAAAACGTGAAGAGCGAAAGAGAGAGAATATTGACTTAAGTTAAAACCCAGAAAGAAGGGTACTGGATAATAAAGATATTTTTTTTCTTTTTTACTGGTTAGTGGTGTAGAAATTGATCCAATGTGGGACTGTTTTGAGAAATAAAAGGAAAGGAAAATAGTTATATTAGGATACAAATCATTTTCTAAAATATTGACATTTTGATATTTTTAATAATTATTTTAAGGTGGAGATGTTTTTACTAATTATGTTAGGGATTGCGACTAGTTTGCTAATTTTTCCAAATTTTAATAGGATTTCGAAAGAATCAACAAATACAAAAAAAAAAAAAAAGAAAAAAAAAGTCTTTGTTGCTACTTTTGATCTTCTGATTCACATTTATCGGGTCATTCGTACATTTGCCTCTATTTTCTACTATTTTTTTTGAGCAACTTTCACATATAGCAAACATAAAAAATCATATTTGTATGTTATAACTATAGTTTGCATAATTGCGCTCCATAGCAAACATAAATATGTATATTTCACTATACATATACAAAAGAAAGCAGTTGTATAATTTCGCTATACATATACAAAAGAAAGCAGTTGTATAATTTCGCTATACATATACAAAAGAAAGCAGTTGTATAATCTGCTTTGGTATACATATACAAAAGATCAATTGTATAATCTGTGTTTGTATAAAGCGAGAAAGAGAGAAAGACAAAAGAAAACTGGGCAATGGAAGATTGTATTTGTATAATCATAAGTGTATAAGATGAATATATATGCATTTGTATTTGTATATATAATTTTCTCTCGCTTTATACAAACACAAACGCAATGTATACATTTGTGTTTGTATAAAGTGAGAGAAGCGAGTGAGTCTCACTCGCGAGATCTGGGAGAGGAGAGAGAGGGGAACGAAAATACATGTATATATATAATTTTCTCTCGCTTTATACAAACACAAACACATTTATACATTTACGTTTTTGTATAAAGTGAGAGAGGCGAGTGAACGAGCGAGATTTGGGAGAGTGGCGAGCGAAATCTGGGAGAGGGGAGAAAGGGGAACAAAAATATATGTATATATACAATTTTCTCTCGCTTTATACAAACACAAACGCATTTTATACATTTGCGTTTGTATAAAAGTGAGAGAGGCGAGGGAGAGAATGAGAATGGCGAGCGAGATTCACTAGGAGAGAGGCGATATAGCGACAGTTTGTTATGGGGTACAATTAAATCAAACTATGATTATAACATGTAATTTGAATTAATAGTTTGCTATTATATACAATTTTCCCTTTTTTATTATCCCTCGTATAAATAACTTTTTAAAGAATAAAATTTAAGCATTAATTTATTACTAAAAATAAAAGTCAAAAACTAATCCATTTAAAAGATAAACGAGTAATTTTATGACAATTATGACATTTGGTAAGATTATAAAATGAACAGATTCAAACGAAATGATGGATCAAATGAGTTAAAAACGTGAAAGCACGTATGGTAATTCGATTGGTTTTAAATTTGCTCGGATCAATATAGATTGGTATAAAGATTGATTTCTTATATAATCACTTAATTAATATTTTATTATTTTTTAAAAGATTACCTGTCATTTTAATATTTTAATTTTTTTCAACTAAAATATTGTCTTTCTAAAATATTAATTACTAATTAAATAATTTATCTGAGAAATGAATTCATTGGTCAAATCATATATATATATGCCTCTAATCATATTTCTCTTTTTTGTGATTTTTTGGGATTTTTCCTCATTTTAAAATACATAAAAATATTATGGCTTTATATTTAATTATTTTCTGTCACGATCCAAAAATGGACGTGATGGCACTCGTCTTATCCCACCAAGACGAGTCAGCCTAAAGCTCAGCCTTTACAATAAAATGCGGAAATTTTATAATCAACTCAAAAATACCCCCAAAATTTGGTTGTCACGTGTACAAGCCTCTAAAGTATTACAACTGATTCAAAAGAAAAACACAAGTCTCAAATGACATTGTTTCTAGAATAGAACAAGATCATAATTAAGGAGAAAGAAGGTCCGCTGAAATGACAAGCAGCTAACTCACAAACCTCCACAAGAAGCCTTAGACAAGGAGAAGAGAAAATATTACAAAAGTCCGGGCTAGTAACCTACAAAAAAAATGTAGTTGCAAGGGGTGAGTACCAAACCACGCGGTACTCAGCAAGTAAACCTCTAAACACAAGCTAAGGGGATAGAATACGGGTACTCCTTACACCCCAACCGAACCTCCACAACAACAACATGCATAAAATCAGCCCAACCTAATAGTTCACAATTCACATAACACATTATCTCAACAACAACATTCTAACAATCACATATTCTCAACAACAAGCTCAATATTCATCAATTACAATCTCCACGACTACAACTTGCTTAAAACCAGCCCAACCTAACAATTCACATAGCACATATCTCAACAACAACACTCTAACAATTACATATCCTCAACAATATATAAGCTCAATATTCACCAATCAAAGTTCCACAGAAATGCACTCACAAGATCAGCAAAACACAATATCAAGTTCAGTAATGATAAATATGTGCAATGCAATAGAATGTAATGTCAAGTATAGTGATGCATGTCTGACCTAGTGATACACACCCGCTGTCTCTCAGTCCGGGACCCATGGGTGACATATCTGTCCATGCATCCATCGCGGCGCACGATACGTCCCTCGATATATAGTATCCATCGCGGTGCGCGATACGTCCCTTGAAAAATAGTATCCATCGCGGCGCGCGATACGTCCCTCGAAATGGTATATCCTCTTATCACATAACACTTATGACAACTATGTCTCAGAACCAATGCAAATGACATGTTCACACAAATAATGAGGAGATGACCATTTTCATAACAATACACAATTCACAACAATACAACCGTGATACAACATCAACAATGATTCAACAAGCCATTCAACCCAGTCTCAAACATCACACATCAACAATTAAACACATTGCCTTTTATTACCCCTTTTTCATCATTAGAAAATAATCAATATATACAAGTCAACCCATCACCAAGTCTCATTACCCCCAAACACATATCACAAGGAAATACACGAATTCCATACACTTAACAAGGGTTTGGAAATCCACTTGCCTCAAATAGTCAAACAATCATTCCGAGACTTGAGTCTTCCCTTTCGTTGAACTTCCAACTCAAAGCAATCTATTCACATTTATAATCACAATAGGATTTCAAAACTAACCACACTCAAATTACTAAAGGTCTAGCCTAGACCCAAAAAGTCACTCAATTTATAATCAAGTTCCTAATCTTGGTGCCAATTAAAATGTCAACTCTCATGTTTTCCGAATTTCAAGCCTAGAATTAAGTCATAATTTCTCCAAACACTACAACCCTAATAGCTTTCATATAATATAATACACTTAATATTTAATTAAGTATCTCAATATATCATAACTTGAATAATTATGTGATAATAAAATAAGAATTAATAAATATGAGAACCACTGATTACGAAACCAGTGATGGAATCGCATAAGCCAAGGAACCCAACGCCTCGCCTGTCACTTCCACACGAGACAAAACTCAATTTCAACTATATGTAGCCAATAATCAGTCAAACATTATTTTCTCATTAGCCCTCAATAAATGACCTTGATTTTCCAATTCAAATCATAATTTGCAGTCATTAATGTACTATAAAAGACTATGTTGTTCACCATTATAATAATAACAATAATATACTCCATTCCATACACACAATTGCATATATTTGACATGGTTACATATTACCTGGACATGAAGTATTCTCCAGTCGGTAGCAGCTTTATGTAGGTAAGTCTGACTCCTTTTCTTTTCTTAAATTATGAACCAAAAATTCTTTAACCCTAATAATTTATTTTCCTATATGGGTCCAGTGTTATATGGTATTAACCAAATTATAAACTTAACCCATTAAGTATTAACTAAAATTAGATATTTAATAATTAACCATCAATTAATTAACTTTAGTTAAACGAATATTCAAAATTTCCGAAAATACATTTCCTCACTAAAGAAAAAACATAAAACTAACATTTATGCCCACTAAAAGTAATCAGTTGCTCGCCATTAACTTATGGAAAAAAAAAACCAATAACTCACCATTAATGTTGCCCAAAACTTTCTAGCGGAAAAAGAAAAACTCTTTCTCCTTCCCTATAATTAACATTTATATTTATTAAAAGGTATTGATGTTTCATTAATATTAAATAGTAAACATTAGTGTTGCACGATTTTTTTGCCCAGAAAACCCGATTTCAATCCCCATCTCCTTTCCACTAATTAATATTTATTAAAAGATATTAAATGTTGCACTTCTTCAAATTCTGGGTCTCAATAAACTTGTAGTATAAATTTAGGAATAAAGCTTCAACAGCCCCATGTGCTAGGTAAAAAACTCATGATTCAATATTTCATCAGGTAATTCTAATTATTATTTTTATTGGATAATTGTATCAACAAACTTATTAGTGATTATACATGGTTCTAGGTGATACTATGATCTCTTCTTAAAATTTTCTTATGCATGGACGTTTATTGTTATGAATTCTAAGTAATATATTCATTCTTTGATTGTTAAGTATAATTTTTACTGAGTTTGTTCCATCATTTGTAGAAAGTGAAAAGAAAAATGTATCAACAAGCTACAACAACTATTCAAATGGACTTCTTATCAAACTACTTATTCTGAGTATCTCAAATATATCTTTTTGATTATGCTTCTAGATATAACTATTTAAATATTTATAAGATGCAATTTTACTTAATACATGTGGTATATTTGTTTTGTTTCTTTTAATTTGTTGGCTTAATTTTCTTTTTTTGTTCATTATTTTATATAAGATTTTTTTCTTCTTTGTGTGTTTTCGTAGATGATTACAAAAATAATAATTGTTCATAAATAAGAACGTTGAATGAAAACTGATCTCTCATCGCGTATAAGCTTTAGGTTATTATTGTTTTCATTGATATTATTTCTCACAACATTTAGATATCCGAATGCTTGATCTTAATTAGTTTTAAAAAATAATGTGAATAAAATTATATTTTCTTATGCACAAAATTGATTGACTGAGAAATGAAATCAAACTTAATTTTGACATATTTAAAGTTTCAAATTTAGTTCGAATTACGTTGACTATCTATTTTTAAATTTGAATAATCACGTTTTAGTATGAGTTGAATTTGTATTTGTCTTTTACATGAGTGATTTGAATATAAGTTATTATCAATAGTTTAGCAAATAAAAAAAACTTGAATTGAATTAGCACCATAATTTTCTAATTTATCCAAATATATGATAGCTTGAAATTTAAAATTAATATCTAATGCGAATAAAATTATATTTTCTTACGCACGAGATTGATTGGCTGAGAAATGAAATCAAACTTAATTTTCGCATATTTAAAGTTTCAAATTTAGTTCGAATTAAAAAGAGTGAATTACGTTGTACTGACTATTTTTAAATTCGAATAATTACGTTTTAGAATGAGTTGAATTTGTATTTGTCTTTTACATGAGTGATTTGAATATAAGTTATTATCAATAGTTTAACAAATAAAAAAAAACTTGAATTGAATTAGCACCACAATTTTTTAATTTATCCAAATATATGATAGCTTGAAGTTTAAAATTAATATCTATATATATTTATATATAGTTGGTCATAGACAAAGCGATGTTACAACTCTATTCTTAATAACCATATTTTTCTTTTTTTTTCCCCTCAATTTTTACCATTTTCTTATTTTGGTAACCTGTGTTTGTTATTAAAAAAAAAACAAAAGTCACTACATCAAATATTTCTCCTGACTATATGCTACTCATTTATTTCCAATTACTCACTATTAACTACCAACTTATTATATTCAAGTCTCTTTAATGTGTTGATACCTATTATTTTAATTTAAAATTTTAACATCAATTAAATAATTACTTAATTGATTATGGGAAGATAATTACTATAAAAGATGACGAAAGATGAAAGACGTTAGATTTCGAATAAGTAATGAGAATATTAAAGTAAAAAAATGTATTAAAATTTTGATAACAATCTTTGAATAACAACAAGAATTAGGAAAACAAGAAAATAATAAAATAAAATAAATAAATAAATATAGAAAGGATCGAAAGAAATAATGGTCTAGAAAACTAAAAAGAGGAAGTAGAATAAGAGAGGAAAAGAAAACGGAGATAATCAAGAAGAAAATAATGAAAACTTGAGGGAAAGTAACCTATTTTCTAAACTAGAGCTTATTATTTAGGGTATGAACAAATAAGGAGGAGATTAGATACGAGAATCAAAAAAAAAAGATTTTGAAAAAACTAATAATTAAAAAACGACATTAAAATACAATTCATTTCTACTTATATCTACCTTTACTTTTCATTTCATGCTTTACTTTATTTTATTAGAATACATTTTTTAATTTATATTATTGATTTTGTAAGGATATATATGAAATTATGGATGTATGTTATTATTTCGATTAAATTTTAATAAGTTTATTTCTAAATTTATAAATAGTTTTTATGGCCGCGCGAAGCGCGAAAATGTTCACTTGTATATAAATGTAATGGGTTATTGTCCGGTTCACCTAGCTCAAGACAATTTCTCAGTGCACCATATACACAATTTTTTTCTACTTATCCATTTATTTCATTATTTACTTATTTATATTACTAGAAAATTTGACTAACATATATAGTAGAGTAGAGTACTATATCTAGTTTAGGCATTGAAATAGCAAGTTGAGATTCTATTAGGTGATACTAGGATAATCTATTTCAATCCAAAAATTTTGAGTTGTCATCAATGATATCACTCGCTCTACTAGTCAAACTTTGGGACATTACTTATACCCTGCCTAATTTTGACTAATATTTTGGTTGAGAAAATTTTAAAATTCGAAACTTTACATAAATTTGTGCATGAATACAAGTGAAATGAGAACAAATGAATATAAGTAATATAAGTATGAATGAACATAAGTGAAATTAAAGTGAATGAATACAATTTTTTTTTTTTTTTTGCATATTTTGTTGTTTGTATCTTTGTATACACGCGAACCGTATTTGTCAAGACAGACTGATGTTAACTCCTTAGCGTCTGTTGATTTTGATAAATGACACCTAAATATTCAGTCATACTCTTCGCAAGAAAACACATCAATAACAAAGGAAACCAAATATAAAGCATAAATGTCAAAATAAAGATATGTCCTGATCTTTAAAATCAATCAGAGATTCCAGAATCAATCAACCAAATCATGATTAATCAGAGATTCCAAAAATCAATCAAGTAGATCATGATTGATATGAGAAAACAAATATCCAGCCAAGATTCAAGCAAGCTACAAAAGGAAGGAAGAATCACCAATCCAGCAAGAATCAAGCAAGCTACCAAAGGAAGAAAGAAAAACAAATCAGGCGAAGAATCAAGTAGATCGTCACCAAGAAGAAAGCAATTATGTCATGCACATATCTGATATGGACATGACTTAGCTAATCGCCTCAATCAAGGGATCCCTCAACATCCTTGATTGAGATAAACTCTCTTGGGTTTTCCTTACAAGAGCATCAACCTATCTATATAAACCTCCCTTAGTGTTAGTTGTGAAGTACGCACTACACTTGAGCTTATATTGTAATCTTCTTTTATCTTTCATAAAACTTTGTACACACTTGAGTTAACAATTGAAAAGAAATTAAAAGAGAAAGAAAGATATAAGTGTAGGTTATACAAGTAGAGGTTGTGTCAAAGAAGAAGATTTGATTTGCATATCTGACAAGGCTCTCAACTGTAACATTCTGTAACACCTAAGTTCTCAACAAGCTCTTAAGGAACCCTTGTAACCCAAGGGGACTGGAAGTAGGCACCACATCGGTGTTCCGAACCAGTATAAAATATGACATAATACATAAATAGGATCTTTAACTTGGCATCAATTAACAACTATGACCCTAAACTTTGCCAATGCACAAGTAGGCACTTTAACTATCACAAATTTTAACAATTAAACACTCGTATATCACAGGCAAAGTGCACGATATTGTAACGACCCGGGGTTATCCCCTAGACGAAACACGATGTACTTGACCCCAAAAGGGTCTCATCCAATCCCTTAACATAATCATAGACATAAGGATTAAAATAATGCGGAATTTAAAACTTTTTACAATAGACATCATTTCATAAAAGACACATAAGAGTCTAGACTTTGTCTCAATCACCATCTAATACAATACAGAGTCAATAAGGGTCACAACCCTTTATACAACATAGTCTCAAATATAGGAAATACAAAGAAACTAGACATGAATGATGGCTTGTCCTCGGACCATGAGGACTCACCAAGCTTGGAGAATAGTCAATCCAAGTTGTACTCAAGTGAAGAAGTGTGTCTCAATGATCGGAACCTACACTTACAGAAAATGGAGAAATATGGGTTTGCACATAAGTACTAAGTATGGAAGCCATGCATAAAAATCCTTAAAATAAGCATAAAAGGGACATTTAGTTGAAATCATGCATTTATCGAGTTTAAAAGCCATAATGCTATAAAGAAACATAAGTCAAACATATCATAAGCAACCCAAAGCTATACTTGTGCAATGCCAAGGCAAGATCCCATAACCCTACCAAATGCTAAGTACCACTTATAAGTCACCAACATCATACATATCATGTCTTAACCTCATTCATAACCAATACTCATATTCAAGGAAGCATTCATACTCATAATTTGTAACAAGTAAAGTCAATCTTAACAACCATACATATCATACATACATAATTCATAAGTCTTCATAGCATAAAAGAACCTCACTACAATCCCCTCTTAAGGCCCACTTGTGCAATGCATAAATTGGAAGCCGGACTTTCTAGCGTAAAAGCTTCCATCTCATTTTCATATACACTCGGTGCTAAGCATAACACCGTTTAAAAGTCATATTAAGTCTTTACTTAAGTTCATGTTCATAGAAGAATGCCCTAGGCACTCATGTCAATATAGTATCATAATTGCTCATGGATTCATTAGGTGAGAATGTCCTTTCAACCTTAGAATCATCAATATGTGAGTAAACCTTTCACATCGTATTCATAGTGTGTTCATGAGAATAGCCTTTCATTCTACACAACACTACTATCATAATAATAGACATAGCATACATAGTCATGTGTAAGGGTAGGGGAGAATAATCTTACAAATATACCACAAATACACAATAGTCATAGGATCATCACTATCTAAGTGAATCATGAATTCATATACAATCCTTATCAACATATACAACCCTAACAAGTTGCCTATGCATCAAGATCAACCCTAACTTCTAGAATTACCACATTAGATGGAGGGATATCATGATTCAACCACTCAATAAATTTAAACATAGTAAATTATCAAGCTTCCATGATCAATCAAACCACACCTTAGTTCATAATTTAGAAAGATGGGGGAATCAGGGATCCACGGGAGATTTTTCATCATAATTCAACAATACTCCAACATTCCAATCATAAATCATCATAATTAACCATAATAAACCATAATTAAACAATTGAAATCATTTTGGAAGGAGACCCATGACATAGAATGAAACCCTAGGTTATTTTGGGGTAATTGGAAGTCTTAAAAACATAGTTTGAAGGGGCTCTGTGGGGGATAGCTACCCAAAGATGAAAATAATCTATACCTTAGGTTTATTTACACAATAAATTAGAGAAGAAAGGATGTTTCTTGAACCCCTATCTTGACCTTGTTCTTGCTCTTTAATGGAGTCTTAGAGAGAGAAAGTTTGGAGAGGTTTTGATTTGGTTTTGGGAATTTATGTTAATGACTTTAGATGGGTTATTTTAGGTGGAAAAAAAATACTTATATAGTCCTTTAAAATAAGCTTAAAAATGACACCACATAACTATTAATTAATTAGGAAATTACTAAAGAACCCCTGGACCCAACTACCAAAAGGCAGTTTCATGGGTGATCCATACTTGAGGACCCACGAACCATGGGTAGGACCACGGCCCGTGCTGGTCATCCGTGGTTTGCTTCAGAGAGTGGGGAGGGCCTGGGGAGGACCAGGGGAGGCCAAGCCTCGACCCACGACACCCCACCTACGGGGCGTGGATCCACCCACGATTCGTGGGTGCCCATTCGTAGGTCCTGCTGTTTTTGACAGCTTTTTGGGCCTTCTCTTGGGTCATCCTAAAGGACCCTTAGGGGGGGGTCATTCCTTGATGTTTAGGTCCTAAAACATTTTTACTATATAGGGGAGGTTATTTTACGACTCTTGACTTCACGTTTGACCCCATTTATGCTGTTAGACTACATGTTAGGCTCTAGCTTAGGTCATTAGATTTCTGGGGTGTTACAGATATACAAATACTTCTACGTGTCTGCCAACTAATTAGAATAAATACACGTGGATTTTTTGATTAAAAAAATGAAAATAAAACAAAATAAATATCAATTAACAACTTTGACCATATGCTTAGAACAGAGAACAACGTTTCCTCTTTCTTCTCTACAAAACCCTAACCCTAAGTTCCTACATTTCATCCTTTGAATCAAAGGTAAAATTGTGCTAAAAATTCACGTACTTGGATGTCTATCTATTCTTCTTCCTCAATTTAGTCGAGGTATGTTTAATTTTCCCATATGAAATTTCATTTTTGATAATTTTATATAAAAATTAGGATTTTTTTACCACAACTATAAATTTGCTCTTTTTTCACAGTATTGAACATATGGGTCACATTATCACTGTTTTTCACCATGGAAGTAGCGTCAATATGTTTCAAAATTGGACAATATTATATTTAACATAGATACGGACCACTTCTCTTTGACCGAAATGAAATCTTATGCAAAAGATGCTAGGTATGATGACTTTGAAGCTTTTTATGTTGAAGACCCTACTACCCATATATTTGTGAAGTTAGAAAGTGATAGTCAACTATACAACTGTGTTAAAGAATTATGGAGTGGGTCCTATTTTAATTTGTATCTGAAGCATGTGATTGTTGAAGAAGGGGCCCCACTACTAGCACTGTCTTATGAACATTTTCTGGTGAAAAAAATATTCAAGAATTGGGGGATTCCTCTAGAGCTTCACATCCTGAGGATGGTATAAATGGGACCTTAAATGAGGGAGATGGTGATGATAATGGCGAAGAAAATACCGACTCTCTTGACTTTAAAGAGGAAGATTTAGATGGAGTTCCGGATGAGGATGATGATGAAGTTGATGAAGAATTGAGAGCCTTCAGAGAAAATTTGAGACAAGAAAAGAGGAATGAAGCTGCAAAGCCAAAAGAGAGAATTAAAAAATCTTCCAAGAATCAAGAGGTTGAGCTTGGAGAAGCTGGCATAGAAAAGGGATTTGACGATATAATAATGAATAAGGCAACTAAGTATATTGGTAGGTAATGAAGAGTTTATTTATTCATCAATGAACCAAGTGAAGATAGTGATGAAGAGCTAGATGATTAAGCACAACTAGGTGTTGATTTACCTTCAAGAAGAAAAATAAAAAAATTGATGTAAGATAATGTAACGAATTGTTCCCGTCGTTATAGAAAAGACAACAGAGAAAATTTTTGGGCCTGAAAACTTTTTCGTAGTAACTTGGAATTTCTCAACCTAGTCCAGATTTGAACGATATCGGAGTCAGTAAGGTCTAGGAAAATCTGGTCATAATTGGGCGATCTTAACTATGATTTTGATCATGTGAGTAGATAGCTAAGACTTTAAGGAACCCGTGGCACTTTACCGAATTGAATTCGGGTGAGTGGAACTCTCGAAAATGAGCTTAGCGTTAACAGATAGTTTATGAGTGTCATGGGTTGAAGGTGTATTGTGAAATGGGAGTTTGGAACTCTTAAATCGACTCAATGGTTTCGTACAAGCCACTATGGCAGGATGGGGGCCGCTCTAGCGGGTTAGTCGGGAATTAAGTCAGAAATAAACGCCAAAAATGTTTTATTCTGCACTTTTTGACTTTGAGAGCCAAAGAACGACCCCAGATGTTTTCTTAACAGTTTTCCACCATTCATGATGCTAAAGGTAAGGTTTTCCCTCATCGAATCCATTTTTTGATTCGTAGAACTTAGTTTTGTGGGTAATTATTGTTGAGGAAGGGTTTTGGAACTGTTTGGATGGTGACAAAATCTCTAATTTGGATATTGGGATCATGAGATTGATCTAGGGTTGATAGTGTTAACTTTAATCCGGGTAATTAGATATCGTTTATTGATTCCCGTGTTATATTGATTGTTGTAGACCAATGATGAGTCCACGATTTGAACTCATTTAGGGCTTTATTTGGATAGATTTAGTGTCCTTAAATGCTCATTTGTGCCAATAATTGATGTAAAACCCTTGATTTCTAGGTATTTGGATTGAAGAACAAAGCATGGACACTAATTTGCAAAAAGGAACGAAGCGATCTAAAAGAACGAAGAAATGAAAGCCTGGTGAGTGCCAAATTCCTTTGGCGAGTCACCGAATGGCCATTAGCTCGCCTAAAGTTCCACTGTGCCAAGCCCTAAAAGAGAAAATCAAGTCAGCGAGAGAAATGAGCAGTCGGCGAGTTACTGAGTGGTTTCGCGATGCAGTGTTGGATCGCCCAAAGTTACAGAACTTGAAGATGTTGAAGGCCAAAGCAAAAAGGCGATGGAACTGACTAAAGGGCGGATCGCCGAGCTGATCGGTGAGCCCGACTTACTGCGCCAAATGGTCCTTCACAACATATTTTTGGTGACTATAAATACGTTTTTGAACATTTAGTTTAGTATTATTATTGATTTGGATATCATGATATCAGTTATCAGAATTATCTTTCACATTGAACTCTCAAAATAAAGACTAAGTTTTCCTTAGCTTTGAAGAATTGAAGTTTTCCATTTTTGAGAAATTGGAAGTGGGTTTTTGAGATTCTTCAATTTGGACCTTTGTAAAGACTAAATTATTCTTACCTAGTTGATGGAAACACAATTTGGTAATGATTTTTATCTTTTTATGATGTCTAGCTTAAACCCCAATTCTTGGGATGTGATTAGGTGATTATGGGTTGATTTAGCTGCTGGGTATTGCTAATTGTTAGTTTAAATTCTGTTTAGAAGTGATTTCAATCATTAATTGTGGTTAAAATTAAAGCATTGTAGTTGCAAATGTAGTTCTACCTTTGTGTTTTTGGCTTTCTCGAGAGAGTGAATCCTAAACCCTTTTCCACACATTCATCTCTAGAGAAAGAATGGACTAAGGCGTAGGCTGTTCTTAATTGCTTGCTTGTTGGTGTTCGAGAAAAATCGACTTTATTCGGGGTAAATTGTTCTAGAGAAAGTTTACCTCCTCTATAGTCTAGCCTATTCACTAATTTACAGTTATTTTCTAATAATTGCAATTACCTATTTGTCTACATTAGCCTATAATCGAATCACATCCCAAAAACCCGTCTCATTATTGTTAATTTTGTGTTGTTTGCTGCTGTTGTAGTTGATAATTACAATCAAAATCCCCCTGTTATTTGACATTTGTGTCACCCCCTGATTTGAAGTATGTTTTTATTCGACAATTTCTATTCATATGATTGACTTGAGCATATTCATACTTTCCTATTGAATCTTAAACATGTACCACTCTCTGTGGGATTCGACCCCAACTCATTTAGTTGGGTTATATACCAACTAACGATCGTTGACGCTTAGAATCAGATGAAGTGTCTTTGATAACGTTATTCAATCAAAATGGTGACGCTGTCGGGGATGTATCGTTGGTTAAGATTCTTTAGTTAAGTTGAATTTTGTTCTTGTTAGTTATAGTTGAATCTACTTATTTTTAGTGGTGGTTTGCTTGTGGCTTGCTGAGCAGAGAAATTAAGCATATCTGATAGCAACGGTGACTGAATGGATCACCCCCCTTTGAGCTTGATGATTCTTAGGGATGACATCCTAACATTCAAGCAATTGGAGGGTGAGACCATTTATGAGTTGTGGCAAAGATTTAAAGCCCTATTGCAGCAGTGCCCAACTCATGAAATTCCAGATAGAATGCTTCTAGAATGCTTCTATAGAGGTCTTGGTCCGGAGAATAGAGAAGTGGTTGACCAAAATTATCCGGGTGGTCTCATATGACTACCCTATGCAATAGCAGCCCAGCTCCTTGATCACATGGCCAAGACCAACAAAGAGATTGAGAAGGACTAGATTTTGGCCGCACTGTTGACTCAACTGGATCTCGTGGCCAAAAAGATTATGGAATTGGAAGTACCGGAAAAAAAGAAAGACCGGTACATTCCACCTCACAAGCGTATCAAGCCCAAGCAATATGAGGGTGGACAGATAGGAGAGATACTCTCACTCATTCTCCATAAAGTCGAAGAACACCACAAAGTGTCACAATTGAATTAGATGACTGCTTCTTATTCCATATCTATTCAGCTGCTGGAGACCCAAATGGGTTATGTGTTATCTCGTCTCTACCCCACAAATCAAGATTGAGTGGGGAAATCGTGCCACGACGTTAACTAAGACGCTTCTTGGGAGGCAACCCAAGTCTTTATCATTTTGTTTTTGTTTGAGAAATAATTGTGTGTTGATTGTGCAAGTTAAAGTGTAGGATGTGTTTGAAAAGTTCAGATTAGCGAACTAAATGTCCAGTCAGTGACTTGCCGAAGAGGTCGGCGAGCCCAACTTAGACTGCTGTTGGACTCAAGGAATTTTGAAATTGGAGTTTGTAATACTTGAAGCCCAGGAGCAAATTGGCGAATCGCCGACCAGGTCAGCGATCTCGATTTTGTCTACAGTTTGGACTCCCACATTAACTGAAGGTCCTGTAAAACTCGGCGAGGTAAGTACCCACTCAGCGTGTCGCCAAGTGGGTCATCGAGCAAAACTTATTTCGCCGAATGGGTGAGAACTGGACGGTTTTAAAGGACAAAAGTTCAACAGTTCAACATCTTTCACATTCCCTCACTTTTCAACTATCCAAACTCACACCCGCATTATATTTTCCTGTAATTTTGTTTTACTATCGCTTTCTACTCGTCATTTGTGTGTTCGGAGTTAGATTCTTTGCCGCCTAGCTTTTCAACTTGTTTATTCGGCTTCTAAGGTGGGTTTTACGAACCCCAAATTTATATTTAGAAACTTTTACTCTTTTGCAATTGAGTTTATCTTAGTGAAGTGTGCCGGGCCTCTCTGAATCGTAATTGCGTATGTGTGTGCCTATTTTAATTTAAATATCATGCCTATGATGCCTTTATTGTTTAATTCTCGAGTATTTTGTACCTTAAAATTGATTAAAATTGTGGGGTGTTGCTTAAATGTTGTTGGGTCTAGTCGGGTGAAGTCTAAATAACCCATATTTGTGCCAAATGATGTAATTTTCCCAATGATAGAGCGGTTGACGTCATTCTTAAGGGCAAAAATTGTCAAATGGCCAAATTTGGCCAAATCGGGAGAAGTCTGAGTATTCTGGGGGCATGGGTGTAATGGGTCTAGGTTTAATTGAATGGGTGCATGTTTTTATTTTGTTTTCGGGGGCTGCAGGGTTGAATTTGAAAGTTGGGGTTGAAAGTAGGCACGTTGGGGCGTTTCGCTAGCTGAGTCGAGCTCGCCGAACCACTCGACGGTTAGCCGAATCCCCCTTATCGCCTTTAATTTCATGCCAAATATTGAGTTTGGGTTTTGTAACTTTTGGCGAGAAGCCTGAGTTCGCTGAGTGCACTCGACAACTCACCGAAAGTCCTTCTTGATCGCCCTTTCTGCGCCCCTAACCCCTAAAATGCACTGTAACTTTCAGCGGGCTAGTCCTTGCTCACTGAATGCTATATCCGATAGGCTAATTTTTCTAGAAAATTGTGAGCCTATCCTTTCGGCGACTCGCCGATTGGTTCAGCGAGTCTGTTTGCAATTGTTTTTCTGTGCATTTGCTTGAACTGTTCCTAATTCTTTTTAATGTTTTTGCAGATATGGCTAGAACCAACCTAGACATGTCACACTGTAAAAGAGCACGGGGCATTGATTCGTCGAGTTCCTTTGGCGAGTCACCGAAAGGCCATTACCTCACCTAAAGTTCCAGTGTGCCAACCCCTAAAGGAGAAAATCATGTCGGTGAGGGAAAGAAGCAGTCGCCGAGTCACCGCGTGGTTCAGCGATGCAGTGTTGGATCTCCCAAAGTTACAGAACTTGAGGATACTGAAGGCCAAATCAAAAAGGCGATGGAATTGACCGAAGGGCGGATCGGCGAGCTGATCGGCGAGCCTGACTTACTGCGCCGAATGGTGCTTCACAACATATTTTTGGCGACTATAAATACGTTTTTGAACATTTAGTTTAGTATCATTATTGATCTGGATATCAAGATATCAATTATCAGAATTATCTTTCACATTGAACTCTGAGAATAGAGACTAAGTTTTCCTTAGCTTTGAAGAATTGAAATTTTCCATTTTTTGAGAAATTGGAAGTGGGACTTTTAGATTCTTCAATTTGGACCTTTGTAAAGATGAAATTAATCTTACTCAGTTGATGGAAACACAATTTGGTAACGATTTTTATCTTTTTATGATGTCTAGCTAAAACCTCAATTCTTGGGGTGTGATTAGGTGATTGTGGGTTGATTTAGCTGATGGGTATGCTAATTGTTAGTTTAAATGCTGTTTAGAAGTGATTTCAATCATTAATTGTTGTTAAAATTAAAGAATTGTAGTTGTAAATATAGTTCTACCTTCGTGTTTTTGGCTTGCTCGAGAGAGATGTTTTAAAACCAAGATTATTGATTGATGGTCTGTGGGTAATGGTTGTCATGTGTTCAGCTCAAGAGAGTGAATCCTAAATCCTTTTCCACACATTGAGCTCGAGAGAGTGAATGGACTAAGGCGTAGGTTGTTCTTAATTGCTTGCTTGTCGGTGTTCGAGAGAAACTGACTTGATTCGAGGTATATTGTTTGGGAGAAAGTTTACCTCCACTATAGTCTAGCCTATTCACTAATTTACAATTATTTTCTAATAATTGCAATTACCCATTTTCCTACATTAGCCTATAATCAAATCACATCCTAAGAACCCGTCTCTTTATTGTTATTTTTGTGTTGTTTGCCGCTGCTGTAGTTGATAATTACAATCAAAACCCCCTGTTATTTGACATTCGTGTCACCCCCTGGTTTGAAGTATGTTTTTATTCGACATGTCTATTTCTATGATTGACTTGAGCATATTCATACTTTCTTATTGAATCTTACCACTACTTGTGGGATTTGACCCCAACTCATTTAGTTGGGTTATATGCTGACTAACGATCGTTGACGCTTAGAATCAGATGAAGTGTCTTTGATAACATTATTCAATCAACCAAGAACAAGCGGAAAGAATTCGGAAAGAAAAGGACTAAGTTTCTTAGGGAATTCAAGCTTTGTTCGAGGTAGGTGATGGTTGCGATTTCATGTTGTGTGGTATATATTTGTTTTTGCTTCATTATGATACATGTATGTATGCAAATATTGCATTATTGATCACACTAATAGTAAATGAGGATAGATGAATAATCGAATGCCATGAATCATGACTTGATTGTATGATTATGAGAATGTACTTTGTGATTGTGATTGTGATTGTGATTGTGGCTTGTTGAATGGATCGGGTGTTGTGCTCCGATACACTAACTAGGATCAGTTGCCACATACTAGCATAAATATTGGAACGAGTGTCACGATCCGACATGCTAACTTGGAACGGGTACCATGTACCGGTACACTAACAGTTTGGGTGTGGGTTCCATGAGATAACCTTTGACTTGACATAACTGTATATCTTGAGAATTGTGAAATTATATGTTGTTCGTGAATAATGTTGATATTGTATATGTTCGATGTATGCATGTTATTATTATGTTGTAATGGCTTATGTGTGTTGCACTTAGTGGGATAGCCGCGTGATCCTTACTAGTACACTGTTGTTGATACCGCACTTGCTCTTTCTTTGTTGAGTACAGGGCATCTTCAAGCGGCTACTGACATACCTTGTTTACAAGATCAGTGAGCGTCATCGAATTTAAGGGTGAGCCAGTTCTTCTGGGCTGCCATGAGTTCTCCTTTCATTTATGTCCCCATTTCAGACTTAGACTAGTGCATTATGATTTTCTTATGCTTAATTGGGTTGTACCCATTTTCTTAGACTTGTTGAACTTTAGATGTTTTGGTACATTGACTTTTAGGTTCTAGGCGTTATTTCCGCATTTGTTTGATTAGACTTTTGGAGTTTATGAAAACTCTATTTTTCCTTTAGCATTTAAACCCGATTCTGTAACTTTAAAGGCCCTAGTTTTTTGTTAAGTTGTTTAGTTTGGGTTGTACCAGAGGGTTAGTATGGGTGCCAATCACGATGGTCTGGGTCGTGACAAAGTTGGTATCAGAGCCTAGGTTCTTTGCTCTCGATATACCAAAATGATTCTAGTAGAGTCTTGCAGAATGGTGCAAAGACGTCTGTGCTTTTCTTCGAGAGGCTATAGGACTTTAGGAAATCTCTCTATTTTCTCTTGTCTCCTTTCGTGCTATGACTTGATTCCAATTGGTATATGACGATTCGAATTGATATCTAATCTCCTTCACTCTTTTGTGTGCAGATGGTTAACACTGGTTCAACGGTGTCAGGCCCGTAGCTCCTGTCAATGCTCCAGCTGAGGAATCTGTAACAAGAGGTCGCGGTCGAGGCAGTGGTAGAGGAAGAGCTAGGGGTAGAGGCCGAGGAAGGGTAGTGCCTGCTAGGGAAGGAGCGCCAGTTGAGAATACTCCCAGAAATGAGGCTCCTCCTGCGCATCACGAAGAGGTAGATGAGAATATAGAGGTTGAGAATGAGGAGAATGTTGGACAAGAGAAAGAGGTGCATAGTGAGACTACATGTATTCCTCCCTTAGACCAAGTGTTAGCTCAATAGATTATGTCATTCTTGAAAGGATTAGTTGGTCCTGGAGTGTTTCCCTCTGTTCAAGCAACTCAAGCTCCCGTCAATCCCCCTATTGCTATCACTGTCCCCAAGGTGGGTGGAATTGTATGTAATGATGCTTTCTTCCATCCTTTGTTAGGTCCTGTTATGACTGGTAATGAGCAGGAGATGTTGACTAAGTTCTTGAAATTGAAATTGCCTGTGTTCCATAGTTCTGAGAGTGAGGACGCCTATGAGTTCATCCTAGATTGCTATGAGAGGCTTCATAAGTTGGGAATTGTCCATCAACATGGAGTAGAGTTTGTGACCTTTCAGCTTCAAGGTGAGGCTAAACAGTGGTGGAGAGCTTATGTAGAATGTTGATCTTCGGTTTTGCCTCCACCTACTTGGACCCAGTTTAATGCTCTGGTTTTAGAAAAGTATGTGCCTCAGACTTTGAGAGATTGCAAGAAGGATGAGTTCATGTCTTTGGAGCAAGGTGTATGTCTGTGGCTTCTTATGAGGCCAAGTTCCATGTTTTGTCTAGATATGCTACGCAATTAGTGACTATCGAGGAAGAGAGGATCCGTCTATTTGTTAAGGGGCTAAATTCTGAGTTGCAGGCATTGTTTGTTCACATGACCTCTGCAGGAAAAAGCTTCAATGAGGTAACATATTTTGTAAAGAAAGTGGAGGGAGTGAGGCGATACGGTCAGGCTAAGGCATTATCTAAGAAAGCCAAAAATTTAGGCAACTTTTAGGGATCTTACTCAAGAGGTTCAGGGAAGCCAACACTTGCAGCCCAACCAATTCAGTCCGCTATGCCTGCTTCTACAGGTAATTACACTAGAACTCCACCTCAGAATTGGATTCAGGATAGCCAGGGAGCCGTACCTTCGACGAGCAACAGACCATATTTTGGTCGTACTTGCTATAACTGTGGAGAACCTGGGCATATGAGGAGAGATTGTCCCCACCCACTCATGGATTCCGTGCAATAACAAACTAGAGCAGTGGTACCGACGAGAAATGGTAATAATTGTGGAGGGCGTCCACAAGGTGGCGAGGAGGAAATTAGCGAGGTCGCGAAAGTAGGGGAAATGGTAACGCAAGCAAAGGTACAGTGCAACCAGGAAGGGAAGTCGCCCGTCATGATGACATGGCTCAGTGTTATGCCTTTCTAGGTAAGACCGAGGCGGAGGCGGCTGACGCAGTGATCACATGTACTACTCTTGTCTGTGACTGGATGACTAATGTGTTATTTGATCCGGGTTCTACTTATTTTTGTGTGTCTGTGTGATTTGCCTCAGAATTTTCTATGATTTGTGATATACTTGATGCCCCCATCCATGTTTCTACCCAGTGGAAGAGTCAGTCATAGTCACTCATGTCATCGTGCTTGTCCTATTTTGTTTATGGGTTTTCAGACTTGGGCTGATTTAGTGATTTTGGATATGACTGACTTTGATATAATCTTAGGCATGACTTGGTTGTCCCCCTATTATGTTGTGCTTAAGTAATACTAAGTCCGTAACTTTAGAAATTCTGAGAAAGGAAAAGTTAGAGTGGGAAGGGGTGTACAAGACTAAGCAAACTAAGATCATATCCTCCATTTGTGCCAGGAAACTAGTAGGGCAGGGTTGTTTTGCTTATTTGGCTCATATTCAGGATGTTGAGGTTGAGTCTCCCTCTATTGAGTCTATTCCTGTGGTGTCAGAATTTAGAAAAGTGTTTCCTACTGATTTGCCTGGTATGCCTCCGGATAGAGAGATAGACTTCTGCATTGAATTGGAATTTGGTACCCGCCCCATTTCTATCCCTCCATATCGCATGGCTCTGGCAAAATTAAGAGAGCTTAAGGCTCAAATCCAAGAACTTCTGGATAAAGGATTCATTCGTCTTAGTGCTTCCCCGTGAGGTGCTCTTAAATTGTTTGTTAAGAAAAAGGATGGTAGTATGAGTATGTGTATAGATTACCGACAATTGAATAGGGTCACCATTCGAAACAAGTACCCATGATGATCTTTTTGACCAATTGCAAGGTGCATTAGTTTTCTCTAAGATTGATCTAATGTCTGTTACCATCAATTGAAAATTAGGCCTGAGGACGTGCCCAGGACGGCGTTTAAATCTCGCTATGGGCACTACGTGTTTCTAGTTATGTCATTTGGGTTGACAAATGCCCCTGCAACTTTATGAGTTTGATGAATGGCATGTTCAAACCATTTGTTGATTCGTTTGTTATAGTCTTTATTGATGACATTTTGGTCTACTCTGTAACATCTCTCAAAATAAAATAGGATAATTAGAGCTTCACATGTGTGTTAGTAGTTGATAAACTTGTATAAATGTTTGGAAATGAGTTTATAGTTCAGTTTAGTTGAGTTTGAAGTCAAATGTCAAAGAGACGTTCAAGACGTTCGAAAACTAGTCGTTTGCGTGCTAGTGTGTTCTAGTGTGTCTTGCATATTTTTATGTGTCATATGAAGTCGAAAATAAGTGGAGGTGACCCTAGTGTCTTAACAAATGTTTTTAGGGTCAAAACGTCCGGGTACGACTCCCCGGGACCACCCTAAGGGTTCCCGAGAAAGACCCCAACCCTTGGCTAAACAAGCTGCCAAGGCAGCTTGAAGTTGTGCATGGAGGGAGTGGCTCCACGTTGCCGACCTGCTCCACAAATGGCGAAAAAGTGGCTCCACATCGCGGAGACACCACAGACTCTTTTGTCTCGAAATTTAATTTCCAAAAACTTGTGGGAACACCTCCGCGTCGCGGACTTGTTTCCCGACGAAATTTGCAAAAAATAAAACTCAAGTTTGACTTGTTTAAAAGGTCCAACTAAGTGAGGGGTAGTTTGGGTACTTTGGGGAATTATTATAAACGGTTATTCTACCTATTTTAGGGTATTTTAAGTTGGTTTAAACCCCAAGACCTAGATTGAGACCTCATTATCCAAATTGAACCTTCTCTCTCAAATAAATTCTCGCTCTAGAACTCCATGGAAGACATTGATGAAGCTTCAAGCTAGGGGATGGGTTCCTACGGATTTCTCTTCAAATTCCTAAGGAAAATTAATCAGAAAGGTATGGGGATTTTATCTTTGATTCTCCTTTCAATCAAAGAGCCAAATCAAAGTGATTTCAATGTTTTTCAAAAACACTAAAAATCCCAATTTCAATTCTAATCTTGGGTTCTTGCATGAAAGTATTTCAAATGATGATTTATGTTAATATTGATGGTTTTAAGATAAAAAACTCCATGAACCCTTGCATATCTTGAAATCCTAATTTTGGCTCTAAAGTGGGTGTATTGATTATGAGCTAATAATGCGATATTAATGTGTAGATTGTTATGGGCTATTGATTTATGTATTGTTCTATATTGAATTATGAGGAATTGATGGTCAATTGGGTTATATTGGATGTTGGCCTTGAATGGGCAATTGTGACCTAAGGTTTATGATGATGATGAAGTTGTGAATAGATTATTGATTCTAGTATTTTATATATGTATGTTGTAGATGTTAGAATTGTGAGGTTTGATCCCTTTGAAAGTGGGGAGGTGTTTACTTTATAAGCATGTTGTGATCATGGAGGATATGTACGATTCAGTGACAATTCAAAAGGAGAAGTAGTAGGAGTTGGATCAATCACTCTTAGCTCATCATGTTCTATAAGAAGTATACCTAGGGGAAGGAATCAAACATAATCTGCTTAGCAACAATCAACTATGTGATATTGGATTCAAAGTCTCATTCAATGCTACAACTTGCACCATCAGACATACTACTAAGGACATCACAATCATTGGAGATCGTGTTGATAACATCTATGTTCTAAACAACGTGGACTTACCAACACTTACATGTTTAACTGCAGTATCAAATGATTCTTGGCTATGGCATGGAAAACTTGGTCATGCAAGCATGCATGCCCTAGAAAAACTTTCCAGACTTGATCTAGTCATTGGACTTCCAAAGTTAAAATTCGAAAAAGGACCATATATGTGAAGCCTGTCAACTTGGTAAGCAAACTCATTCTTCATTCAAGATCAAGGATATTGTAAGTACCACTAAACCTTGGTAACTTCTTCACATGGATATCTTTGGTCCCACTCGAACTGCTAGCATTGGTGGTAAGAAATACACTTTCGTCATCGTTGACGACTTTTCAAGATTCACTTGGGCAATATTCTTTTCTCATAAAAATGAGGCTTTCTCTAACTTTGAAGTGTTTTCTAGAAAAGTACAAAGAGAAGCAGGTATCTCATCTCCACAATTCATAGCGATCATGGTGGAGAATTCGAAAATAAAGCATTTTAGAAATTATGTGATAAAAATGGTTTCACTCAAAATTTCTCTACTCCTAGATTAATTCAGCAAAATGGCACGGTAGAAAGGAAGAATTGTTTCTTGATTGAAATCTTCCTGATCACTTCTGGGTAGAAGCAGTAAGCACTGTATGTCATATTTTGAACAGATGCCATATCAGACCAATTTTAAAGAAAACTTCATATGAGTTATAGAGAGGTAAGAAGCCAAATATTAGTTATTTTCATCCTTTCGGATGCAAATGCTTCATTCACAATAATGTTAAGACAAATCTTTGTAAGTTTGATCTGCGAAGTGATGAAAGTATATTCTTAGGTTATGCTCCAGTCAGTCGTTCATTTTGAGTTTATAATAAACAAACCTTAATTGTTGAAGAGTTTGTTCATGCCATTTTTTATGATACTAACCCAAGGATGCAGGAAATAGAATCCACAAATGATGAAATTATTCCTAAACTGAGCACTGAGAATATCTCAAACACTTCTGGAAAATTACAATAGAGAAGTCGACTACTCCAGAATTCCAGTCAACTAGTCCAGACCCTAAGTCGACTAGCCCAATCAAAAAGACAGGCATTTCGAGAGAATGGAGACACGACGCTAGCTATTCAAATGACATCATTATGGGTAAGCCAACTGATGAGTCCACGATTTAGACTCATTTAGGGATTTATTTGGATAGGTTTAGTGTCCTTAAATGCTTATTTTGTGCCAATAACTGATGTAAAATCCTTGATTTCCAGGTATTTAGATTGAGGAACAAAGCATGAACACTAATCGGCAAAAAGGAACAAGGCAACTGAAAGAACGAAGAAAAGAAGGCATGTTGATTCCCTAATGTGTTGGGCGAGTCGCCGAGTGACTTTTATCTCGCCTAAAGTTCTAGTGTGCCAAGCTGTGAAGGAGAAAATCAAGTCGGCGAGAGAAAGGAGCAGTCGACGTATTGCCGAACAGTTCCCGAACAGTTCTGTGATTCAGTGTTGGATTGCCCAAAGTTACAGAACTTGAGGATGCTGAAGGCCAAAGAAAAAAGGTGATGGAACTAACCGAAGGGCAGATCACCGAGCTGATCGGTGATCCCGACTTATTGCGCCTGATGGTCCTGCGCAACATATTTTTGGCGACTATAAATACATTTTCAAACATTATGTTTAGTATCAAATTTTATTCTGAACATTCATTAGAGTAATTTTTGAGTTTGAACAGAGAGTATTGAGACAATATTTTCCTTAGCTTTGAAGAATTGAAGTTTTCCATTTTTTAGAAATTGGAAGTGGGTCTTTGAGATTCTTCAATTTGGACCTTTGTAAAGACAAAATTATTCTTACCCAGTTGATGGAAACACAATTTGGTAATGATTTCTATCTTTTTATGATTTCTAGCTAAAATCCCAATGATTGGGGTGTGATTATTGGTTGATTTAGCTTATGGGTATTGCTATTTGATAGTTTAAATGCTGTTTAGAAGTGATTTCATTCAGTAATTATGGTTGAAATTAAAGGATTGTAGTTGCAAATGCAGTCCTACCTTCGTGTTTTTGGCTTGCTCAAGAGAGATGTTTTAAAACCAAGATTACTGAATTGATGGTCTGTGGGTATTGGGTTGTCATGGGTTCAGCTCGAGAGAGTAAATCCTAAACCCTTTTCCACACATTCAGCTAGAGAGAGTGAAGGGACCAAATCCTAGGTTGTTCTTAATTGCATGATTGTTGGTGTTCGAGAGAAACCAATTTGATTCGGGGTAAATTGTTCTAGAGAAAGTTTATCCCCACTAAAGTCTAGCTTATTCACTGATTTACAACTATTTACTAACAATTGCAATTACCCATTTGTCTACCTTAGCCTATAAACCAATCACATCTCAAAAAACGTCTCAATATTATTATTTTCATGTTATTTGTTGTTGTTGTAGCTGATAGTTAAAACCAAAACCCCTTTATTTGACACTTGTGTCACCCCTAAATTTATATTATGTTTTTAGTCGTAAATATATATTCCCATGATTGACTTGAACATATTCATACTTTTCTCTTGATTCTCAAACACGTACCACTCCTTCTGGGATTCGATCCCAACTCATTTAGTTGGGTTATATTACTGACTAACGATTGTTGCACTTAGAATTAGAAAAAGTATCCTGATACTTGAAATCACCAACCGACTCAATACAAACCAGAGCTTTATTGAGAAAACAAGTATCTGTTGCACTTGTGTCTCAACTTGAACCCAAACGTATAAATGAGGCAATGGAAGATGAATCTTGGAGACAAGCAATGAAAGAAGAACTTTACCAGTTTGAAAGAAACCAGGTATGGACTCTCACTAAAAGACCTAAAAGATGTTCTGTAATTGAAACCAAATGGGTTTTACGAAATAAGCTAAATGAAGATGGAAAAGTCATTCGCAACAAAGCAACACTGGTAGCTCAAGGATACTTGTAACACGAAGGTATTGATTACAATGAAACTTATTCTCCGATAGCAAGGTTATGATCCATCTGAATTTTACTTACATATGCTTCTTTTAAGAGTTATAAACTTTTTCAAATGGGTGTAAAAGTGGCTTTTAAAACGGTTTCATAAAACAAGAAGTTTTTGTCAAACAACCCCCTGGGTTTGAAAATCCTTCATGCCTTGATTTTGTTTACAAACTTTCCAAGCACTTTATGGTCTCAAACAGGCTCCCAAAGCTTGGTATGAGAGACTAAGTACCTTTTTACTTTAAAATAATTTTCAAAGGGGGAAAATTAATGTCACGATCCGAGCCTACACCCTGGACGTGGCCAGCTCTCGAGAACCATTTCTGGTTCCCAAGCGAACCCTCATCCTAGCTGACTACAAGCGGAAGACTAACCCAAGCATACAAAGCTTAAAAAAATTGACTAAATATTCATGAAACTTAAATACAAAGCTTTAGCTCAAAAGGAAACTCTGAATAATATAATATATTCAACTCGCCCCAAGATAGGCAACTTAAGTCTTTAAAACATTTAACAAAGTAAATGAATAGACTTCTGAAACTCTACTGTCTATCTATGAAGCCTCTAAATGACAAATATAGAAGTCGGCACAAGACCCATGACATCCTGACAAAACTGAAAATTAAATGAAATCCTCCGAAAGCAAGGAGGCTCACCATAGCTAACTCGAACTCCATGTGGTATCAACGAACCTCCTGTTGATGACCCTGAATACATGTATCTGCATCATGAAACGAGGCAGGCCAAATGGCTTAGTACGTGGAATGTACGAGCATGTAAGGGAAATTCTAAAGCATAAACATTAGCTTGAACTGGTAAAAAGGAAACATACTTACCTCTTCTCAACTCAACTCAACTCAAGAATAAGATACACAACTAAAAGATTAGATACTCAACTCAAAGATATGATACTCAACTCTGAGTACTCAACTCTGGATACTCTACTCAATATAAAGCAACAATACACATGCAATATATGGTAAGCTTTTAAAAAGTAGAAAGCAACTCAGTGTATTGAAAAATAAAATAACAACTCAATTTATATATAATAAAATATAGTATAACTATATGGGAGTTTCCCTAACCGACAACCATCACTATGAGCTATGTGATGATACATCATCTCGCCCATGCTGCAAGAACTGTCCTATACTTTGCCATGATATAAAACCTCTCAACTAAGTGGATCTACCAGTCTATTGTAAAAAGCATTAAGGAATCATCTAAAAAGTATGACCCTTTCTACCCACGTTGGCTATATGGTTTATAGAGACTTGAGTTATCTGAACTTGTCCTCATATCGGTGCTCAATACTACTCCCAAAATATACTCAACTCATATGTTTAAAATCGTAACTCTTTCTATGGTTTAAGATAATTACTCAAACTCTTTCTCTAAAAAGAGATGCGACTCAAATGCTCAAAACTCTTTTGGAAATCTAAGTTTCCTCCTCTTTTAAATGTGAAAACATTTGTTCTTGGGAATACTTATGTCACGCCCCGAGCCTACACCCTGGGCGGGACTGGCACTCGAGAACCATTGATGGCCCCAAGGGAACCCTTGGCTTGGCTTACTTACTCAGCAGAAAACTTAAACATAAGAGATGTAACTCATGCAATAACTTAAGAGATAATAACTTAGCCAAAATGGCAACTCAAGTCTTAAACGTATACAACTGAAATGAATAAGACTAAAGAACTATAACTATCCATCTATGAAGCCTCTAAAACAAAGATGGATGTCATGACAATACCCCCAATCATCCTAACATCCGAAATACTAGAAAGCAATGTAAAAAAAAGAGCCCTTCGAAAAGCAAGGAGGCTCACCACCAGACTCTGAGTGCTCAACTGGATCAACGAAGTGTTGGATGCTTATCCTGGTTCCCTTTGTCTGCATCATAAAACGATGCAGGCAAAATGGCATTAGTCCATTGAATGTACGAGTATGTGGGGGGAATAGTAAACATAACATAAGCTTGAAAGTAATTTGAAAGAAACACTTACATTGGCTTTACGCAACTCATGAATAACTTAACTCAATATAAAGCAATAAAACACATGCAATATATGGAAAGCTTTTAAAATAGTAGAAAGCAACTTAGTTCATTAAAGAAAATGCAATAACAAACTCAACTTTACGCATATAATAAAGTAATATAGTTTCTGTGGAAGTTTCTCTAATCGACAACCACCACTATGAGCTTAAGTGGAGATACATCATCTTGCCCATGTTGCCAGAACTGTCATTTAATTTTTCGTCATATAGGACGCCTTAACTAAGTGGATCCACTAGTCTATGCTTAAAAGCACTTAGGAGTCATCTAAAAAGTATGATCCTTTACTACCCATGATGGCTACATGGTTTATGGAGACTTGAGTTATTATGAACTCGCATCCCCATATCGGTGCTCAATACTACTCCCAAAAATGTACTTTGCTCGTATGTTTTAAAAAAAACTTCTTTCTTTGGTTTGAGATAATTACTCAAAACATAGCTTAAAAGCTCTCTTGGAATCAATGTTCCCTTTCTTGCTCAAATGTGAAAACATTTCTAACTTTTGGGAATACTTAGTTCCCGTATAATCTTCGAAGAAATGAACTTTACTCTTAACTATTTAGTCAACTCAAAACTTAAGTCTTAAGACAAAGTTAAAACGTTTGCGAAAGACTTTTGAAAACTTTATGAACTTCTCTTGACTTGATTCTTAACTTCTAGACTTGACTCTTAACTTTCCTTGAATTTAATTATGGATTCAAGGTTCATGATCTCATGTTTATGGATGATTTCATGATGTTTACACGTACCTTAGAGTGTTGGAATTAACTAGTAAACATAGGTACGTTGCTAAGGAACTAGTACAGAATATGGGGAGGAATAGGAAAAACTGTCATCCATGGCGCTTTGAGAGGTGTGGGGCGCAAGAGGGTGAAATTCAGAGAACGTGGTGGGGCGCTCTGGCTGACACAGCACCCCAGAGCCCAAAGTTCAGACCCCTTATTGGGGAGTTCTGGGAAGTACGGCACCCCAGCCCCCTCCTCAGAAAACCTTGAACTTTCTTCTTCGTTTTTCAACTCTAAACTCTCTAATTTCACTTGGTTCTTTCCGCAAACACCTAGAAACAACTAAATCATCAATATATGCAAGATTCAACATGAATTCACACCTAAATACATGAATCAATCTCAAGAAACTTCAACAACAAGAACCCATAAGATTTCAAACGAATTAACTTCAAGAACTCATAGGATTTGCTTTCAAAACTAAACAACTTCGCTGAATTGAATCATGATTGGAACGTGGGTGAACTAACCCAATGCTATCTGATCTTACTTAGGGATCACCCCTTGGCAAAATCCATACACAAACCTCCAAGAAATTGACGAATCTTGAACTTTCTTCTCCTTTCTCCTCTTTTCTCCAAGCCCTAGCGTGAAATTTCAAATTGACTAAACTGATCTAATACTGATTAGGCCCCAAATAAACCCCTAAAAACGAATTAAAATAATTGGGTAAGGAAAAGACTAAAATACCCTTCAAAAATCCAGTTTTAGACTTTCCTTTTTTGAAGCCCAACTTTAAATGGTCATATCTCACTCATACGAACTCGGAATCGCGTAAACTAGCCGGCGTTGGAAAGATTATCCCAAGATATTTCCTACTATATCTGGAAAGACACCTAAATCATCTTAAGCTAGGAGTTGTGGTCGTTTGAAGTTGACAAAAAACTCAGCTTAACATACTTAACAAATTTTCCAGATTTCTTTTCTTTCCAAAAATGACTATTTCCAAATTTTTAACTTCTTCCTAGTTCTTTCAATTAGCGAGATGTTACAATATCTCCCCCTTGGGAACATTCGTCCTCGAATGAGATTACTCTTAGTAAGCTAACGGTGTAACATTCTAAAATTCATCTCAAACACCCAACAAGCAATGCATATACAAAATGTCAACTCATAATTTAAAGAGTACTAAGAAGTTAATTAGTACCTTGGTCTGGAATTTATCTGGTTTCAAAGAGATGTGGATATCTCTTCGTAATATCTTCCTCAGCTTGTCAAGTAGCTTCCTCAACAAATTGGTTCCTCCAAAGAACTTTGACTGATGGTACTTTCTTTGTCCTCAACTTGTGAACTTGGTGATCTAAACTCTGAATCGGAATCTCTTCATAAGATAGGATATCCTTGATCCCAATATCTTCAGTTGGTATGATTAATGAAGGATCGCCCATGCACTTCTTTAACATGGAGATGTGAAATACCGAATGAACCGCTGCTAACTCTTGTGGTAGCACCAACCCAATAAGCTACATTACCAATCCTTTTGGATATTCTGTAAGGGCCAATATTGTCACGCCCCAAACTCGAGGGGTGTAACTGGCATGACCTGATGTCCTACCGCAAGTAGCGTAACGCGGTGGGGCTGTCCTAGCATGACCTGAACCCCTCTGCTGCTGCGAGCCTGATGGTCACGAACCCTCACCTAGGCCTGACTGTTCTTGATGATCAAATCTACTACCCTGGAACTGCTGTGGTGGAGGTCTAGGTGGCCTAATAGAATATCGGGGTCTGGGACCACCCTGAAAATCTCCATGCGAACTAGCGGGCCTAACCCTCTTCTGTCTCTCTCTCGACCCTCTCATTCGAATACTGTAGATGTCGGCGATCCTCTATGCCCTGTATAAAGGCCTGAATCTGTAGATATCCAAATTATCATTTAGCGCAGTGGTAGAACAAGCCTCAATATAGTCTGAGTCAAGCCCTCCCACAAATCTACGTACCCTGTCATGCATCGTATCAACAAATGCTGGTGCATATCTAGCCAATGAATCAAATCTCAGCCTATACTCTCGGACACTCATGCCACCTTGTCGGAGGTTCAGAAACTGGTCCACCCGGTCATCCCTAATCTCTCGAGGCAAATAGTGATCTATGAAAGCTTCTGTAAAGCTATCCTTAGTGGGTAGAGATGTATCTTCTCCCCTAGATCTCTCCCAACTTTCATATCACAATACTGCAACATCACGCAATCGAAATGCTGCTAACTCAACTGATTCAGTCGCTGAGGCATGCATGACTCTGAAGATCTTATGTAGCTGATCAACAGAGTGTTGAGGGTCTTCTCTGCGATCTATCCCTATAAACTGTAGAGGATTCAAGGCAAGAAATTCATGAATTCTCGCACTTCTGGGCGTTTCAGAAGGTCCGGCAACATCTGGCACAACTGGTTGGCACTGTGCAGCTACTAATTGTGCTAACATGTATATTGCACTATTGAAATCCTGATCAGATGGAATAGGAGGAACTAGAGGTGGTCTACTGGTGGAACCGGAAGTCTTGTAGTCCTCGGAGGCTCCTGAAGCTGTGGAGAAGCTATAGGGGGCTGAGAAGATGTCTCCCCTTGGGTCTCGCAATGGGCTACCTCCACCTGTGGTACCTTGTCGGTACCCTCGCTTGCAGTTGTATCTAGCCCCTGGCTAGTTGTGGTCTGTCTAGTGTCAGTAATCTCTATCTGCATACAAGTATCAATTATAAGCCAGAAACCACAACCATTAAGACACCACTCTATAGCACGAGGTGAGCAAAACAAGGATAGTCATTCTAACATGCCCGGTAGCTTCTTGCTTATCGGATGTGGTGCACAACACATTTATAAACAAGACTCTACTAGACATGGCTTGCAGAATCCCTAGGATACGACGTTGCTCTGATACCAAGTTTGTCACTCCCTAAACTCGAGGAGCGCAACTGGCTTCTAATGCCAAAACTCAGGCCCGAGCCAACCCTGCTGAAGCATTTGCTACTAGAGCATGGTAGCCACACGCAATCAGGAAATCAAACAAGTATATCTCGGCTTAAAACTAAGCCATTGGCTGGCAAGGCCCCTTTCAACCGATCTATAAAAGAAATAGCTACTCTCAGGAGATCATATAAAAAAATAGCCAACTAACACAGAAATCCTGATTGGGTCGTCGAGGCCACCATGATATCAATACCAAAACTAAAAGCAGGTATATATCAATACAATTCATCAAACAGCTCACAAACTTCAGCAAACCAACAACATAGGCCAGTATGGCCATAATGTAGCTATACACCCCCACATACTAGTCTGCAAGCCTCTAAAAGTAGTAAAGATTAGCGGGACAGGGCCCCAGCCTACCCATAAAGATATATACAACAAAAGGTAACAAACCTCCCAACTCTGGCAGCTCCGGAGGAAAAACTCTAGCCAACCTGATAAAAGTCAATCCTGCTGCTTCGCAGGTCTACTCAGTCGTCTGTCAGGACCTGCATGCATTAATACAGCGCCCCCAAGGCAATGGGGCATCAATACAAAATAATGTATAGAGTATGAAAGGCAATAGACTATGATGAGGTATCCTGATATACTGAAATAATCCAATAAATAAATCAAGGAAAAGATAAGTGTATTGACCTGCTCCTAAATCTAAACTTATCAAAAATAATAAAACAACAACCTAACCAAGCCCCCATAAGCTCGGCAGGTACAAACAGCACACAAGACGACCTACTCAGGCCCCCATAAACCCGGAAGGTGCCAATCAACCTATATACCCCTATTAGTAATCCTCTAGTCCCGTAGGCAGTCACATAGCCCTCTTAGGTATTAATATAGCACTGTAGGTAGCACATATATCTCTTAGGCATCAACGTAGCTTATAGACAACTCATAGCCCTCTTAGGCAACAACATGACCCTATAGGAAGCACATAGCCTTCTTAGGCGTCAATATAGCCCTGTAGGCAACTCATAGCCCTTCTAGGCACAAAATAGTCCCGTAGGTAACTCATAGCCCTATTAGGCATCCATATAGCCCTGTAGGCAGAACATAGCCCTTCTAGGCATAGATCACATTCCTGCAGCTAACCACAATATCCCCAACGACAATAATAACAATCCAACTGCTAAAAGCAAGCAATTTAGTTATAAGTAGCCTATACAAATAGCCTCTACGTTGTGTCCAACATAGGGATGCTACTAACTGAATAAGAATCCCGACAAGGGAGGATTATATCAACTCGAGTAGCCAACAATCAACAATCACGGCTACAAGTATATCATGGATAACAACCCAAATACATTGATTCTAAGCTTTAAGGAAACATGCCGTAAGTAGGGAATAACCTTAACATACCTTTTTCGCTAAATTCACGTGGCCTAACGAGTTTTATTCAATACTCCCTCGATACTACAACAAGGTAGCACCAAAATCAACACACAAAAATAAAAAATACTATGACAATACGATAAAATATATGTATTTTCGTCGTAAATTGCTATTTGCTGCTTATAAAAGCTATAGTCGATGAAAGAAGGGTCTTACCTCAATCTTAAGGTCGTAATACGCTTCAAAACCTTCAAATATATCCAAACCCTAGCTGTCCCAACACTAAAGTGTGATATGCTACGAGATCGATAAAACAAATTATACCACGATGATGAGCCCAACGCGTAGAACAACTTTCATCAAGGACTTAAGTTGAGAAAATATGTACCTTAGTTGATCCTAGAAATGGTTTTCTCTAGTTTTTAGCTAAAAATGAAGAAAAAGTTCGAAGAAGAAGATATATGTAAAGTTCCACCGACCTAGGGCCCCACCTCACGTGCCTACTTGCACAGTCCTACGAAAATGCAAATATCTCTATATTCTGAAGTCGTATGAACAAACAGTTTAATGCGTTGGAAACTAGATTCGTAGAACTTTGATTTGATAGGTTGTGGGACCCATAACTCTGTATATATTGGGAGAAAATCTCCAAGAAAATTGACCCAAATTTCAGAGAAATCTTAAAAAGGAACTTACGATAACTTCCGCCAACTTTTATTTCACCACTTACTTAACTTCAAAACTTGAGATACAACCCTTGAACACTTAAAATATGACATACCACATAATTTTTAATTTATTACTCACTCTCTTTGTCTTTACACGAAGATACGAGTTAATTAGACGTTTTGAAAAGTTGGGGTGTTACATCCTTCCCCCCTTAGAAACATTCATCTTCAAATGAATAATCTGAGTCACGCTGTTCAGTCCTTAGGAGTTGCCAAAATTTAGGCAGTGTATCCTTTATAGATGCCACTATCCAAGAACATAAAATGCAAAATTTCTAACCTAGGCGTCTCATATGACGACATAAATGGCTAAGCGTTATAGCTCCACCATAACAGTGCAAACAGATATACAACGACAACCACAATAATAATAAGCAATACTGTATATATATATACAAAAAATCAGATAGGTATCTTACCTTACTATCCTAATATAAACTGATATGCCATCAACCTGGGGTATGAAACAAGTGAGGATATTTGAACCTCATGCCATCCTCAGCTTCCCAGGTCACCTCTTCTCTATTCTTGTTCCTCCACAATACTTTAACAGAAGCCACCTATTTGGTCCTCAATTTACGAACCTGCTGATCTAAAATGGCAACTGGAGTTTCCTCATAGGACAAATCCTCTGTGATCTGAATATCCTCAACTGGAACAACCCGAGAAGGGTCTCCTATGCATTTTCGTAGCATCGATACATGGAAAACTGGATGACCAAATTTTAGCCCCGAAGGCAATTCAAACTCATAAGCAACTCGTCCTACCCTCCGAAGGATCCGGTATCGCCCAATGAATCTTGGACTAAGCTTTCCTTTTTTGCCAAATCGCATAACACCCTTCATAGACGAGACTTTTAAGAATACCCAGTCGTCGACACAAAACTCTAAGTCCCTTCGTCGTACATCTGAGTATGACTTCTGTCGACTTTGAGCTGTTAGCAGCCTCTCCCGAATGAGCTTAACTTTATCCACTGTCTGCTGGACTAAGTCGGGTCCAATTAACCCTGACTCACCTACCTCGAACCATCCAATGGGGGATCTACATTTTCTCCTATACAAAGCCTCATAAGGTGTGATCCCTATGCAGGAATGATAACTATTATTGTATGCGAACTCAATAAGAGGCAAGTGGTCATCTCAACTTCCCTTGAAGTCCAGCACACACGCCTGTAACATATCTTCGAGTGTCAAAATTGTGAGCTCAGCCTGGCCATCTGTTTGAGGGTGAAAGATGGTACTAAGATTAACATGTGTCCCTAATTCTTTCTGGAAGGACTTACAAAAATTGGCGTTAAATTATGCTCCTCTATCAGAGATAATAGATACTGGGACACCGTGTAGCCTAACAATCTCTCTAATATGGAGCCCTGCATAGTCTTCGGCCGAAAAAGTAGCCCTGACTGGTAAAAAGTGGGCTGATTTTGTTAGTCTATCAACAATTACTTAAATAGAGTCAAACTTATGATGCGATCGAGGTAACTCTGTAATAAAATCCATATTAATTGCTTCCCACTTCCACAAAGGAATGACTATCTTCTGAACTAGGCCAGCGGGGGGCTTTTGGTGCTCAGCCTTCACCTGTTGGCAGTTAGGACAATGCGCCACAAACTCAACAATGTCCTTCTTCATCCCATTCCACCAATTAATCTCCTTAATATCATGGTACATCTTCGTCGAACCAGGGTGAATAGAATAACGGGAATGATGTGCCTCTTCCATAATTCGATGTCGAAGCCTTGGAACATTCGGAACACACAATCAATCGCTACATCTGAGGACTCCATCTCCTGCTATATCAAATGCTAAAGACTGTTGATCCTGAGCCTTGGCTGTAAGCTTCTCTAAGCTAGGATCCTCTTGTTGCCGTGATTTTACTTCTACAACTAGAGATGATACGGATGTATCCTGAATTGTGACCCCACTATCGTCTGCCTCTAACAATCTGACTCATAAGCTAGCTAACTGATGAAGATCTCGCGCTAGCTCCCGCCTCTCAACATCTAAGTGGGATAAATTACCCAAAGATTTTTGACTGAGGGCATCGGCTACCACATTCGCCTTTCCTGGATGATATAAAATATCCACGTCGTAGTCTTTCAGTAACTCAAGCCATCGACGTTGTCAGAAATTTAACTCCTTCTATCTAAATATATATTGAAGGCTCTTATGATCTGTGAAGATGTCAACATGAATGCCATACAAATTGTGTCTCCAGATCTTTAACGCATGCACAACTGCAGCCAACTCTAAATCGTGGGTCGGATAGTTCTTCTCATGCTTCCTCAACAGCATTGAAGAATATGCGATAACCTTACCATGTTACATTAGAACACATCCCAACCCAACACCAGAAGCATCACAATACACCACATAGCCTTCTGAACCGTCTGGTAATGCAAGAACTAGTGATGATGTCAACCTGTCCTTCAACTCCTGGAAACTATGCTCGCAAGCCTCAGTCCACTGGAACTTAGCTGCTTTTTGAGTCAGCTTCGTTAATGGGGCCGAAATTGAAGGAAAACCCTCTACAAACCCTCTGTAGTACCCAGCTAACCCTAAGAAACTACGAACCTAAGTCAGAGTCATGGTTCTGGGCCAAGTCTTTACGGTCTCAATCTTTTGTGTATCAACCGCAATGTCTGCATCTGGTACAATATGTCCTAAGAAAGCTACAGAGTCCAACCAGAACTCGCACTTAGAAAACTTTACATAAAGCTCTTAGTCTCGAAGAACCTGAAGGACTGCTCGCAGATGATTTGCATGCTCATCTTTTGAACGTGAATACACCAAAATATCATCAATAAATACAATCACAAACAAGTCTAGATACGGCCTGAATATACTATTCATCATGTCCATGAACACTGCTGGGGCATTATTTAATCCAAAAGACATTACCAAGAACTCAAAGTGTCTATATCTAGTGCTAAAAGCTGTCTTTGGAACGTCTTTCTCCCGAACTCGTATCTGTTGGTATCCTGATCTTAAATCAATCTTTGAGAAACACGTAGCACCTTGTAACTGATCAAACAAGTCATCTATCCTCGGAAGGGGATACTTATTCTTTATAGTTGCCTTATTCAATTGTCGGTAATCAATACACATTCTTAGTGAGCCATCTTTCTTCCTTACGAACAACACTGGTGCACCCCATGGTGAAGCACTTGGCCTAATAAAGCCTTTATCCAGCAAGTCTTTCAGCTGATACTTCAACTCCTTTAGCTGAGCATGAGCCATTCTATAAAGAGGGCTAGATATGGGTTGTTTACTTGGTAGCATATCGATAGCAAAATCAATTTCTTGTTCTAAAGGGATACTAGGGAGTTCGTTTGGAAATACATCTAGAAACTCATTAACTATCGGAATAGACTGAAGAGTCGGTGGTTCAACATCTATATCATGAAAGTGAACAAGATGATAAATACAACCCTTGGTAATCATCCTCCTTGCCTTAAGATAGGAAATAAACCTACCTTTCGGCGTTGCTGTATCGCCTTTCCATTCCCGAACTGCCTCTCCTGGAAAGTGGAATTTAACAATCTTTGTCCAGCACTCAACATTAGCATAACAAGACGCTAACCAGTCCATACCCATAATGACATCTAAATTGAGCATCTCTAACTCTACGAGATCTACAGAGGTCTGACGGTCGATAATTTCTACCGTGCAACCTCGATAGACTCTCCTGGCAACAATAGACTCACCAACTGGTGTAGATATAATAAAGGGTCGATTTAATGACTCTGTTACTATACATAACCTCCCCGCTATAAATGGAGTAACATAAGACAAAGTAGATCCAGGATCTATCAAAGCACAAACACAATGGGAGCAAACAATCAATGTACCTGTCATAACATCTGGTGATGACTCTGAGTCCTGTCGGCCGATTAATGAATATGTACGATTCTGTCCACTGTCAGAACTAGATGCTCCCTCTTTGCCTCCGCCTTTACCTCTACGTGCTGAAGTTTGGGGTCCATGCCCTGTAGGCTGTGCTAATGAGGAGGAACTTACTGCTGACCTGGTCAACTGACCTATACCACCCTGACCTATGGTAGGGCAGTTTCTCCACCCATGCCCCTTCTGTCCACAAGAATAACAACCTGTGGAACCCTGTCTGCACCTCCCGAAATGCATCCTACCGCTAGTAGCACAACGTGGCGGGGCTGTCCTAGCATGGCCTGAACCTCTCTGCTGCTGCGAGCCTGATGGTCCTGAACCCTCACCTAGACCTGACTGTTCCTATCGATCAAATCTACTACCCTGGAACCGATATAGAGGAGGTCTAGGTGGCCTAATAGAATATTGGGGTCTGGGACCACCCTAAAAATCTCCATGCGAACTAGCGGGCTTATCCCTCTTCTGTCTCTCTCTCGACCCTCTCATTCGTATACTGTAGATGTCGACGATCCTCTATGCCCTGTGCAAAGGCCAAAATCCACGAGATATCCATATTATCATTTCGCGCAGCGGTAGAACAAGCCCCAATATAATCTGAGTCAAGCCCTCCCACAAATCTACGTACCCTGTCATGCATCGTATCAACAAATGTTGGTGCATATCTAGCCAATGAATCAAATCTCAGCCCGTACTCTCGGACACTCATGCCACCTTGTCAGAGGATCAGATTCTGGTCCACACGGCCATCCCTAATCTCTCGAGGCAAATAGTGATCTATGAAAGCTTCTGTAAAGATATCCCCAGTGGGTAGAGATGTATCTTCTCCCCTAGATCTCTCCCAACTTTCATACCACAATACTGGAACATCACGCAATCGAAATGCTGCTAACTCAACTGACTCAGTCGCTGAGGCATGCATGACTCTGAGATCCTATGAAGCTGATCAACAAAGTGTTGAGGGTCTTCTCTGTGATCTGTCCCTGTAAACTATGGAGGATTCAAGGCAAGAAATTCACGAACTCTCGAACTTCTGGGCCCTTCAGAAGGTCCGGCAACATCTGGCGCAACTGGTTGACACTGTGCAGCTACTAACTGTGCTAACATATATACTGCACCCTTGAAATCCTGATCAGATGGAATAGGAGGAACTAGAGATGGTACTGCTGGTGGAGCCGAAAGTGTTGTAGCCGTCGGAGGCTCTTGAAGCTGTGGAGAAGCTATAGGGGACTGAGAAGATGTCTCCCCTTGGGTCTCACAATGGGCTACCTCCACCTGTGGTACCTTGCCGGTACCCTCGCTTGCAATTGTATCTAGCCCCTGGCTAGTTGTGGTCTTTCTAGTGTCAGTCATCTCTATCTGCATACAAGTATCAATTATAAGCCAGAAACCTCAACCCTTAAGACACCGCTCTATAGCACGAGGTGAGCAAAAGAAGGATAGTCATTTTAACATGTCAGGTAGCTTCTTGTTTATCGGATGTGGTGCACAACACATTTATAAACAAGACTCTACTAACATGGCTTGCAGACTCCCTAGGATACGACGTTGCTCTGATACCAAGTTTGTCATGCCCTAAATTCGAGAGGCGCAACTGGCTTCTAATGCCAAAACTCAGGCCCGAGCCGATCCTGCTAAACCATTTGCTACTAGCACATGGCAGCCACACGCAACCAAGAAATCAAATAAGTATATCTCCGCTTAAAACTAAGCCATCGACCAGCAAGGCCCCTGTCAACTGATCTATAAAAGAAACAGCTACTCCCAGGAGATCATATAATTAAATAGCCAACTAGCACAGAAGTCCTGATTGGGCCATCGAGGCCACCATGATATCTATACCAACAACTCACAAGCTTCAGCAAACCAATAACATAGGCCATTATAGCCAACAACTCACAAGCTTCAACAAATCAACAACATAGGCCAGTATGGCCATAACGTAGCTATACACCCCCACACACTACTCTGCAAGCCTGTAAAAGTAATAAAGATGAGTGGGATAGGGCCTCAGCCTACCCATAAAGATATATACAACAAAACGTAACATACCTCCCAACTCTGGCAGTTCCGGAGGAAAGGGGCTAGCCAACTATCTGGATCTGCATGCATGAATGCAGCACCCCCAAGGCAATGGGGCGTCAGTACAAAATAATGTACAGAGTATGAAAGGCAATAGACTATGATGAGGTATCCTGATATACTGGAATAATCCAATAAATAAATTGAGGATAAGATAAGTGTACTAACCTGCTAATAAATCTAAACTTATCAAAAATAATAAAACAACAACCTAACCTAGCCCCCATAAGCTTGGCAAGTACAAACAGCACAAGGCCCCCATAAGCCCGGAAGGTGCCAATCAACCTATATACCCCTATCAATAGTCCCCTAACCCCGTAGGTAGTCACATAACCCTCTTAGGCATTAATATAGCCCTGTAGGTAGCACATATCTTTCTTAGGCATCAACGTAACTTATAGACAACTCACAGCCCTCTTAGGCAACAACATGACCCTATAGGAAGCACATAACCTTCGTAGGCGTCAATATAGCCCTTTAGGCAACTCATAGCCCTTCTAGGCACAATATAGCCCCGTAGGCAACTCATAGCCCTGTTAGGCATCCATATAGCCGTGTAGGCAGAACATAGCCCTTCTAGGCATTGATCACATTCCTGCAGCTAACCACAATTGCCCCAACGGCAATAATAACAATCCAACCGCTAAAAGCGAGCAATTTAGTTATAATCAACCTATACAAATAGCCTCTAAGTTGTGTCCAACATAGGGACGCTACTAACTGAATAAGAATCTCGACAAGGGAGGATTATATCAACTCGAGCAGCCAACAATCAACAATCACGGCTACTAGTATATCAAGGATAACAACCCAAATACATTGCTTCTAAGCTTTAAGGAAACATTCTGTAAGTAGGGAATAGCCTTAACATACCTTTTTCGCTGAATTCACGTGCCCTAACGAGTTTTACTCAATACTCCCTCGATACTACAACAAGGTAGCACCATAATCACACACAAAAATAAAAGATACCATGACAATACGATAAAATATATGTATTTCCGTCGCAAATTGCTATTTGCTGCTTATAAAAGCTAGAGTCGATGAAAGAAGGGTCTTACCTCGATCTTAAGGTCGTAATACGCTTCAAAACCTTTAAATATATCCAAACCCTTGTTGTACCAATACTAAAGTGTGATATGCTATGAAATCAATAAAACAAATTATACCACGATGATGAGCCCAACGTGTAGAACAACTTTCGTCAAGGACTTAAGTTGAAAAAATGTGTACCTTAGTCGATCCTAGAAATGGGTTTATCTATTTTTCTCTGGTTTTTAGATAAAAATGAAGAAAAAGTTCGAAGAATAAGATATATGTAAAGTTTCACCGACCTAGGGCCCCACCTCACGTTCCTGCTTGCACAGTTCCACAAAAATGCAAATATCTCTCTATTCTGAAGTCGTATGAATAAACAGTTTAATGTGTTGGAAACTAGAATCGTAGACCTTTGATTCGATAGGTTGTGGGCCCCATAACGCTTTATATATTGGGAGAAAATCTCCAAGACATTTGACCCAAACTTCAGAGAAATCTTAAAAAGGAACTTACGATAACTTCCGCCAACTTTTATTCAAAACTTGAGATACAATCGTTGAACACTTAAAATATGACATACCACATCATTTTTAATTGATTACTCACTTGCTTTGTCTTTCCATGAAGATACGAGTTAATTTAGACGTTTTGAAAAGTCAGGTTGTTACAAATATATAGCGGACTAACCTTTCCCTTCTTATCGAATCTCATTACACACTTCATGGGTGAAACTTTTATATATACTCAACCATCTAATTTGAACTCTAACTCTTTTCTCCTAACATCGGTGTAGGATTTTTGACGACTCTGGATCGTTTTCAACCTCTCTTGAATGACTTTTACCTTCTTCATAGCTTGATGAACTAAATCTGGTTCTATTAACCCAGCTTCACCAACTTCAAACCATCCAATAATAGATCTGCATCTCCTCTAATAAAGAGCTTCCTAAGGAGCCATTTGGATGCTAGAGTGGTAACTATTGTTGTAAGTAAATTCAATAAGAGATAGGTGATCATCCCAATTACCTTTGAAATCAATCACACAAGACCTCAACATATTCTCTAAGGTTTGAATAGTGCGCTCTACTTGCCCATCTATCTGAGGATGAAAGGCAGTACTTAAGTTCACCTTTGAACCCAAGCCTTTTTGGAATGACTTTCGATATTGTGCACCTCTGTCTGAAATAATGGAGACCGAAACCCCATGAAGTCTTACCACCTCTTGAATATAAAACTAAGCATAATCTGCTGCTGAATGGGTAGTTTTTACAGCAAAAAGTGGGCTGATTTTGTCATTCAATCAACAACCACCCAAATGTAATCATGCTGCCTGTGGGACCTTGGTAAACATGTGATGAAGTCCATATTGATCATCTCCCACTTCCATTCGAGAAGTTCTATATTCTGAGCCATACCACCAGGCCTTTGGTGCTCTACTTTAACTTGTTGGCAATTCGGACACTTACCAACAAATTTTGTGATGCCCTTCTTCATACTACTCCACCAATAAACCTCTCTCAAATTGTGATACATCTTTGTGGAACCCGGATGGATAGAATATCTGGAGCTATGAGCTTCCTCCATGATCCTCTCTTGGAGTTCATCTATCCTTGGTACACACATTCTACCTTGATATCTCAATACGTCATCTCCCCCTTGTTCAAAAGCTAATACTTTTTTGCTTATGAACATTTGCCTTCCATTCACGCAAAATAGGGTCTTGATCCTGCTTCTCTTTAACTTCAGCTACTAATGATGATTCAGCCCCATTCATCACTACTCCTCCTTATGTGGAATCCATTAGGTGAACTCCCAAGCGTGCAAGTTTGTGCACTTTCTTTGCTAGTTCTTTCTTATCTTTCCTAAAATAGGCGGTATTACCCATAGACAACCTGCTCAAGGCATCAGCAACAATATTAGCCTTACATGGGTGGTAAAGAATACTCATGTCATAATATTTGAGTAACTCTAACCACCTCATTTGTCTAAGATTAAGTTCTTTCTGAGGAAACACATATTGAAGACTCTTGTGATCAGTGAATACATTTACATGAACACAATACAAATAATGACATCATATCTTTAAAGCAAATACTACAACAACCAATTTTAAGTCATGGTTTGAGTAATTCTTCTCATGAACTTTCAACTGTATAGAGGCATAAGATATAACCTTGCCATTCTGCATTAATACGCAACTCAAATCAACTCTAGATGCATCACAATACACCACAAAACCTTGAGTACCTTCTGGTAAGGTCAAAACTGGGGCAGTAGTCAACCTCTTTTTCAATTCCTAAAAGCTTTTCTCACAAGCTTCAGACCATTGAAGCTTTACTGTTTTCTAAGTTAACTTGGTCAAAGGGGATAAAAATAGATAAGAACCCCTCTACAAACCTTCTATAATAGCCAGCCAAACCCAAGAAACTCCTAATATTGGTTGGAGATGTGGGTCTAGGCCAATTCTGCACTGCCTCTATTTTCTGGGTATCAACTTTAATTCCCTCTCCAGACACAATGTGGCCTAAGAATGCCACAGACTCAAGCCAAAACTCGCACTTATAGAACTTGGCATACAACTCTCTATCTTTTAGAGTCTGGAGAACTATTCTGAGATGACTAGAATGATCTTCTTCATTCCTTGAATAGATTAGTTTGTCATCAATGAAGACGAGAACAAGCATATCCAAATAAGAATTGAATACTCTATTCATAAGGTCCATGAATGCTGCAGCCGCATTGGTCAAACTAAAGGACATAACTAGGAGCTCATAATGACCATAACGGGTCCTGAACGGTGTCTTTGGAATGTCACATTCCCTTACTCTTAACTGATGGTAGCTTGATCTGAGGTCTATCTTAGAGAAACAAGTAGCACCCTGAAGCTGATCATAGAGATCATCAATCCTTGGAAGAGGATACATATTCTTGATAGTAACCTTGTTAAACTGGCTGTAATCTATACACATTCTAAGGGAACCATCATTCTTTCCTCATAAATAAGATCGGAGCGCCCCATAGTGAGACACTTGGTTGAATAAAGACCTTATCAAGGAGATCTTTCAACTGTTTTTTAAGCCCTTTGAACTCTGTTGGTGCCATTCTATATGGCGGAATAGATATTGGATGAGTATTTGGAAGAACATCTATACCTAAGTCTATCTCTCTCTCAGGAAGGACTCTGGGTAGATCATCTGGAAAGACTTCTGGAAACTCTTTTACTATTGAAACTAACTGAATATGAGGTATCTCAAAACTAGAGTCATTAACTTGGACTAAGTGGTAGATACACCCCTTGGAAACTAAATTTCTCGCCTTTTGGTACAAAATAAAATGACCCTTAGGCACTGCTGAACTACTTTTCCACTCTAATACTGGCTCATTAGGAACTTGGAACTTAACAACTCGAGTCCTACAATCAATAGAGGCATAACAGGCATGAAGCCAGTCAATACCTAGAATGATGTCGAAATCTACCATGTCTAACTCAATTAAATCAGCCATGGTGTCCTTGTGATTGATGGAAATGACACAATCACGATATACTCGCTCAACAAGAATAGACTCCCAAACAGGTGTATAAACACAAAAGGGTTCACAAAGTTTCTCAGGAAGAACATCAAAATTATTTGCAACATAACGGGGTTACAAAAGATAAACTTGTTCTTGGGTCTAGCAAAGAATAAACATCAAGAGTAAAAACTTTGATCATACCAGCGACAACATCTAGAGAGTTCTCTTGCTCTTGACGACTAGTGATCGCATAAAGGCAGTTTGCTCCTCCACCAGTACCGGAAGTAGCTCATTTAGGTGAAATCCTTTCTGGTGGAGCAACTGATGAAGATTGGGCTCTATTGCCCTGATTCTCAATAAAGTTCTCTAGATCCTCAGTAGTGCTCGAACCAGTGAAACTTGGAGGGTTCATCCTCAAGAACTCACTGATCCTTGAAGTATCAGCCTCTTCTTGTCGAGCCCCTCTTTGTTGCCCAATCTGGTTAGTCACATCATGACTTAACATTCTTATCACTTCCTTGAACTCAGCATTGGTGACTTCCCCTTGGGGTTGCACTTAGGTCCATTTAGTACCCCTTGATCCTGAACGTTCCTCCTAGTAGGACGACTTCGAACAGCTCTTCGTGGAGGCATGATTAACTGAAGAACACGCATAAGCACGAATTGGAAGAAACTAGTTAGAGATCAACCTCTAACGCACGAAATGAGTATGAAAGAAGTAAGATAATTTCCTAAGTGTTGCAGCCTCCTAATTATAGATGTGGCACACTTCACACCGATAACTAGGGCTCTACTAACACTGCTTCATAAACTACCTAAGACTCTTGAACTCTGTGCTCTAATACCAAGTTTGTCACGCCTCGAGTCTACACCCTGGGCGGGACTGGCACTCAAGAACCATTGTTGGCCCCAAGCGAACCCTTGGTCTGGCTTACTTACTCAGCGGAAGACTTAAACATAAGAAATGTAACTCATGCAATAACTTAAGAGATAATAACTTAGCCAAAATGGCAACTCAAGTCTTAAATGTATACAATTGAAATGAATAAGACTAAGAACTATAACTATCCATCTAAGAAGCCTCTAAAACAAAGAGGGATGTTGGGACAAGGCCCCAATCATCCTAACAACTGAAATACTAGAAAACAATGTAAAAAAGGATCCCTCCGGAAAGAAAGGAGGCTCACCAACAGACTCTTAGTGCTCAACTGGATTAACGAGGCACTAGATGCAGATCCTGGTTACCTGTATCTGCATCAAAAAATGATGCAGGCCAAATGGCATCAGTATATTGAATGTACGAGTATGTGAGGGGAATACTAAACATAACATAAGCTTGAAAGGAATCTGAAAGAAACATTTACCTTGTCTTTACTCAACTCATGAATAACTTAACTCAATATAAAGCAATAAAACACATGCAATATATAGAGAGCTTTTAAAACAGTAGAAGGCAACTTAGTTTGTTAAAGAAAATGCAATAACAAACTCAACTTTACGCATATAATAAAGTAATATAGTTTCTATGGGAGTTTCTCTAACCGAAAACCACCACTATGAGCTTAAGTGGTGATACAACGTCTTTCCCACGTTGCCATAACTGTCCTATACTTTGTTGTCATATAGGACACCTTAACTAAGTGGATCAACTAGTCTATGCTTAAAAGCATTTATGAGTCATCTAAAAAGTATGATCCTTTACTACCCATGATGGCTACATAGTTTATGGAGATTGGAGTTATTATAAACTCGCGTCCCCATATCGATGCTCAATACTACTCCCAAAAATGTACTTTGCTCATATGTTTTAAAACAAAACTTCTTTCTTTGGTTTGAGATAATTACTCAAAACTTAGCTTAAAAACTCTCTTGGAATCGATGTTCCCTTTCTTCCTCAAACGTGAAAATATTTCTAACTTTTGGTATTAGATCCCGTATTTAAAGATATGAACTTTACTCTTAACTCTTTAGCCAACTTGAAACTTAAGTCTTATGACAAAGTTAAAACGTTTGTGAAAGACTGTTGAAAACTTTATAAACTTCTCTTGACTTGATTCGTAACTTTCCTTTAATTGAATTATGGATTCAAGGTTTGTGATCTCATGTTTATGGATGATTTCATGATGTTTACACGTACCTTAGAGTGTTGGAATAAACTAGAAAACATAGGTACGTTGCTGAGGAACTAGTACGGAAAGATTGGGGAGGAATGAAAAAAAACTAGTGTCTCTGGCGCTCTAAGAGGCGCGGGGCTCCAGAGGGTGAAATTCAGAGAATAGGGTGGGGCACTCTGGCTGGAACGGCGCCCCAGATTCCAAAGTTGAGACCCCTTATTGGGGCGCTCTGGGAGGCGCGGCGCCCCAACCCCCTCCCCATAAAACCTCAAACTTTCTTCTTCGTTTTTCAACTCTAAACACTCTAATTTCACTTGGTTCTTTCCCCAAACACTTAGAAACAACTAAATCATCCATATATGCAAGATTCAACTCGAATTCACACCTAAATTCATGAATCAATCTCAAGAAACTTCAACAACAAGAACCCACAAGATTTCAAACGAATTAACTTCAAGAACTCATAGGATTTGCTTTCAAAACTAAACAACTTTGCTGGATGGAATCATGATTGGCGCCTGGGTGAACTAACCCAACGCTATGTGATCTCACATACCTCATAGGGATCACCCTTTGATGAAATCCACACTCAAACCTCCAAGAAATCAATGAATCTTGAACTTTCTTCTCCTTTCTCCTCTTTTCTCTTTTCTCCAAGACCTAGCGTGAAATTTCAAATTGACTAAACTGATCTAATTCTGATTAGGCCCCATAAATCCCTAAAAATTAATTAAAATAATTGGGTAAGGAAAATACTAAAATACCCTTCAAAAATCCGATTCTAGACTTTCCTTTTTTAAACAGCCCAACTTCAAATGGTCATATCTCACTCATACAAACTCAGAATCATGCAAACTTGGCAATATTATTCCAAGATCTTTCCTACGATAACTAGAAACACACTTAAATCATCTTGAGCTAGGAGTTATGGGCATTTGAAGTTGACTAAAAACTCAACTTAACATACTTAACAAATTTTCCAAATTTTTATTCTTTCCAAAAATTACTATTTCCAAATTAACTTCTTCCTAGTTCTTTCAATTAGTGAGATGTTACAATTTAGTTCCCATATATCATTTTAAAGAAAATGAACTCGACTGTACTCTTTCTCAACTCAAGTGCTCAAGTCTTCAAAACAAGTTTAGAAAATTTTGTCAAAGACTTCTCAAAGTAAGGTTCATGCCGAATTATGGACGTGAACGACTCAATTCAAGGTTTTCAACAACCATAGATATAACTCAATACTTGAAACTCTAGAACTTCAAAGATACTACTCATTTCAAGAATGCTCAACTCAAAGAGTTCATGCAGAATTATGATCATGAACTACTCAACTCAAGGACTTAAGGATACTTCTCATCTCAAGACTGCTCGACATATAGGGTTCATGCAGAGTTATGGGCATGAACTACTCAACTAAAGGACTTCATGGGTAACATGTAATAGTCTCATGATTAGGAATATACTCACAAAAGGATTATGAACTGAATACTCAAGACTTAGAACTTGAAGATACTACTCCTCTCAAAGATACTCAGCTTATGGAGTTCATGCGGAATTATTGGGCATGAACGACTCGACATCAAAGGTATGCATAACAATATGGAACTCATGTATCCGACTCTTATCATTTTCATATTTACTTCCTCAAGACTTAGCTCAAATCGATAGTTGATCTCAAAGGATCCACAATTAAACTCAAAGACTTTCTTAAACTCTACTCTTAACTCTCTCTTGAATGTGAATTATGAATTCAAGAGTTATGGTTCGTGATATGAAGGGTCTAGTGATGATAAAGTAGACTCATGAATTCATTCTCCTCATTCTCATACTCCCTTGCTCGAGTCTTGAAACAAGTTACTAGAAGTTGTAGAAGACTCCTCAAAAGGACTCAGAGGGCCTTTCTCGAAATGTTCGAATGAACTCTCAAGACTTAACTCCTAACTCTATTTTGAATTTGAATTATGAATTCAAGGTTATGATTCATGTTATGAATGATTCTAGGTGTTTAGAATTCATGTATAGTAGTTAGAATCAATAGGAAGTGTTAGTACACTTTAGAATGACTTAAACGGGCTAAACGATGAAAACTGAGTTGGGGTGGACGGACCTGGCACACCACACCAGCCCAAAAGTTCAGAGAGCCATTTCTCGCGCACTGCTGGAGCGCCACCCCAGCCTTCCTGGGGCTACGAGGGGCGCATCGCGCCAACATCCCTCAGGCAAAACTGACGAACTTTTCCTCTCGTTTTCTGACCTTAATTCGATTAATTTCAATTATTTTACTCAATATATCTTTAGATTCAGGTAGCCAAAACATATACACAAGAATCTAAATCAAAGTAACTCTAATAATCAACATTAAACTCTCAAGAACTCCTTAATCTCAACCCAAATTCAAGAACAAAAGCAATTCAAGAGTACACCCATCAAGAACATTCAAACTTCCAATCTTTTTAGGACGAATTCACGTTGAAATAACCATGTTTGGAACGTGGGTGAATGAACCCAATGTTATGAAAGTCTCACATACCTCTTAGGGATCAAACCCATGGCAAAAATCCGCAACAACTCTCAAAAGTTTCGACGAACACCTTGATCCTTTATCTTTTCTCCTCTTTTCTCTTCTTTTCTTTCTTCTTTTCTCTTCTCAAAACCCTAACTTATTTTCATGAATCGTAAACTGAATCCAATCAGTTTTTTATTACCAAAACTAATTTAATTAATTGGATAGTGAAAAGACCATAATACCCTTCTAAAATCCGGTTTTGACTTTTCTTATCTATACAGCCCAACTTCGAATGGACATATCTCCCTCATACAAACTTGAAACTAGGCAAACTCAGTGGAGTTGGAAAGATAATTCAATGATCCTTCCTACGGTATCTGGTAGAACACCTAACTCATCATGATCTAGGAGTTATGGTCGTTTGAAGTCAACCAAAAACTCATACTTAAGCATAACTTGCAAAATTTCAGATTTTGCTATATCCAATTTAGTTCTTTTTGGAACTCAAGGTGCTACGTTTAGTGACATGACCTGAATACTTAAGAAATTTTAAATTCCTTGGTAAAATCCTACTCACAACGAATGATGGTTCGAGTCTTAGTTCAAAAAACTTTTGGGGTGCTACAATTAGCACGACTCTTTTCATTCAAAGATCAGGTTTATTCTAGTTCAAATCTATGTTGATGATATTATCTTTGGAAGCTCTAACCCTTCATTATGCGAGAATTTTGCAAAAAATATGAAAGGAGAATTTGAAATGAGTCTAATGGGAGAGCTCACTTTCTTCCTCGGACTACAAAACAAGCAGTCAACTAATGGAACTTTCATTAGTCAAACCAAATATACCAAGGAACTAATCAAGAAGTTCAGTCTCGAAAAAGGAAAAGCTTTTGGAACTCCAATGAGCCCCTCTGAATGCGTTGAAACAGATGCACCAGGAAAAGATGTGGACGAAAAGATGTATCGAGGAATGTTTTGCTCACTACTTTACCTCACCGCCAGTCGACCAGATATCATGTACAACGTATGCAAATGCGCTAGATTTCAATCAACCCCGAAGGAATCATATCTCACTGCCGTAAATCGGATTATTCGCTATTTTATTGGAACCTCTGAATTAGTACTATGGTATCCTCACTCATCTCATTTTGATTTAATTGGTTAGTCAGATGCTGACTTTGCAGGTAATAAAAATGATCGAAAAAGTACCAATGGAACACGTCAAATTTTAGGTCAATCTTTGATCTCCTGGCTCAGCAAAAAATAAGCTTTCGTCACATTATCTACTAAGGAATATGAATATCTAGCGGTGGGAAGTTGTGGTACTCAATTATTATCGATGATGCATCAATTACTTGATGATGATCTCTCTTATGAAGTTGTCCCTATTTTTTGTGATAATACTAGTGCTATTAGTCTCTCTAAATATACTATGCATAATTCCAGGGCTAAGCATATTGATATCAAGCATCATTTAATTCAAGATAATGTTGAGAACGAGGATTTTCGTTAGAGTTTGTTGATTCTAAAAATCAATTGACTGACAGTTTTACAAAATCCTTGCTTGAAGAAATATTTTGTTTCCTCAGAAATTGTCTTGGTATTACGTGCTTTAGTTAAGATGTTTTAATTTCCTTTTATGTGTTTGATGTTTTTCTGTCTTTTAGATCTCTGTCATTTGGAATACATATTGAGGACTTGTTATCCTCATATCTGCTGCACTGTTTTTATCTTTTTTTTTGTCCTACTATTATCCTATTTGCCTTGTTGTCTTTTTTATTATGTCAAAGGGGGAGAACATTTTTGCTTCCACATTTTCCATAAAGGCAACGGGAGCCAACACATACAGAGGAGTCTTACCACAGGGGGAGCTACAGGACCAACGAAATTCTACAGGAACATCAGGGAAGTTTCATTGTCTCTCAGATTACTATATTGAAATTGTAAATTTAATTGTCATTATCAAAAAAAAGGGGATTGTTAACTTCTTAGCGTCTGTTGATTTTGATAAATGACACTTACACATTCAGTCATACTCTTCGCAGGCAAACACATCAATAAGAAAGGAAACCAGGCATAAAGCATAAGTGTCAAATTAAGATATGTCCTGATCTCTCGAATCAATCAGAAATTCTAGAATCAATATTCAAGCAGATCATAATCAGTCAGAGATTCCAGAAATCAATCAAGCATATCATGATTGATATGACAAAACAAATTTCCAGCCAAGATTCAAGCAAGCTACCAAAGGAAGAAAGAATCAACAATCTAGCAAGAATCAAGCAAGCTACTAGAGGAAGAAATAAAAACAAATCAGGCCAAGAATCAAGTAGATCGTCACCAAGAAAGAAACAAAGCAATTATTTCAGGCACATATCTGATAAGGCCATGACTTAGCTAATCGCCTCAATCAAGGAATCCCTCAACATCTTTGATTGAGATAAACTCCCTTGGATTTTCCTTGCAAGGCATCAACCTATCTATATAAACTTCCCTTAGGGTTAGTTGTGAAATACAGACTTCACTTGAGCTTATATTGTAGTCTTCTTTTATCTTTCATAAAACTTTGTACACACTTGAGTGAACAATTGAAAAGAAAAGAGAAAGAAAGATGTGAGAGTATGTTATACAAGTAAAGGTTGTGTCAAAGAAGAAGAAGAAGAAGATTTGCATATCAGACAGGGCTCTCAACTGTAACATTCTATAACACCAAGTTCTCAACAAGCTCTTAAGGAAACCCTTGTAACTCAAGGGAACTGGAAGTAGGCACCACATCGATGTTCCGAACCAGTATAAAATATTCTGGGTCGATTTACTTCCTTTCAAAGCTTTTATTTTATACTGTGATACTAACTTGCAGGTGAGTCGACTGCTCCATCCAGGAAGTCGACTAAAGGAATTTTAATTCACCTCCCTCCCCCTCTTTACTTTCAACTGAATTCATTGATACAATCCAAATGCATTTATGAATACAATTACCTAATACCTTCTCTCTTTTTTTATCTTTCTATAAATAGTAAATATCTGGAATATAACTATAAATTCTTAATAAGGTCGGAACTATAGTTATTTTTTAAAATTCTTCTTAAGATAAGGGCAGACTCGTTATCCACTTGGAGGTTGTTTGGTGTGAATGATAATACCAAATAGTCTTTGTGATTAAATTATAGTACCATTTAATTTGTTGTTTGGTTGGCAAGTCCAGAGTGACTTATCTAGGATTAATAATTAGTACCGGAATAAGTTATCCCTCTCCTTGGGTGGTAAAGTAATTTTGGGATAACTTATCACTGCCATAAAATAGGTATATGAAAATGATATCACTATACACTTTTTTATACATAACTTTTCACATTCATGCATATTTATTTTTAATATCATGTATATGAACATTCACAACCTTTATTATTTCTTATTTTATGATAATTCTTCATATTTTTCAATTAAAATATTACACTATATAAATATAATTTTTATTTGACTAATTCTTATGTTTATTTATATTTTGATTTCTCATTAATCTTCTTTTACTTCAGATGAAAATTCTATTTTTAAGCTAAATAAGAAGAAAGCTTTATTTTTAAATACATACGGTGCCATCATAGAATGCACATACAAAAATAATTAAGCTAAATAAAATGAAAGTTCTATTTTTAAAATGAATAACTAAAGCATGAAAAGAAAATATAAAAAACTAAATAAGTGAAGGGTATTTATGTAAACAAATAACTTATTCTTAAAATTTATGTAATGCATATTTTTTTTGAGTACAACAAACCAAATACTCAATACGAAATAATCTCTCCACAACTTCTCTTATCATAATTAATCCCAACATAACTTATCTCAACATAATTAATCTCATGGTAACTTGTATTCGAACTAAACGATCCCTTAATATTTAGCAAATTTAAAAAGAGTAACTTTCACATATAGCAAACAAAAAAATCGTATTTGTATGCTATAGCAAAGTTTGCATAATTGCGCTCCATAGCAAACATATATATGTATAATTCGCTATACATATACAATTAAAAGCTGTCTATTTCGCTATACATATATACAAAAAGAGCAATTGTATAATTCGTTGGCTCCTCTTCAGAATTGTATAATTTCATTATACAAACATAAAACTGGGCAGGGGAATATTTTTATTGTATAATTATAAGTGTATAGGACGAATATATATGTATTTGCATGTGTATATACAATTTTCTCTCGCTTTATACAAACAGAAACGCAATTTATACACTTCTGTTGTATAAAACGAGAAAGAGAGAAAGGCACAAGAGAACTGGGCAGGAGAATATTTTTATTGTATAATTATAAGTGTATAGGACGAATATATATGTATTTGCATGTGTATATACAATTTTCTCTCACTTTATACAAACAGAAACGCAATTTATACACTTCTGTTGTATAAAACGAGAAAGAGAGAAAGGCACAAGAGAACTGGGCAGGAGAATATTTTTATTGTATAATTATAAGTGTATAGGAAGAATATATATGTATTTGCATGTGTATATACAATTTTCTCTTGCTTTATACAAACAGAAACGCAATTTATACATTTCTGTGTATAAAGCGAGAGAGGGGAACACAGAGGGAGTGAGTGAGAGAGGAGAGTGGCGAGCGAGAGTTTAAGGGAGAGAGACGCTGGCAAACAGTTTGCTACAGGACACAATTAAATCAAAGTGTGGTTATACCATTTAATTTGAATTATTAGTTTGCCATTATATACAATTTTCCCATTTAAAAATAAACCCAATAAAGAAAAAGGTCATCCACTTCAAAACAAAAATAATAAAAGAAAAAGTTACGTAATTTGGAAGAATAAAGCAGGGATGTTTTGTAGAAAAAATGAGAAAACTATTTATGACTTCAAAGATGTGAGAGAATGAAATCTTATTTACCCCTTGCACTAGACTTCATTATGAGCTAAATGAGAGAAAATTTTCAAAATGTCAATATTTTGACATTTAATAGGTTTCCTTAGCCACACATTCAATATTTATCTAAAATGTCAATTTTTAGTTTATATGTATTTGATTTATGTATATTTTTATTTGTTTAATTTTCAAGATTGCAATTATTTAGAAAGGAGAAAATCAAGGGAGATAATATTTTTAAAAAAAGGAACATATCACTTAAAATTCTCATCAATTACAATTTCAAAAAAAAAATCACTTTTTCATTCGATTGGATGAACTTTCCTTTTTATTATATTTTCATTATAATTGTATACCAATAATTTTTACATGTTATGTGCTCACTTTACCATTCAAATTAAAAAAAAAATTACTTTCATAGTGAAAACTATAAATTGTATTTCAGTGATCAAAATTGTATTAAATGACTGTCAAATATATTCACGTTGTCCCCATCATTCACGTTTTCTCATTTTTTTCTCTTTAATCAAATTTTCACCTATATATGAATATGATTTATGAAAGGATACAAGATTCTGGGGAAAAAATAGCATACATGGTGGAAATAATATAATCTATTGAGGAAGGATATAATATTCTAAAAAAATAAATATAAATTGACTATGAAAGAAATAGGGATACAAGATTCTGGAAAATAAATAGCATACATAGTGAAAATAATACAATCTGTTGAGCAAGGATACAATATTCTAAAAAAAATACAAATTGACTATTAAAAAATAGGATACATCTATGCTTAAGAAATACAAATTCATTTGACATACATATTTGAATGACAACAAACTAAAAAAGAAATACAATGTTCTTAATAAAAATACAAATGATGAGTAAAAAAATAATTGACAAAAAAAAAAATTAATATGAATACTATTCTAGTATGAATACAATTTTGCAACGTTCTTCTCCGACTCTATCTTTCTTCTTCGTCTGCTATGTTCCTTTTTTCCGATTTTTTTCACCAAACCCAAATCTGAATTTGTATTCACTTGTGCATTACTAACTCTATAAGCAAAATTCAAAATTATTAAATATAAATATATTTAGGGAAAATTAGCAAACTAGTCACAATCCGTAACTTAATTAGTAAAAACATCTACACTTTAAAATAATTATTAAAATGTCAAAATGTCAATATTTTAGAAAATAATTTGTATCCAAATACTATTATTTGTCTTTCCTTTTATTTCTCAAAATAATCCAACATGAAATACATCCACTACCCATTTACACTTCTTCCTAGGTTTTAATACCATTAAATTTATTTTTCATCTTTTACGTTTTCAATTTTTTTTTCTCTTTAATCAACTTTTCAGTTTTCACCATTGTCCCCATCATTCACGTTTTCTCATTTTTTTTCTCTTTAATCAAATTTTCACCATTATTCTCTCCCTTATTGTTGAAGAAGAACTAATTATTCAAGTTCATACCAATTTGTTCAGATCTATCAATTAATTCAAGAAATCTCTCAATTGATAAAGGTATTTTCGAAGTCATCATTTATTTTGCGAGATTTCATGAGATTTTGTTTTCAAAATCACAAATTATGTTGAATTTTGGATTGTATGTATGACAGATTTTCCGTCATTTTTTCAATTTTTATTTGAGTTTGTTATATATTTTTATTTAATAATTTTGAATTTTGTTTATAGGGTTACTAATGCACAAGTGAATACAGATTCAGATTTGAATTTGGTGAAAAAAGTCGAAAAAAAGGAACATAGCAGACGAAGAAGAAAGAGAGAGTCAGAGAAGAATATTGCAAAATTGTATTCATACCATAACATTATTCATATTAATTTTTTTTTGTCAATTGTTTTTTTTTTCTCTTCATTTGTATTTTTATCAAGAACATTGTATTTCTTTTATAGTTTGTAGTCATTCAAATAGGTATGCCAAATGGATTTGTATTTCTTAAGCATAGATGTATCCTATTTTTTAACAGTCAATTTGTATTATCTTTTTAGAATATTGTATTCTTGCTCACCAGATTATATTATTTTCACTATGTATGCTATTTGTTTTCTAGAATCTTGTATCCCTATTTCATTCATAGTCAATTTGTATCTATTTTTTTAGAATATTATATCCTTCCTCAACATATTGTATTATTTTCACCACGTATGCTAAATATTTTTTCCAAAATCTTGTATCATTTCATAAATCATATTCATATGTAATGATTAGATTATATTGAGATACAATTGGTAATATTTTTATAATACAAACAAAAGAAAAATATATTTGGCAGTCATGAAATACAATTTTTCATCACTGAAATACAATTTGTAGTTTTCACTATGAAAGTAAAAAAATCAATTTTAATTTGAATGGTAAAGTGAGAACATAACAAGTAAAAATTATTGGTATACAATTATAATGAAAACATAATAAAAAGGAAAGTTGATCCAATCGAATGAAAAAGGGATTTTTTTTTGAAATTGTAACTGATGAGAATTTTAAGTGATATGTTCCTTTTTAAAAAAATATTATCTCCCTTGATTTTCTTCTTTATTAAATAATTGTAATCTTGAAAATCAAACAAATAAAAAATACATAAATCAAATACATAACAAACTAAAATATTGACATTTTAGATAAATATTGAAAGTGTGGCTAAGGAAACCTATTAAATGTCAAAATGTTGACATTTTGAAAATTTTCCCTTGGGGAGGGGGGCTTGTTTGGGGGTAGGAATAAAAATATATTTGAAATTTTAAAAATTAAAAAATTTTTAAAAATTTAATCTTTTTTTGATGGGGAGGGTTGGGTACGGGGTAAAGGGTAGGGTAAGAAAAACAATATTTAAGGATGAAGTAGAGTATTGAAAAATGTTTTCCTTGTTTTTTTAAGGGAAGTCATTTTCCTTAAAGTTGATTACTGAAATTTGATGAACAACTAGCAACAAAATTCCCAGAGGCAAACAAGTTGAACTTTAGTTTTGGCTTTACTCATCAGTGGTATTCTCCCCTGTTTACTATTGTCTTACATCTTACAACACGCCTTAAGTCGGACTCAACTGGAAATAATTTGCTTCCATTTATTTTCTATGAGGCATTTCGTCAGCACTAGTTCATTTAGCAAGCAGCCTTATTACTTGAAAAGACACACACCAAACAATAGGAGAGTTTGTGAAGCAAACCCGATTTCTAATACAAACACTGATATATATATATATATATATATATATATATATATATTGTTAGCATTGAATATAAATTACAACATATAATATACACAACAAAGTAATAACATACTAATTACAGATAGATTAACATAGAAGAAGGTAACTAGAAGGGGATGAGATACTATAACAGAGAAAAGGGATGAGAGATAACTGAAAGCCAAAGTTTCGACATAATTTTCATAACCGTTCTTCTAACTCCTAGTCCTTTTTAACAAATGGTTATTGGACCTGGATCCCAAATAAAAGTCTCTAATAGCCCATAGGCCCTTACAGAGTCAACTTGATTCACAACAATACTCCCTCCCTCAAAAGGAACCTTGTCCTCAAGGTTCAAGTCATGAAATCCATCCAAAACTCCCTCAATTATTTGATGAGTAGCAATTTCCACACGCTTCAATGTCACGAGTGTAAAGTGAAACAACACTCCTCCATCCAGCAATAAACTTGGCCAAATAAAATGATCTAGATGTTCTGATACGAAGTGTAACTTTATGTTGTCTTTGGAGAGTATTAAGGAAATTGGCATTACTCCTGTTGCCTTTTGAACATCTTGTCCAGCTTTAACTAGAACCATAACACCTCGAAAATGGCATATGTCTCCGCAACATACTCCTCTAAGGTGACATTTGTAGGATAATGCCTGGAAAGGTGGATTTGTGCAAAATTTCACTAGTACCAAAGGCAATCCTTGGTTCAACTGATTTAACTGCTTCATAACACCATGAACAGTGCCAGAGATGCAATCGAGAACAAAATTAAGATGTAATCCCACTTCATCAGTTAAAGAAAAGAAGCAGTACCTAATTAGTCGACAGACCAGTGAAGTTGTTTGGATATAAAAATCAATTGGACAAAAAGTTGGCACTACCTTTGGCCGATCCAGTGACATAAGACAAGTTAACTTAGAACTTTCAGTTGCCACAGAAACAGATGTATTCATCCTCTTAGCTACTCCAGCAATCTGGTAGGTTCTCTTCCAGTTAACGGCACCAGCATTATCAATCACACCAATTGCCCATAGATGAATCATATAAACAACATCCATGTTATATATCACAACAAAATGTAGGAAGAGTCTCACATAAGAACCTCTGATATATTTCTCCATGTTATTCCCATTTCCCACTAGCTTGTTATCTTGTGGTTGGTGTTGGTGTGTTGAATGCACAACCATTCCTGCCTCCATAAGTGCAATCCAAACATTCCAGAGTCCAAACAATGGTAGAATCAGTTGCGGAAATAACATCTACAACCAAATAAATAGTGGTGAAGGAGGAAAATGCTTTATCCACACTCCTCGACTAGCCCATAGGCCCTTATAAAGTAAACTTGATTCACAACAGTTTGAGTGATAACACTCCTCGACTAGAGGTATTCATGATCATCTGTTGATGTTTCGTGTGTGCGATAAAAGTTCTAACCTTATGATTTAGTATATAGAACATATTGTTAAATTTGACAAGATTCAAAGATGAATTAATGTGAAGATTTGATCGTTAGGAAGATAATTCTTCATTGGTACAAAAGTCAAGATAACATCTTTTGTAGGTGAAATTTAGGTGAACCATAAAATGGTTTCACAAGATAAATCTTGACATTTTGATACATTGTGATGTCATGGATGACATCAATAGGAAGAATTCACTCCTATAAATAGGTAGTTCCTAATTCATTTGTAACACACCTCTCACTTGCCTTCTTATCTTCAAAGGCATTTGATCTTCTTTCTCTCTTGTAGTATTTCACTTGTACTCTTTTGGAGTGAAATAAATATTGATTGGTTGTGTCCGAGGAGTAGGCAAAAGAAAACAAAAGTTTGTCGAACCTCGTTAATTCCTGGTGTTCTTTTTATTGTTGTCTCATCTACTATTTATTAGCTACCTTTAGATATAGCAGTTGTGATTTCATCACTCTCTATATATTCGGCTTTCGCAACAATTGGTATCAAAGCCAAGGCATTATCTGAGTATGCTCTGTGGTAGCAGCATAGTTTGAACTTCCACATCAGAAAAGTTTTACTTTGGTCTTTGCATTGTTAGCTAGTAAATAGTATTTGTAGCAAAAATGGGAGACAATAAAAATGATGAGTCCACATCGAATATCAATAATACGTCATCATTGGCATCTTCGCTTATGACACGAATTGTGTCAAATGCAAAATTTTCAGTTGAAATTTTTGACGGGTCAGGACATTTCGAAATGTGGCAAGGCGAGGTCCTTGATGTTCTTTTTCAACAAGGGCTAGATATTGCCATAGAAGAAAAGAAACCAGACGGTGTAGGAGAAGAAGATTGGAAGATTATCAACCGTGTTGCTTGCGGTACCATTCGATCTTACTTAGCAAGAGAACAAAAGTATCCATACACAAAGGAAACCTCTGCAAATAAATTATGGAATTCATTGGAGGAGAAATTCTTGAAGAAAACCCGTCAAAATAAACTTTACATGAAAAGAAGACTGTTACGCTTCACTTATATTCCTGGTAGCACAATGAATGATCATATCACCAGCTTCAATAAGTTGGCGACAGATTTGCGGAATATGGACGTGACTTTTACGGATGGAGATATGGCCTTAATGTTGTTAAGTTCACTTCTCGATGAGTTCGAGCACCTTGAAACTACTCTACTGCATGGGAATGATGAAGTATCTCTCAAAGAAGTTTGTTCTGCCTTATATAGTTATGAACAAAGAAAGAGAGAAAAACTAAAGGGCGGAAAAGCAGAAGTTCTGGTTGTGAGAGGTCGTTCTCAAAATCATGTGAGAACGAAGAATGGGAGATCCAAGTCAAAATCCAAACGAAGCAAAGATAAATGTGCCTTTTGCCGAGAAAAAGGGCACTGGAAGAAAGACTGCCCAAAGTTGAAAAGCAAAGCCAAACCAAATAATGGGAAGGTTGTCATGGATTCAAATGTGGCTGATTGTGATGACTCAGATTACTCACTAGTTACAACAGATCCATCCAAATCATTTGATGTATGGTTAATGGACTCAGCTTGTAGCTATCATATGTGTCCCAATAGGGACTGGTTTGTTGATTTACAAGAAGGAGAATGTGGAGTTATTCACACCGCAAACAATAATCCTTTTACCGCATATGGTGTTGGTTCAATTCGATTAAGGAATCATAATGGATTGACCAGAACATTAACAGATGTTCGGTATGTACCGGATTTGAAGAAGAATCTCATTTATGTTGGAGCCCTAGAGTCAAAGGGATTCAAAGTCATTGCAGATAATGGCATAATGAGAATATGCTCCGATGCGCTGGTGGTAATGAAGGCAATTCGAAGAAATAATAACATGTACCACTATCAAGGTAGTACAGTTATTGGGACAGCAACAACAACATCCAATGACGACAAGGAGGCATAAATGACCAGGTTGTGGCATATGCGCTTGGAACATGCTGGAGGAAAATCGTTGAAAACTTTATCAGATCAAGGATTGCTAAAAGGAGTAAAAACTTGCAACTTAGAGTTTTGTGAGCATTGCATCAAGGGAAAGCATACAAGGGTTAAATTTGGAACAACTATCCATAATACTAAAGGTATTTTGGATTATGTTCATTCAGATGTTTGGGTTGCTTCCAAAACACCTTCATTAGGTGGGAAACACTATTTTGTAACATTTGTTGATGACTTTTCCCAAAGACTGTGGGTGATACGATGAAAACAAAAGATGAAGTATTGGGAATTTTTCTCAAATGGAAGGCGATGATAGAAACTCAAAGTGGCAAAAGGATCAAGTGTCTTCACACAGACAATGGTGGAGAATACAAAAATGATCTTTTTTAGAAAATTTGTGAGGAAAATGGCATCGTCAGACATTTCACCATCAGAAATACACCACAACATAATGGAGTGGCAGAACGCATGAACCGAACTTTGCTGGAGAAGGTTCGGTGTATGTTGTCCAATGCTGGCTTGGGCAAAGAATTTTGGACTGAGGCAATTACATATGCATCCCACCTCATTAATCGTCTACCATCTACTGCTATAGGTGGGAACACACCATTAGAAAAATAGTATGGAAAACCTGCTGAAGATTGTGGTTCTTTATATGTATTTGGCTCAATTGCATATTATCATGTAAGAGAGTCAAAATTGGACCCAAGAGCAAAGAAAGCTTTATTTATGGGAATTACTTCTGGAGTCAAGGGATATCGTTTATGGTGTCCAGAGACAAGAAAAATTATTTTCAACAGGGATGTTACCTTTGATGAATCTGCCTTGACAAATAAGGTAACAATTGAAGAAGTCAAACAAACTGATGGTGCTTCAAAGCAGGCGGAGTTTGAGGGAAATATAATTTTCCCAACACATGGATGAAATGAGGAAACAACAGAAATTTTTCCTCTGGAAGAAGAGCCAGTCGAAGGGGAGGTTCCATCTCAAGAACCTCAACCACAACTTGAATCAATGGCAACCAGCAAGCCAAAAATGACAATAAGAAAACTTGCTCGACTCATAGATGTGGTGGCTTGTGCGGACTCAATTGCAGCGGATGACATTCTTACCATTTATAAAGATGCAGTCCAAAGTTCAGAAGAAGATAAGTGGAGATTTGCCATGAATGAAGAAATGCAGTCCCTTCATCAGAATCATACATGGAAATTGGCCAACCTCCCGGATGGCAAGAAAACAATTGGGTGCAAATGGGTATTTGCAAAGAAAGCAGGATTTCCTAACCAAGAAGATGTTCGCTACAAAGCAAGATTGGTGGCCAAAGGATATGCTCAAAAGGAGGAAATTGACTATCATGAGGTATTTTCTCCAGTTGTGAAACACTCCTCCATTAGAGTTTTGTCGGCTTTGGTAGCACATTTGAATTTGAAACTAGTTCAGTTGGATGTAAAAAACTGCATTTTTACATGGAGACTTGGAAGAGGAAATCTACATGACTCAGCCAGAAGGATTCAAAGTTGATGGAAAAGAAAATATGGTGTGCAAACTTGAAAAATCGTTGTATGGATTGAAACAATCTTCTAGACAATGGTACAAACGTTTTGACAAGTTTATGTTGCAGCAAAGGTACATAAAAAGCAAATACGATCATTGTGTGTATTTGCGCAAGCTTGAAGATGATTCCTTTATATATCTTCTCCTATATGTTAATGATATGTTGATAGCTTCTAAAAGTCGAGAGGAAATTGAGAAGCTAAAGATTCAACTAAAAAAGGAGTTTGAGATTAAGGATTTGGGTGAGGCAAATAGGATTGTTGGCATGGAGATAAAAAGAGATCGACATTCAAAGAAGCTTTTTTTAATCTCAGAAAGAATATTTGAAGAGGGTACTAAATCGATTTGGCATGAATGAGAAAACGAAGTCGGTTAGCACTCCGCTTGCTCCTCATTTTAAGCTTAGTGATGCTATGTCGCCAAAGAATGAAGTTGCACGAGAATATATGTCAAGAGTACCGTATGCAAATGTTGCTGGTAGCTTGATGTATGCAATGGTTTGCACAAGGCCAGATATTTCACACGCTGTTGGAGTTGTAAGCAGGTACATGCATAATCCTGGAAAGGATCATTGGCAGGCTGTAAAATGGATTCTACGGTATATTCATAATACTGTAGATATTGGTTTGGTTTATGAGCATAAAGATAGTCAATATCTTGTTGGATATTGTGACTCAGATTATGCAGGTGATTTGGACAAATGAAGATCAACAACTGGTTATGTTTCACTATTGCAAACGCACCAGTTACTTGGAAGTCTACTTTGTAGTCAACAGTTGCTTTGTCTACCACTGAGGCAGAGTATATGGCAATTACAAAGGCTGCGAAGGAGGCAATTTGGTTTCAATGATTGCTTAGAGAGCTTGGTATTGGACAAGAAGGAATCACAATATTTTGTGATAGTCAAAGTGTTATTCAATTAGCAAAGAACCAAGTTTATCATGCAAGGACGAAACACATTGATGTCCGATATCATTTCATAAAAGACATCATAGAAGAAGGTGAAGTCACAGTGCAGAAAATTCATACTACAGATAATCCTGCTGATATGCTGACAAAAGTGGTGACTGCGGTCAAGTTTCAACATTGTTTGAACTTGATCAACATTGTTGAACATTGAAGATTGAGGTTGAAGACACAATCAAAAGTTGTTGAGAGAAAGTTGAAAATGGAGAATCTTGCCAAGGTGGAGATTTGTTAAATTTGACAAGATTCAAAAATGAATTAATGTGAAGATTTGGTAGTTAGGAAGATAATTCTTCATTGGTACAAAAGTCAAGATAACATCTTTTATAGGTGAAATTTAGGTGAACCATAAAATGATTTCACAAGATAAATCTTGACATTTTGACACATTGTGATGTCATGGATGACATCAATAGGAAGAATTCACTCCTATAAATAGATAGTTCCTAATTCATTTGTAACACACCTCTCACTTGCCTTCTTATCTTCAAACACATTTGATCTTCTTTCTCTCTTGTAGTATTTCACTTGTACTCTTTTGGAGTGAAATAAATATTGGTTGGTTGTGTCCGAGAAGTAGGCAAAAGAAAACAAAAGTTTGCCGAACCTCGTTAATTCCTGGTGTTCTTTTTATTGTTGTCTCATCTACTATTTATTAGCTACCTTTAGATATAGCAGTTGTGATTTCATCACTCTCTATATATTCGGCTTCCGCAACACATATATCATATTCAAGACTTGAGGCATCTTCCAGTAGCTATATATATATATATATATATATATATATACATATTTTTATTTTTTTTAATCTAATTTGAAGAAAGATTTGCTTATTCTAAACAACTTGGTCAACACGAAACAGGAAGCAGATTCGAAAACAGGAAACACATTTTGACAAATATATATATAAGTAATACAATAAAAGATAAAATTGAACAGAAACTAGATGGTAATACATCTTTTGAGCTCATCTAAGATTGCAATAATGCTGGGGAGATGGTTAGCATAAACTGTTCCAGCGAGTGTCTCATGGACAGAGGCTAGTGATGGTTTGAAGGGATAGATGACAGAAGGAACTCCATAGCTTATGTCGCTATAATCTGCAACTTTTTTGATTGTATTCCTATCAAAATCATATTCATACAGATATCCACCACCAACTAGGAATAGGACCTCTTTACCGTCAATGTAGATTGGAAGACAAGCATAAGTGCGTGGCTCGAAAGCAGGGGAAACTCTCCAATTTCTGCTTTCAAAATTATAAACAGCAATGATTGTCCATTTGTGGTAGGTATGAACGAATGTAAGCTGTCCTTGCACCATAACTAACTTTCGACTGGAACAGTGCCAGATCCTCGCATTTGGATTTGGCTTATGATGAATACTGATGAACTTGGACGGGTTAAGAATTGTAGCCTCTTCTCTCTTTGCATCAAAAACAAGAATAAGTCCATCATGTATGACCCAATGCAAGAGGGAACCGTGCTCAGGTTTTTTAATACTAATCCTTTTAGCCCTTGTGAGTTGAAATTCACGCCACATTAACCCATATGGCTCAAGTATATGAATTTTATATTTTGGTTTTCGTTGATCCAGTATCTCAAGGGTTACCAATTTATATTGATCTGAAGCAGGGTAATCAACAAATAAGCGTGCATGATCAATTACCCTACGACGATAATGGTCAGGGTATGGTATGAATTGATGAGCTCCAGTTATAGGATTGAAAATACAGAATAGCCCAAGTCGAGAAAAGACAAGTAGAAGCAGACCCTTGGATTCAGCCACAATCCTAAATCCAAAGGGTTCAGTATGAAACGGGCCATCGATTGTTGGGATACTAAGGTTTTTGAAGTATTTTTGTAAGCCACTGGTTTCACCATTTACTTTATAAGCCAAAACTAGTGTTGACAACTTTTGATGTTGGAACAAAGTTTTACAAAATTTAGGATCAGAGATCCATCGATTAAAATTCTTGCTTATAACTTTACATTGAATAGCAAGTTTCAAAGGCAGGTAGGAGATGATCTCTGCAACTAAATCATCATTCAGATTCATACTCATTGATTCGAACCGTTTGATCTTCCCAAACGCAAACAAAATATGTACTCCCCACTTAACCTAAAACGTGATTCCGCTTTCTCACTAATTAATTATATTAGGGTTATATTTATAAGAAGAAAAAAAATTTGGCCCGAAAACTTGGCAGATATTTTACCTATATTATTTTACCTTTTTAAATATTTTTATCCTTTTAACTTTAATAGTGTACCTTTTAATTAAAAATAGAAAAAAGCTTAGTTTAGTTTAAAATAAAAAAGATATTATAGATTTTTAAAATTTCTGCCCGCCATTTAACATTACCCTATTTATAATACCAGGGTAAATAAATATACTATGTTATTACCATTTGGGTAAAACATTTAATATAACCTTCAATTTTGAGATTTATAACAAATATACTAAAACCAGTTTTCTATTTGACATAGACATGAACCATAAATTTTAACACTTCCAAATCTATTAAAATTTCACTTTCTATAAGGTTTTGTTGAACGAATTTTTTCACTTCTTTTCCAAGTAAATTAACAAAATTATGTAGGTTATTTTGCTTAGAAGCATACTTAAAATAGAATTATCTTTTTTTAACAAACACTATTCTTCAATGCCAAATCAGTCGATAAAGTTATCAGCATTCAAGCCTTCTTTTTTGCTTTACTTTTAAAATAAAATAAAATTAAAGACTTCTTTTTGCTTACTCAAAATCTATTGGGCATTTTTCTTTTAAATTTAATTTGTTGAATAACTAATACCTGCGGTGCTTTCTCGATCAACTATCTGACTTATTCAAACGACGGTGAACCAAAACATGAAGAAGTGCAATGCAAAAGAACGCCTTCTTTCTGGAGGCCTCGGGCAATGGAAGATGAACAATCGCTAAGGAATAGCTTGAACTAAGAGGAAGTGAAGTAATACTTGGCCAATTCCTGAATAAAAATATGAATTGACAATTTTACCCTTCACTCTCAATCAAAAATACAACACTTCTTTTTAGATTAACATTCAGATCTTTTCTCCATATCTGTAGATCTAGAATGGCTCTTCATCTTCCAGGCAATTAGATTGAAAAACTTTCAATCTGGCGTTCGTTCTTTGAGGTTAGAAGTTCTGAAACTCAAAATTTGGCTAATCTTTTTTTATTTTCTTCTTCTTCTCCTCCTGTTTTCTCTTTTTGTGTTTTTTCTCCTGTTTTCTCTTTTTGTGTTTTTCCTCTTGTTAATCTGATGAGAGACGAATGAAATTCTAGATCTTCTCAATATTTTCTAGTTAAGTTGATGTGAGTTTTATTTTGTTTGTTCAAAAATCCTGCTTTCTGAAAAATGGGTTCATTAAGTTTAGTTGTTTTAGCTTCTAAAACTGCAAAAGATGAATATGTATTTGCAGTTTGACAATATAGTATTAGTATTCTTGCTATTGAAGCCAAACAAAAATAAACATTTTACCCTGTTTTTCATTGTTACTTTTCATTATTATTTTTAATAAAATTGAACATTCTAGTAGGAAACCATTTATTACCTTCCTATTATACACATTTAATGTATCTGCAATAATTAGTTAAGTAACATGATTGATACTTTTTTTTTCTTTTTGGATTCAATTTGATAATGATGTTGCAATTTTTAAATGGAAAATAAGTGTAAATGGATTCTCAGCAATTGTGCGATTTTGAATGCTTTATCATCCTTGAGGAGATTGTGGTGCATTCGTATATTGTCCTTATTTATTTTTTTATGGTTATTTATAGCATGTTATTAAGAAACCAATTTAGAAATAGGCGTCTCATTCAATATTGTATGAGTGCTAGAATTCCTAAAATCTTGTCTCATCTAAATGTCTCATTCACGACAATGATATTGTATGTATTGACAAGCTTAGGATGGATAGAAATGCCTTTCACATTTTAGCCTCCTTAGCAAAGAATATTGAAGGGTTGATTGACAGTAAAAATATGTCGAGTACTGAAAAGTTAGCAGTGTTCTTAAATATTTTGGATCATCACGACAAGAACAAGTTTGTCAAAGTTAATTATATTAGATCGGGCTGGAGTGTAAGTCGAGCCTTTAATGAATGTCTAAGAGCTATTCTTAAACTAACTCTAGTGTTACTTGTTAAACCTAATCCGGTGCTCGAAGATGATACTGATGATCGATGGAAATGGTTTAAGGTAGGTAAATTTCAATCTAACATTTGATTTACTACAAACAAACTTGAAATATTATGGTGAAAGTATTTTTATTTTTAACAGTCCTTTAGTATTTAGAGTTGAACTTATCTTATAGGGTTGTCATGGTGCATTGGATGGTACTTACATTTCCATTAGAGTTGAAGCAATATATAAGCCAAGATACAAAATACGAAAAGGAGATATAGCAACTAATGTCTTGGGGGTTTGTGATATAAATCTCAACTTCATTTATGTATTACCTGGTTGGGAGGGATCAGCCGCTGATGGTCGTGTATTGCGAGATGTTGTTGTACGAAAAAATGGGTTGAAAGTACCTCAAGGTATGCTAAATAATATGCAGACCCTTATCTATTTCTACTACATCAAAATAGAAAAATATTTAAAGTAATTATATTATTGTTTACATTTTTAGGCAATTACTATTTGTGCGATGGAGGAAATACAAATGGAAATGGTTTTCTGTCTCCCTACCGAGGATATAGATATTGGATAAAGGATTGACAGGGTAACAATCCATCACCTCGATGTCGAGAAGAGCTCTTTAATATGAAGCATTCTAGGGCACGTAATGTTATTGAAAGATAATTTGAACTATTAAAAGGACGTTGGGAAATTCTTAGAAGTCCTTCGTGGTACTCGGTTAAGGTTCACAATAGAATTATTAGTGCATGTTGTTTGATACACAATTTCATCGGAAGAGAGATGGAAGCTGACCCCTTAGATGTGGAAATGGAATTCCACATGGAGAATCAACAAGAACCTGAAAATATTAATACAATTGAAGCATCTGATGAGTGGACCACTTGGACGGATGAACTAGCTCAATCTATGTGGAATGAAAGATTGGAAAATCAATTTGTATAATTTTAAACTATGAGGTCACTATGGGTGTGCTTATGCACTTTTGTTTTTGGTTTTCAAACATTTTTTATTTTGTGAAAATGAATGGTCAATTTTTTGTATGTCTCACATTGTTGTTTGTACAGAAAAATAGTGAATCTTAATGTATATCTATTATTTTTAAATATAAGTAGTGAATTTGTATATATGTCTTCACATTATCTTTTTCCCAGATCAATCAAGTTGTATTACAATTTATTTGGTTATAATTGAAATAATTTACTAGTAAGTTGTAACTTACTATTACTTGTGATTTCATTTATAATTTTACAGATTGAAATGACTAGTTCTACTGCTGCAACATCTAACACGTCCAGAAAGAGGGGAAGAAAATCAACACCTTCATCTCTAAGGGTATGGACTCCAGAAGAGGAACTTACTCTTGTAGATGGATTAAAAGAATTGTGTGTTAATGGTAGGAGAGGAGATAATGAAACCTTTAGACATGGATATTTAATGGAATTGGAACACTACATGAATGCTCATCATCCTAACTGTGGATTGAAATCTCTACCACGTGTTGATACTAAAATAAGAGCATGAAAAAAGAGTTATGCAACCACATCGTTACTAAAGAGTCGAAGTGGTTTAGGATTCCAATATAGTGATGGACGTATCTTAGTTGATGATCCAAAAGCTTGGGATGATTTGATAGAGATGATTTATATTTAGTTTAAATCATTAGAGAATTGCTACTTACTTATATTTTCTCTTGGTTAATAGATCTTTGTCTTTGGAATATTGCCAGTTACTTCATGTACTTGTTCTTTATTTTCTTAGGTTGATCTAAATGCCAAGTCAATGAACTTTAAAAATGGCCATTATTTGCTGACTGGAAAGAGATATTTGGCAAGGATAGAGCTACAGGAGAGTTTGCCAAAGGGCCAGAAGATGTTGAAGAAATAGAAAGAATTGAAGCTCAAGAAATTAATAATGGCATGTCTCTGGGATTTCCTTTTGTTGTTATCGACGTAGATGATGTTTCAGGAAAAAGTGAAGATCAAGCTACTCAAGAGGAACCTAATGTATCAACTGGAGCAACACAAAGTCCATTTACTGCTCAAGATGACCCTAATGAATTAACTGGAGCAGTACAAAGTTCATTCACAACTCAAAAAGGTGAAACTCATCAATCTCATAAATAAGGTAATAATTTTAAAGCATCGTCTTCTAAAGTCAACGCAAAAGGTAGAAGCAAAAAAAGAAAAATAGTTGAAGATGATAATGAGACGGTTCTGAAAAGTTTGATGGAGGTGATGAAATAATTCACTGAAAGTCATGATAAGAGGATGACTTCTTTAATTGACAAGCTAGGAGAGCTTGATCTATCTGAGATTCGTGGTAAGATATTTTCTATTATTGGATCCCCTGCATTTGAAAAATACAAATCAAATGAATGAGTCAAGGCAGCAATGGGAATTACTCAAGATATAAAGATCATGGAATTCTTCTTAAGCATTAGTGAACTTGAACGTCACAGTATGATATGGATGATTATTAATGATAAGCTTTAAATGATTTTTGTGTAGCTATTTTATAAGGTCTAATCATAATGGGATTTATTTTTACCTAGTAGAATGTCCACAAATGTACACATATGTAAATGTTGTGGGCTTAAAGTAGGTTGTTTTTTATAACAAATGCATGATTAGGTTCAACATTAGTGTTTTTGTAAGTAGCCAACACAGATGCTCTTCAGATTGCTCAAAACATTGACCCAAACGGTAAGTTCATTTTAATTCCTTCTTCTCCGAGACTGTATTGAACTTTTCTTTTCTCGTAGACTATTCAACAGTTGCAATAATCACAAAGGTCCAATCAAAAATACAAAGTAATCATATGCTATTATGTCAACTGATTATATGTTGTTGGGGCTGGTATTCAACTTTTGAAGCTTGGTGTCTGTCATGGAAGGATAATGTTACAAAAATAGGAGACTTCTTTTGAAAAAACATGTAATTGCATGTCTTTGTTATATGTGCTAGCTTTTGTAATTCAACAATGAATTATGTAAGTTTCATTCACTTTAAATGAAGATGTGTATAATAATTTAACAATGAATTATGTGAGAGTGAATTCTTTCCTCATGAATACTTTCTCTTTTAGCTTAATCTGTATAGTCACGTAGTTGAGGTGCTCTAAAATATAGAATATCACATCATTAAGAAAGAACTACCAGGTTGGAAGTGGCAGGCAAACTATAGTAATTGTGACAAAGACAGGGATTTGGATCCTTTGGATTGATAGTTGGTGAAGGTAACCAATTAACATTTTAAAGAGCAACTAATGCACTGTCAAGTAAAGAATGGAAATAAAGTGTTCTGATAAAGGGTTACAACTATCTATCTACCATACACCATCGAAATGGTCACCATTGGACTTAATAACTTCATCCGTCCTTTGGTTAGTAATGGAAGATTAATGCAATCTAAGGAGTGAAGAACAATTGAATGGTAATCATGTTATGGATTCCTAAGTTAAACTTTGAACAACTAATGACACAAATAGGCTTGGCAGAATTGAGAACAGTTGGAAAACCATTTGGCGAAAACATTACAGTTAAAAAGCCTAATTTAACAAACTCAAAACGAAAGCCTCAAAACCCGAACCAACCATCCTACTAGACCAACAATGACCTTCCGGATCCAACCGCACTGACGAAATTCTCATCCGATACAGTTTTACCAAGAATATTGACTGAAGCCGAACTTTGACTAAATTTCCAAGTTAAAACGCCTAATTGCACAAACTCAAAATGGAAGCCTCGAAACCAAAACCAACTATCCTACTAGACCAAAAATGACCTTCAGGATCTAACCGCGCTAACAAAATTCTTATCCGATCACTATTTACCAAGAATATTGAATAAAGTCGAACTTTGACTAAATTTCAAGTTAAAATGCCTAATTGCACAAACTCAAAATGGATGCCTCGAAATACAAACCAACCATCCTACTAGACCAAAAATGACCTTCTGGATCTAACTGCGCTGACGGAATTCTCATTTGATCATGTTTTACCAAGAATATTAACTAAAGTCTAACTTTCACTAAATTTCCAAGTTAAAACTCATAATCGCACAAACTCAAAATGGAAGCCTCGAAACCCAAACCAACCATCCTACTAGACCAAAAATGACCTTCCAGATCTAACCGTGCTGATGGAATTCTAATCCGATCACGATTAACCAAAAATATTGACTAAAGTGGAACGTTGACTAAATTGCCAAGTTAAAACGCCTAATTGCACGAACTCAAAATGGAACCTCGAGACACAAACCAACCATCCTACTAGACCAAAAATGACCTTACAAATCTAACCGCGCTGACGAAATTCTCATCCAATCAATATTTACCAAAAATATTGACTAAAGTAAAACTTTGACTAAATTTCTAAGTTAAAACACCTAATTGCACAAACTCAAAATGGAAGTCTCGAAACACAAACAAACCATCCTACTAGACCAAAAATAACCTTACGGATCTAATCGCGCAGACAGAATTCTCATCCAATCAATATTTACCAAAAATATTGACTAAAGTCGAGCTTTGACTAAATTTCCAAGTTAAAACGCCTAATTGCACAAAATCAAAATGGCCGCCTCTAAACACAAACCAACCATCCTACTAGACCAAAAATGACCTTCCGAATCTAACCGCGCTAACGGAATTCTCATCTGATAAATATTTACCAAACATATTGACTAAAGTGGATTTTTGACTAAATTTTCAAGTTAAAACGCCTAATTGCACATACTCAAAATGGAAGCCTCGAAACACAAACAACCCATTCTACTAGACCAAAAATGACCTTTTGAATCTAACCACGCTGACGGAATTCTCATCCGATCACATTTTACTGTGAATATTGACTAAAGTCGAACTTTAACTAAATTTCCAAGTTAAAACACCTAATCGCACAAATTCAAAATGGAAGCCTCAAAACCCAAACCAATCATCCTACTAGACAAAAAATGACCTTTCGAATCTAACCGCACTGACAAAATTCTCATCCGATCACTATTTACCAAAAATATTGACTAAAGTCAAACTTTGACTAAATTTCCAAGTTCAAACACCTAATAGCAAAAACTCAAAATGGAAGCCTCGAAACCCAAACCAACCATCCTACTAGAATAAAAGTGACCTTTCGATGCTAATTGAACTGACGTAATTCTCATCTGGTCACATTTTACCAAGAAATTTGAAATTTAGTTAAAGTTCGACTTCGGTAAATATTCTTGGTATAACATGATCGGATGAGAATTCCATCAGCGCGGTTAGCTTCGGAAGGTCATTTTTAGTTTATTAGTATGGTTGGTTTGGGCTTTGAGGCTTCCATTTTGAGTTTGTGCAATTAGGTGTTTTAACTTGGAAATTTAGTCAAAGTTTGACTTTAGTCAATATTTTTGGTAAATAGTGATCGGGGAGAATTTCGTCAGCGCGGTTAGATACGAAAGGTAATTTCGGTCTATTAGGATGGTTGGTTTGGATTTAGAGGATTCAATTTTGAGTTTGTGCAATTAGGCATTTTAACTTGAAAATTTAGTCCAAGTTTGACTTTAGTCAATATTCTTGGTAAAACATGATCGGATGAGAATTCCTTTAGCGCGGTTAGATCCGGAAGGTAATTTTTTTTCTAGTAGGATGGTTGGTTTGTGTTTTGAGGCTTCCATTTTAAGTTTGTGCAGTTAGGCGTTTTAACTTGGAAATTTTAGTCAAAGTTCGACTTCAGTCAATATTCTTGGTAAAACGTGATCGGATGAGAATTCCGTCAGCGCGCTTAGATTAGTAAGGTCATTTTTTGTCTAGTAGGATGGTTGGTATGGGTTTTGAGACTTCCATTTTGAGTTTGTGCAATTAGGCGTTTTAACTTGGAAATATACTTAAAGTTCGACTTCAGTCAATATTATTGGTAAAACGTGTTCGGATGAGAATTTCATTAGCACGGTTAGATCCGGAAGGTCATTTTTTATCTAGTAGGCTGGTTGGTGTAACACTCCGGAAAATGCTAGGTTAAACTAGAGCCTAAACGTGAGGATGAACGTCTTGAATGAGAGTTATAGGAGTCAACACCATAAGGCAAGTGCCATGGCAAAGGGGCCAAGGCTGACCCTAGCCTTTAGTGCACTGCCTCACCCTTCACTAGATCATGGTCCTCATCACAGCTCGTGAAGGGTGCTCGTAAAGATGCCTTGGCCACAAAAATGTGGCCACCATTTTTCCCAGCTACTGCCTCAAACTTCACGGTCGTCACCATGGCTCATGGTCATGACCGCGACCATGGGAGGTGCTTGTGAAGTTGACTTAGGCAAATAGACAATGGTCCCAAGTGGCAAGGCCACTACCTCAAGGACCACGAGAGGGACCACGACTCGTGGAGCCCCTCGTGGTAATGCCTTGGGCTTGTGAGCCTTGTGTCACCTTGAAGGGCTACTGCCCCAATCTTCATGAGGAGGACCACGAGTCGTGGGCCTCACCACGGCTCGTGAAGCTGGTCATGAGCCTGGACTGAGTCCTTCAAGTGAGGGTCATTTAAGTTTTTTACTTTTTAAGTCCAATTAAAGTGGGGTGTTTTGGGTATTTTAGGGGTAAAATATATATTAGCTTTAAGTCAAAATTCACAAGACTTGGTCATTATTCACAAACTTCCAAATATTTCACCAAAATCTTCTCCTCTCAATATTTCTCTCTCTAGAATTTCCTCCATTGAAGAACACCAAGAACTTGAAGGTTAGGGTTCGAGAATCCATCTTCACAACTCCAATTCATGGGAAAAGCTTCATTTAAGGTATGTGAACCTTGATTCATGGAACACTTTTCTCCATGAAGTCCTTCAACTCTAATTTCGAAATTGGGTATACTGTTCAAAAACTAGGGTTTTCATTCTAGCCATGGGTTCTTACTAAAAATGATTTTATTATGTTAATTGAATTATATTATGGATGATTTGATGTTTAATGGTGATTTTTATTGTAAAATTTCCCATGAACTACCCCATGACCTCAATTTCATGAATTGTGATGGGTGTATTGATATAAGATGATTACTATGAATTGTTCCTATGTTAATCTACTTATTGAATCTTGTTTTATTCATGCTTAAAGTAGTATTTCTAAGTGTGATTGTGAGACTTGGTTCATGACCCTTGAAGGGGGTAAATTGTGAAGGTTGGTTCAGGATTGATGATAGTTGTATATGAACTTACAATTCACTTGAAAGGTAAAGAACTTGTCACCATTGTGTAAATTGAGGTATTATTGAAAGCTCAATTCTCCCCTTTCCCTTTACACATATTCATGTATGACTTGTCTAGGATGGTGATAACAGTGTTGTGTTGATTGAAAGGCTAATTCTCATGAAAACACTATAAATGTAATGTGAAAGTTCAACTCACATGTTGATGATGATTCTAAGGTTGAAAGTACATTCTCACCTTTAATGAATCTATGACCTATTTTGATGAATTGTATTGAATGAAGGGTAGAACATTCCTTCACACATGTAAATGAAATTTAAGACTAATTATGTATAATTTGGGAAATAATGCTTAGCACCGAGTGGATATGGACAATGAGATAAAGGCCCTTCCGCCAATGCAATAGGTTAGGTCATCTAAGTGAACTCATGAGATGGAAGCTCCTCCGCCAATGCAATAGGTCGGGTTTCTAGAAGCAATCTCCCTATCCCATAACTATGTGCCCTCATAAGACCTTAGCTAGTGGATCCACGTAAAAGCTAAACATGTTAGTTCTACCATAGGCAAGTAGGACACCTTCTTTCGGTGTGGGGTTACACGACACTGGATTCCATGTAGCTCACATGGTCTATGTCGATTATGGCTAATCTTCCCTATATGATAAGATAATAAATTAGACAGGAACTATACTATGACTTCTTGGTGAGTTTACTAGTTGGAGTGGAGGTATGGGACTTCACTTCCACATTGCACAGGTAGACTTAGTAGGATGTTATGGGATGGTTCTATTATGTTACGATAAGATATGAATGTATGCATGTATGTTGAATGGATAGTTGTTGTGATTGACTTTCCTTATGTTCAAGTAATGTACATGACTATTTCCTTATTAATGTCTATTGATTATGATGAGGTCTAAATATGATATGTATGACTAAGGTAGCTTCAAAGGAGTACTTGGTATGGTTGGTATTATGGGATGCCAACCATACATTGCACAAGTGTTCTTTAGGGGTTGCTAAGGTGTTGATATTATTATGTTGGGAATATTAATGTGATTATGGCTTGTCTTTGACATTAAAAATGCATGTTGGTTTCCAAACTTGATAAATGCATTCCTTTCAACTAAAATGTCCTTTTTTTTATCATATTTTAAGGATTTTATGCATGTTCCCATACTTGGTACAATTTTGTGCTAACCCCTTCTTCCTATATTTTGGTAAGTGTAGGCTTCGACTATGTGACGTACACTCTCCTTTCTTGAAGAAGACTTGGATTGCTTATCTCCAAGTTGTGGTGAGTCCTCAAGTTCGAGGACGGAATTCCATTTCTTTGTTCAAATTATGCTTCTCTGATACTGAGATTTTTATTGATGTAAAGGGCTAAGTCCCAAACTTTGTATTCCTATGTTTAGATGGTAAATGAGACAAATTATAGATTCTTATGACGTTCTTATGAAAATGAAGTTTGGCTTCTATTGTAAAAGTTTTAAATTTTTTCGCATTATTTCTATGTCTTATGATGATGTTAGAGGCTTGTATGCGACCCCTTCGGGGTCATGTACGTTGTGTCTCTTCTAAGGGGTAACTTCAGGTCATAATAAACTTGGTATTAGAGCATAGGGTTTTGGGATAATATTTAGGTTGATGTCTTATGAACCACGCCTAGTAGAGTCTTGTTCATGAGTGTAAAGCGCGCCATACTTATGAATGAGAGTCTATAAGATGTTTAGGAACTTTCTCTTTTTCTATTACTTTTTAGTCTTGCTTGGAGTCTTAACTCTATAAAGTCCTTTCCCCTAACCCTTTTCTTGTGATTATAGGCAATGAATACAAGAAGGGCTAATGCTAGGAGGGCGGTAGAGGAGAATGTGAATGAGGAGGTTCCCCCTCAAGCTCCTCAAGACCCTCAAGTTCCTAATGATGATGGGGCTATGACTAATGTGAAGATAAGGGCAGCTCTCAAAACTTTGACTCAACTCATGACGGTTCAAACTCAAGCCGTCACCAGTCAAGCCCAAGCCATAACGACCCAGGCTAACCAAGAAGTTGGGCTCCGGGTAAACCCCAATTTGAGTACCATGGCCTCAAGGTTGCGAGATTTTACTAGGATGAACCCTTATATTTTCTTGGGTTCCAAAGTGAATGAAGACCCACAAGAGTTTTTGGAGGAGGTCTACAAGATAGTGAAGGCTATGGGGGTCACTTCTATTGAGAATGCTAAATTAGTCGGGTATCAATTGAAAGATGTGGCCCAAGTATGGTACACTCAATGACAGGATAATAGGGCTATAAGCGTGGGTCCCATATGTTGGGAAATATTCAACAAGGCCTTCCTTGATAGGTTCTTCCCCCGTGAGAAGAGGGAAGCCAAAGTTGAGGAGTTCATCAACCTTCGCCAAGGAGGTATGAGAGTCCAACAATTCTCCTTTAAATTCACTAAGTTGTCCAAATATGCCTCATTTTTGGTTTCTAATCCAAGAGATGAGATGAGTCAATTTGTGACCGGTGTGTCTGATGCCATTGAAGAAAAATGTCGTGCGGCAATGCTCCATGACAACATGGATATCTCATGGTTGATGGTATATGCTCTACAAGTTGAGGAGACAAGGCTTAGGAAGAAGAATAGAGAGGTAAAGAGGGCAAGGGACGATGATGGAAAATCTTCTAAGGGTAAGTTTGAGGGACAAAGTGGACCAGGTTCAAGAAGAGGTTTTCCAACCAAAGCTCCTCTAATGCTCCAAGGCCCAACAAAGAAAGGGTGTCTAACCCTAAGCCTCAAGGAGGCAATAGAGGTGGATCTTCCATGGAGAGACCTACATGTGCCAAGTGTGGTAAAAATCATGAGGGAAAATGTCTTGCCGGTATGAGTGTGTTCTATGGATGTGGCCAAAGTGGACATCAATTGAAAGATTGTCCAACTCGTGCGGCCAAGGGAAGAGAGGGTAATCAAGCTCCTCCAAGTGGTTCCAATTCCGATGCTCCCAAGAAGAACCGCTTCAAGGCCCTCCAATCCCAAAGTGATCAAGAGGGTTCTCTGGATGTTGTTACCGGTCTGTTGCAACTATTTTCCATTGATGTTTATGCATTATTAGACCCCGGTGCCACTTTATATTTTTTTACTCTTTTTGTGGCTATGAAATTTGATGTACTCCCCAATGTCTTAGAAGAACCCTTTTCAGTTTCTACCCCGGTGGGTGATTCAATTGTAGTTAAAAGAGTGTATAGGAGATGTCATATCTTTTTCTCTCATAGAGTCACTTTGGTTGATTTGATAGAATTAGATATGTTGGACTTTGAAATCATATTGGGGATGGATTGGCTTCATGCTTGTTTTGCTTCCATTGATTGTAAAACTCGAGTAGTAAAGTTTCAATTTCCAAATGAGCCCACTTTAGAATGGAAAGGGGGAAACTCTATCCCTTAAGTTCGTTTCATTTCGTGTCTAAAAGCTTGTAAAATGATCTCAAAGGGGTGTACATATCACATTGTTAGGGTCATGGACATTGAGTCCGAGACTCCTTCTTTGGAGTCGGTCCCCGTAGTGAGAGAGTATCGACAAGTCTTCCCGATGACTTGATCGGTATTCCTCCCGAACGGGAAATAGACTTCGGCATTGATTTTATGCTGGATACAAAACCCATATCCAATCCTCCTTACCGGACGGCTCCCGCCGAATTTAAGGAATTGAAGGCATAACTCAAGGATTTGCTAGATAAGGGTTTTATTCAACCAAGCATATCTCCAAGGGGTGCTCTAGTATTATTTGTGAAAAAGAAAGATGGGTCCCTTAGGATGTGTATTGATTACCGCCAATTGAACAAGGTCACTATAAACAATAAGTATCCATTTCCTAGGATTGATGATTTTTTTATCAACTCCAAGGGGCTACCTTTTTCTCCAAACTAGATCTTCGTTCGGGTTACCATCAATTAAGGGTAAGAGGGTGTGACATTTCTAAGATGGCCTTTAGGACCCGGTACGGTCACTACGAATTTGTGGTTATGTCTTTTGGGTTAACAAAAGCCCCGGCGACATTCATAGACCTACTGAATAGGGTGTTTAGACAATATCTTGATTCATTTGTGATTGTCTTTATTAATGATATTTTGATCTATTCGAGGAGTGAATGTGAACATAAGGATCATTTAAGAATAGTATTGCAAGTCCTTAAGGACCACCGACTATATGCTAAGTTTAGTAAGTGTGAGTTTTTGCTAAGGTCGGTTGCTTTTCTTGGGCATATTGTGTCGGGCATGGGAATAGAGGTTAATCCTAAGAAGACGGACACGGTCAAGAGTTGGCCCAAACCCTAAGTCCCACCAATATTAGAAGCTTTTTGGGTTTGGCCGAGGATTATAGGAGATTTGTTGAGGGCTTCTCCATCGCTTCTCCATTAACTGCCTTGACCCAAAATAAGTCCAAGTTCGATTGGTCGGAGGCTTGTGAGAAAAGCTTTCAAGAATTGAAGGATAGACTCACCTTCACTCAAGTGTTGACCTTACCAGAGGGTACCGATGGATTCGTAGTATATTGTGATGCTTCGAGAGTAGGGTTGGGGTGTGTTCTCATGCAACATGGCAAGGTGATTGCCTATGCTTCAAGGCAACTCAAGATTCATGATAAGAATTACCCGACCCATGACTTCGAACTAGCAGCGGTGGTATTTGCCTTGAAAATATGGAGTCATTATCTCTATAGGGTGCATGTAGACATGTTTACCGACCACAAGAGTCTTCAATATGTGTTTAGCCAAACAGACTTGAATATCCGACAAAGGAGATGGTTAGAGCTTTTGAAAGATTATGACATGAGTGTACTATACCACCCCGGAAAAGCTAATGTGGTTCCGGATGCCCTAAGTAGATTGTCCATGGGTAGTGTGGCTCATGTAGAAGATGAAAAGAAGGAATTGGTTCGGGATGTGCATAGATTAGCCTGGTTAGGTGTCCAACTAGTGGATTCCACCAATGGTGGATTCATGGTTCATCATAGTTCTGAATTTTCCTTTGTGGTTGATGTGAAGTCTAAGCAACATCTTGATCCTATATTGATGGAGTTGAAGGAATCGGTTCTCAACAAGTCCGTTGAGGTTTTCTCCCAAGAAGGAGATGGGGTGCTTAGGTACCAAGGTAGATTGTGTGTTCCGGATGTTGATGGTTTGAGGGAGAAAACTCTAGAAGAGGCTCATGGTTCGCGATATTCTATTCATCCGAGAGCCACTAAGATGTATCGTGATCTACGGGAAGTCTATTGGTGGTATGGAATGAAAAACGATATAGCGGGTTTTGTGGCCAAATGTCCTAATTGTCATCAATTCAAGGCCAAACACCACAAACCGGGAGGTTTGTTACAAGGTATAAATATTCCCACTTGGAAGTGGAAGGAGGTGAATATGGAATTTGTTGTAGGTTTGCCTCGTACTCGAAGGCAACATGATTCTATTTGGGTCTTTGTTGATAGGATGATGAAATCAGCCCATTTCATTCCCGTCAAGGTTACTTTTTCCACGGAAGACTATGCTAAATTGTATATCAAGGAGGTAGTGAAGTGGCATGGGGTTCCTTTGTCTATCATATCGGATCGAGGTGCTTAATTTACTTCACATTTTTGGAAGGCATTTCAACAAGGACTTGGTACCAATGTTAAACTTAGTACCGCTTTCAACCCCCAAACAAATGGTCAAGCGAAACGCACCATTCAAACCTTAGAGTACATGTTGAGGGCGTGTGTGATTTATTTCAAAGGTAATTAGGACGACCATCTTCCTTTGATAGAATTTGCCTACAACAATAGCTACCACTCAAGCATTGCCATGGCTCCGTTTGAAGCACTTTATGGTAAGAGGTGTAGATCTCTGGTGGGTTGGTTTAAAGTAGGTGAGTTCGCTCTAATTGGTCCCGAACTAGTCTATGATGCCATTGACAAAGTTTGACTCATTAGAGAGAGGTTAAAGACAGCCCAAAGTCGGCAAAAGTCCTATGCCGACAATAGAAGAATGGATCTTCAATTTGAGGTTGGTGATTGGGTCTACTTAAAAATCTCACCTATGAAAGGTGTGATGAGGTTTGGCAAAAAGGGGAAACTTAGTCCCCGGTTTGTGGGCCCATAACAAATCTTGAAACGTATTGGAAAATTTGCATATGAATTGGACTTGCCAAGTAAGTTGGCTCCGGTTCACCCGGTGTTTCATGTCTCCATCCTCAAGAAGTGCATTGGTGATCTGGTATCCATCCTTCCTTTAGAGGGTTTAGGAGTTGATGAGAACCTTTCCTATGAAGAAGTTTCGGTTGAGATTTTAGACTGGAAAGTTAAGGAGTTAAGGAACAAAGAAGTAGTTTCCGTTAAGGTCTTATGGAGGAATCACTTAGTTGATGGTGCTACATGGGAGACCGAGGCCGATATGAAATCCCGCTATCCTCATCTTTTTCCTTCTACTCCTATCCCTACTTGAGGTGACTAGTTTCTTAAATTTGGTGTCTTGGAAATCATTTGTGCTATGAGTTTTCCTTATAATTTCCTTATGTTGTGCATGTTCTTGTGAGAATTCATGTTTAGCATCTATATTGAGTTTTCATGATTTATATGTTCCTCATGTTGATTTGCACTTTAGTGTGATGATTGCATATTTGACTTCATGAGGTGAAATAATGAACATGTTTTGCTATACTTGTGATGATGTGGCTTAATGGCTCCTTATTGATTGTGTTGAGATTGTTTGAGTTGGAGAAGGTAGTTCCTCCTAAAGTGATATGAAATGATGAGTTCTGTGCATGTTGGGTTGTGGATGTAGTTCCTACTTCCTTGTATTTCCATTGTTTATGTCTTAAGATGGAGTTGATGTTTCCTCCTATTAATTATGCATTTTATTATGTTGCATGCATGATGGGTTGCTAGTCTTGAGTCTTTATTTCCGTAAGGTGTCTAAATTGTCATTCAAGGATGAATGTTCCCAAGGGGGAGATAATGTAACACTCCGGGAAATGCTAGGTTAAACTAGAGCCTAAATGTGAGGATGGACGTCTTGAATGAGAGTTATAGGAGTCATGGCCATGAGGCAAGTGCCATGGCAAAGGGGCCAAGCCAAGTCCCAATGCCAAGGCAGCCCCTAGCCTTTAGTGCACTGCCTCACCCTTCACGAGAGGGACAACTATCTGTGTTCCTCATCATGACTCGTGAAGGGGGCTCGTGAAGATGCCTTTGCCACAAAAATGTGGCCACCACTTTTCCTAGCTACTGCCTCAAACTTCAAGGACATCACCACGGCCCGTGGTCATGACCACGACCATGGGAGGTGCTCGTGAAGTTGACTTAGGCAAATAGCCAATAGTCCCAAGTGGCAAGGCCACTGCCTCAAGAACCACGAGAGGGACCACGGCTTGTAGTCTTTACCACGGCTCGTGGAGCCCCTCGTGGTGATGCCTTGGGCTTGTGAGCCTTGTGTCACCATGAAGGGGATACTCCCCCAATATTCACGAGGAGGACCACAAACCGTGATCCTCACCACGGTTCGTGAAGATAGTCGTGAGCCTGGACGGGGTCCTTTAAGTGAGGGTCATTTAAGTCTTTTACTTTTAAAGTCCAAATAAAGTGGGGGTGTTTTGGGTATTTTAGGGGTAAAATATATATTAGTTTTAAGTCAAAATTCACAAGACTTGGTCATTATTCACAAACACCCAAATATTTCCCCAAAATCATCTCCTCTCAATATTTCTCTCCCTAAAAGCTCCTCCATTGAAGAACACCAAGAACTTGAAGGTTAGGGCTCCAGAATCCATCTTCTAAACTCCAATTAGTGGGAAAATCTTCAATTACGATATGGGAACCTTCATTCATGGAACACTTTTCTCCATGAAGCCCTTCAACTCTAATTTCGAAATTGGGTATATTGTTCAAAAACTAGGGTTTTCATTCTAGCCATGGGTTCTTACTAAAAATGATTTTATTATGTTAATTGCATTATATTATGGATGATTTGATGTTGAATGGTGATTTTTATTGTAAAATTTCCCATGAACGACCCCATGACCCCAATTTCATGAATTCTGATGGGTGTATTGATATAAGATGATTACTATGAATTGTTCCTATGTTAATCTAGTTATTGAATCTTGTTTTATTCATGCTTAAAGTAGTATTTCTAAGTGTGATTGTGAGACTTGGTTCATGACCCTTAAAGGGGGTAAATTGTGAAGGTTGGTTCATGATTGATGATAGTTGTATGTGAACTTAGAATTCACTTGAAAGGTAAAGAACTTGTCACCATTGTGTAAATTGAGGTATTATTGAAACCTCAATTCTCCCCTTCCCCTTTACACATATTCATGTATGAATTGTGTAGGATGGTGATACTATTGTTGTGTTGATTGAAAGGCTAATTCTCATGAAAACACTATGAATGCAATGTGAAAGTTCTACTCACTTGTTGATGACGATTCTAAGGTTGAAAGTACATTCTCACCTTTAATGAATCTATGAGCTATTTTGATGAATTGTATTGAATGAAGGGTAGAGCATTCTTTCACATATGTAAATGAAATCTAAGACTAATTATGTATAATTTGGGAAATAATGCTTAGCACCGAGTGGATATGGACAATGAGGTAAAGTCCCTTCCGCTAATGCAATAGGTTGGGTCATATAAGTTAATTGATGAGATGGAAGCTCCTCCGCCAATGCAATAGGTCGGGTTTCTAGTAGCAATCTCCCTATCCCATAACTATGTGTCCTCATAAGACCTTAGCTAGTGGATCCACGTAAAAGCTAAACATGTTAGTTCTACCATAGGCAAGTAGGACACCTTCTTTCGGTGTGGGGTTACACGACACCGGATTCCATGTAGCTCACATGGTCTATGTCGGTTATGGCTACTCTTCCCTATATGATAAGATAATAAATTAGACATGAACTATACTATGACTTCTTGGTGAGTTTTCTAGTAGGAGTGGGGGTATGGGACTTCACTTCCACATTGCACAAGTAGACTTAGTAGGATTTTATGGGATGGTTCTTTTATGTTATGATGAGATATGAATGTGTGCATGTATGTTGAATGGACAGTTGTTGTGATTGACTTTCCTAATGTTCAAGTAATGTACACGACCATTTTCTTATTGATGTCTATTGATTATGATGAGGTCTAAATATGATATGTATGAATAAGGTAGCTTCAAAGGAGTACTTGGTATGGTTGGTATTATGGGATGCCAACCATACATTGCACAAGTTTTCTTTAGGGGTTGCTAAGGTGTTGATATTATTATGTTGGGAATATAAATGTGATCATGGCTTGTCTTTGACATTGAAAATGCATGTTTGTTTCCAAACTTGATAAATGCATTCCTTTCAACTAAAATGTCATTTTTATCATATTTTAAGGATTTTATGCATGTTTCCATACTTGGTATAATTTTGTGCTAACCCCTTCTTCCTCTACATTTTGATAAGTGTAGGTTCTGGCTAGGTGACATACACTCTCCTTTCTTGAAGAAGACTTGGATTGCTTATGTCCAAGTTGTGGTGAGTCCTCAAGTTCGAGGACGGATTTCCATTTCTTCGCTCAAACTGTGTTTCTCTTATATTGAGACTTTTATTGATGTAAAGGGCTAAGTCCCAAACTTTGTATTACTATGTTTAGATGGTAAATGAGATAAAGTCTGGATTCTTATGACTTTCTTATGAAAATGAAGTTTGACTTCTATTGTAAATGTTTTAAATTTTTCCGCATTATTTCTATGTCTTATGTTATGATGATGCTAGAGTCTTGTATGCGACCGGTCAAGTACGTTGTGTCGCTTCTAGGGGGTAACTCCGGGTCGTGATCGGGTTTTGAGGCTTTTATTTTGAGTTTGTGCAATTAGGGGTTTTAACTGTGATGTTTTGGTCAAATGATTTTCCAACTGTTCTCAAATTTGTCAATCCTATTTGTGTCATTAGTTGCTCAAAGTCTAACTTCAGAATCCATAACAAGATTATCATTCAAATTTTTCTTCACTCCTTAGAATTGCATTAACTTTCCATTACTAACCAAAGGACGAATAGATTTATTACCTCCAATGCTGACCATTTCAATTGTGTATGGTAGATAGATAGCTCTGACCCTTCATCATTTCTAATTAAATACAATTAGATACATTATATGCCTTTTTATACATCTAAAATTTCATTATCTTCTAAGAGACAAATCTTGAAGAACGCTTGATCTAAATTCTTTCTTTGAGGTTAGAAACTTTTGAGACCTTAACCTTTTCTTATGCTTTCTTCTTCTTCTTATCATATTGTTTTTTTTCTCTTGTAAATCTGGTGAGAGACGAATGCAATATATGTGAAAATAAGTTAGCAAAAATTGTAATTTCTTACACTCTTACAGATTAAAATTAGCAGTCCCACTAAAATGTCTAACATGTCTCAAAAAAGGGCAACAGGGGTGTGGACTCAAGAAGAGGAACTCACTCTGGTTGGTGGATTAAAAAAGTTATGTGCTAATGATTGGAAAGAAGATAATGGAACCTTTAAAGATGGATATTTGATGGAACTGGAACAACACAGGAATGTTTGTCATCCTAATTGCGGATTGCAAGCTCTACCAAATATATTTTTTTTAAATAAGAGAGTGGAAAAAACATTATATGACCATATAGGTTGTCAAAAGTCGAAGTGACTTAGGATTTCGATACAGCGATGGAACTATCTTAGTTGACGATCCAAAAGCTTGGGATGGCTTCATAAAGGTGATTTACAATTGTTTAAATTGTTAGTAAACTAAAGCTAGTTACTTATATTTTCTCTTGGTGAATATGATCTCTGTCTTTGGAATATTGTCAGTTACTTTATATACTAGTTTCTTTTATTCTTAGGTTGATCCATATGCCAAGTGAATGACATTTAAGAAATGACCATTATTTGCTGATTGAGAAGAGATATTTTGCAAGGATGGAGCTACTGAACAATTTCCCGAGGGGCCAGAAGTTGGTGTTGAAGAAATAGAAAGAATTGAAGCTCAAGAAGTTACTAATTAACTACATGTTTTTGGGATTTCCTATTATTGTTGTCGATGAAGATGATATTGCCTAAAAGAGAAGATCAAATTGCTCAAGGGGAACCTAGTGTATCAGCTGGAGCAACACAAAGTTCATGGAGTGCTTTTTAAGCATCAATAAACTTGATCGTTACACTATGGTATGAATGATTATTGATGATAAACTTTAAACCTTTGAATGGTTTTTGGCGTAGCTATTTTTTAATGTATAACCATAGCCTAGTTCACTTTTATTTTGCCTATGTTTTATGTGCCAGTTTATATAATTTAACAATGAATTATGTAAGTTTCTTTCACGTTTAATGAAGGTGAGTCTAGTTTGATACCGTGAGGCCACGATACTAGAATTTCAAGTTTGTCTCAATGGTATGTGTTAGATTTGTTGTATTCTTCATTTTATAAAATCTATTATGTCACTATTTTGTTGCTTGAACAATGGACTCTCAATTTTAGGATATGGCAATGTGTGAAAATTGTAACTGAATTATTTAGTATGACGAAACTGAAATATAGATTTAATGTACTTCATTACTATTTTGAAAATTAAGTAGACATTCAAATTGTTGAGGATATTGTCTATGGGTGAGGACAATGTCGATAATTGTTGAGGATAGTGTCCAGCAATAGATTGTTCTGTCGGAAGTAAGCATCCTCTATCAATGGTTCTTGCCATTGGAAGTAAGTCATAACTACCAATGTGCATATTAATGGCTTTGCTTGAAGTAAGCTCTCCTGGAGCTTCCACTAGTTCTTGCCAAGACTTTTGTAAATATGATATCCTTTATCCAATAGAAAAAAACAAACTTCCTCATTTCAATATTATAGATTATTGAAGTAAAGGCTCCAAATATAATATCTAGCATTAGTACGCGGTATTGCTCATATGTTAACTTATATGAATCTATTTTTGTTATATTATATGTACACATAATTATATGTACTAGCATATCAATAAGTTTCAACTATTACGTTGGTCCCGTGTTAACACGTGTCATATATATACGTTGGTTCAACTATATGAGGAAGTTGAAAAATGTGGCATTCAAGTTTCTGTCTAAACCTTAGCCTAACCAAAATGCAAAAAATAAATAAAAATACAACGGTAAGAAAGGTCTAAGATGTAACAATAACAAATAATTTATTTTTAACAAGTATATAATGTTTATTGATTTTTAATATAACAAACCAACACCCAAAAAAATTATTAAACTCTGTATAACTAAACTCTGCATAATTAAACCCTGCATAACTAATACATACATAACTAATAGATGCATTACTAATACCTGCATTACTAATACATGCATAACTAATACCCATATTACTAATACGTGCATAACTCTAACCAGCAACCAAACGATCCCTAAAAGTGAATCATTTTCATAATATATACCTGCGAATGTAACGACTTGTTTTTGTCGTTATGGAAAATCCATTGGGGAAAGATTTTGGGCCGGAAAACTTTTTCCTAGTCAAAATTTGGACGAAATCGGAGTCAGTAAGGTCTAAGGAAATCTGGTAACAAACGGGGGTTCTAATTGTGAATTTGACCACATAAGTAGAAAGCTAAGAGGTTAAGGAAATCGTACGACTTTACGAAATTGAATTCGGGTGAGTAGAACTCCTGAAATTGATCTTAGCGTGAACGAATATTTTTTGAGTGTCGTGGGATGAATGTGTGTTGTGAAATAGGGGTTTGGAACTGTTAAATTAACTTTTTTCTCTCTGTGCAAGCCGCTATGGCGGGACTAGTGCCACCAGGGCGGGGACGTTGTAGCAGGGTGAGGGCCACCACAGCGGGACAATCACAAAATAAGTCGGTAATAAATCCCAAAAACGTCATTATTTTGCAATTTCCATTTTTGAGAGCTAGGACACGACCCCAGACAAGTTCTTGACAGTTTTTCATGAAATTTGGTGTTAAAGGTAAGGTTTTCGCTCCCCGATTCCATTTTACGATCAGTAGAACGTAAAATCGTGATTGGATATTGTTGGGAAGGGTTTTGAATGGTGGGAAAAACCCTAGTTGCACCTTAGGATCATAATTTGGGTCTTGGGTGATTGGGTTAGTTGTAATCCAGGTAAATTAGACCTTACTTATTGATCATCGCATTTAATTATTTGTTTGTAGACCTAGAGCAAGAGGAAAGAATCTCGGAAGGGAATAATCAAGTTTCTTAGGGGATTCAAGCTTTGTTCGAGGTAGGTGATGGTTGTGATTTCATGTGTGTGATATATGTTTGTACTTGCTTCATTATATTGCATATATGTATGCGAATGTTGCATTATTGATCACACTAATCGTAAATGAGTATGAACGAATAACTATATGTCATGAATCACCTCTTGATTGTATGATTTCGATAATGTACATTGTGATTGTGATTGTTGTATGCTGAATGGATTGGGTGTCACGAACCGGCACACTAAGTGGGATCGATTGCCACATATTGGCATAAACTCTGGATCGGATGTCACGAACCGGCACACTAACTTGGAACGTGTGTCATGATCCGGCAGACTAATTGTTTGAGTATGGGTTCCGTGAGAGGACCAATGAGTTGTCATATATGTGTAAAATTGATAATGTGGAATTGTGCATTGATCCGAAATGATATAAATATTGTGTATGAACGGTGCATTCATGTTTATAATGTGGTAATGACTTGCTTATATTGCACTTAGTGGGATAGCCGTGTGATTCTACCAGTGCACTATGATTGTGTACTGATACTACATTTGCTCTTTCTTTATTGAGTACCAGGCATCTTCAGGCGGCTGTTGACAGACCTCGTTTAGAAAACCAGTGATCGATTCGAATTCAAGGTGAGCCAGTTCTTCCAGGTTGCCATGAGTTTTCATTATGTTTAGTCCAGTGTTATTCAGACTTAGACTAGTACTTTAGATTTTCTTATGTTTAGTTGGGTTGTACCCATTTCCTTTACATTGTTGGTTCTTTGTTAGAGTTTTGGTACATTGACTTTCAGGTTCTAGGGATTTATTTTCGCATTTGTTTTGTTAGTCGTTGTTAGATCTTTTGGAAGTTTATGGGAACTTCAATTTTCTTCATTTAAACCTACTTCCATATATTTAAATGCTTAGTTTGAGGTTAGTTGATTAGTAGTTATGGTTCTCCCACCGGAGGGTTAATGTGGGTGCCACTTACGACGGTCAGGGTCGTGACAAAGTTGGTATCAGAGCCCTAGGTTGTTGATCTCGATGTACCAAAATGAGTATAGTAGAGTCTTGCAGAACGGTACAGAGATGTCTATACCTTTCTTCGAAAGGCTATAGGACTTTAGGAAATCTCTCTATTTTCTTTTGTCTCCTTTCGTGCTATAACTTGGGTCCAATTGGTATCTGATGATACAAATTGGTATCTAATCTCCTTCATTCTTCTATCCACAGATGGTTAACACTAGATTCAACGGCGTCAAGCCTGTAGCTCCCGTCAATGAACTAGCCGAGGGGTCCGCAGTGAAAGATCGCGGTCAAGGCAGGGGCAGAGGCCGAGGACGGATATCACCTACTAGGGATGAAGCACCAGTTGAGAAAGCACCCAGAGATGAGGTTTCTCCCACACATCATGAAGAGGTAGAAGAGAATGTGGATATTGGAGATGAGGAGTATGTTGCACAGTAAGAGGATGCACCGGCTGGGAATACTGGCATCCCTCCCTTAGACCCAGTGTTAGCTTAGCAGATCATGACTTTTCTGAATGGATTGGTTAGTCCTGGAATCCTTCCAACAGGGCAAGCTACTCAACCCCCAACTAATCGCCCTGCTACTGTTACTGGTCCAAGGGGAGATGCGGCATTAGGTATTGATTTCTTTTTTCATCCTTTGTTGGGTCCTGTAATGACTGGTAATGAGCATGAAATGTTTTTGAAACTAAAGGATCTTGTGTTTCTTGGTTATGATAATGAGGACGCCTATGAGTTTATTTTGGATCGTTATGAGAGGCTACATAAGTTAGGTATTGTACATCACCATGGGGGTGATTCGTGACTTTCCAGCTTCAGGGTGAGACTAAGCAGTGGTGGAGAGCTTATGTGGAATGTAGATGGTCAACTCTACCCCCACTCACTTGGACACAGTTTCATGCTCTATTTCTGGAAAAGTATGTTCCTCGAACTTTGAGGGATCGTAAAAAGGATGAGTTCATGGCTTTGAATCAAGGTGGTATGTTTGTGGCTGCTTATGAGGCTAAGTTTCATGTTTTGTCTAGATATGCTACGCAATTGGTAACTACTGAGGAAAAGAGGATCCGTTTTTTTGTTAAGGGACTGAATTTTGAGTTACAGGTATTGTATGTACACATGACTTCTGCAGGAAAAAGTTTTAATGAGGTAACAGATTTTGTGAAGAAAGTAGAGGGGGTGAAGCGAGACGGTCAGGCTAAGGCATTGGCTAAGAAAGCAAAGAACTCAGGAAACTTTCAAGGCTCCTACTTTAGAGGTTCGGGTAGGCCAACACTTGCAGCCCGACCAATTCAGTCTGCTGTGCCCGGCTCTACAGGTAATTACTCGGGAACTCCACCTCAGAATTTAATTCAGGATAGTCAAGGAGTCGCACCTTCGACGGGCAGCAAGCCATATTTTGATCATACTTGTTATAACTGTGGAGAACCTGGGCATATGAGGAGAGATTGTCTCCACCCGTACAATAGCAGTCTAGAGCAGTGGTACCCATGGGGAATGGTAATAATGGTCGAGGACGTCCACAAGGTGAGTGAAGAGGAAATCAGCAAGGCCGTGGAGGTCGGGGAAATGGTAATGCATGCAGAGGTCCAACGCAGCGAGACAAGAAAGTCACCCGTCAAGATGACAGAGCTCAGTGTTACGCCTTTCCGGGCAAGAGCGAGGCAGAGTCTTCTGACGCGGTGATCACATGTACTATTCTTGTCTGTGACCGGATGGCTAATGTGTTATTTGATACGGGTTCTACTTATTCTTATTTGTCAGTGCGATTTACCTCAGAATTTGATATGATTTGTGATATACTGATGCCCCCATCCATGTTTATACCCCAATTGAAGAGTCTGTCATAGTCACCCATGTCTATCGTGCTTGTCCTATCTTGTTTATGGGGTTTGAGACTTGGGTTGATTTGGTTATATTGGATATGACTAACTTCGATATCATCTTAGACATGACTTGGTTGTCCCCCTATTATGTTGTGCTTAATTGTAATACTAATTATGTGACTCTAGAGATCCCGGTAGGGAAAAATTAGAGTGGAAGGGATTTACAACCCTAAGCCAGCTAAGATCATATCCTCCATTTGGGCTAGGAAACTGGTGGGGCAGGATTGTTTGGCTTATTTGGCTCATATTCGGGATGTTGAGGTTGAATCTCCCTCTATTGAGTCTATCCCTGTGGTGTCAGAATTTAGAGAAGTGTTCCCTACTGATTTGTCTGGTATGTCTCCGGATAGAGATATAGATTTCTGCATTGACTTGAACCTGGTACCCGCCCTATTCTATTACTCCTTATCGTATGGCTCCGCCAGAATCAAGAGAGCTTGAGGCTCAAATCCAAGAGCTTCTTGATAAAGGATTCATTCGTCCTAGTGCTTCCTGTTATGCCATAATTTTACTATCTTTAAGAAAATCACTTTTTTAAATGTTCTAAGTATAATTTGAGAAAAATACTTAGAAAAGAGTCACCACTTAATTTTTTAAAGAAATTAAGAAAAGTTAATTTAAAAAGACTATAACAGATTAAGTCTTTATAAATTTAGAGAAAATGGGTAAGAGGTTTTTATTTACGCTTCAAGAAGGTTTTTAAGACATTTGAAACACCCGCTAAGACGCGGTTATCCTACGACTTAGGTTAAATATTTGACTATTTTTTGAAAAAATGATTTAACATAAAAAATAATAATTTACAATATTTGATTATCTTTGAGAAAATAATTAAATAAATGCCACATTTTATTTTATTTTATTTTATTTTTTAGGGAAAGGGACACTAGAATGAAACATTTGAATTAAAATGCAAGTGAATAAAATTTTAACAAAATTAGATTAATTAGAATTTACTTGACTTGTTATAAACATATTTGTATTATAGTGAATGTCTATTATGTGGAGTCCTTTTAGGGAGCAGTTAAGAAGCCTACTTGGGGACCAAGTTAGGTTTCCCCTATATATAAAGGGGTTTTCCTTCATTGTAAATCAGATCTGTGGATTCCTAAATTTCATTCAAGAAGAATAAGAAATCTTCTCTCTTCTCCCTACTTTGTTCTTCTTCTAAATTTATATAGTTTCATAAGATGTTATCAGCACGAGTCTCAAATTTTGTAATTAAGTTTAGATTATTCAGATTGACGGAACTAACGTTGTTGAAGATAAAGTAATATGAATCGTTTGCTAGTATTCATAGAAGTTGATCTAATTCTTACCAGGTATGTATGTATCTATAGTATATTTTGAAGTGTCAGGCATCATTGTGGATACCTTGTCATATTACCAAAGTTTTATAAACCACTAAAATAAAAGAGTAACACAAGCAAGTTCTATCAAATTTTATCGTCATAAGATTGTGTGTATTTTTCTCTTTCGGAACAAGATAAATTGCCAGTACCACTACAATGCATTCTTTTATATGTGGGATTTGTTTTATATTTTGCTTGTAATTATGTACCACTACAGTGGTCTATTTTAAGCCCTTTCCGTCATCTAAATTTTGGAATATAATATTTGTTGGTTTATGGCTTTATGGACTTTTATGTATGCTGCAAGTAGGTTTTGTTTAAGAAAGCCTTTGATTAACATGTATAGTCAATTTTGATATTCTACAAATTAATTGAGAAAATAAAAAATTGTGGGATGATCGCATGTAAACTCAAAAGAGACGGTGGCAGTGATTGAACATTTTTCTATGTGAGCATCTGTACATGTTTAATTTTAATTAGAAAATTATTATTATTATTATTATCATAACTATATATATGAGCAATTAATTCAAAAATATTATTGGAGTTGATGTGGTATAATATTATTGAAGACTCGGGTGAGTCTCAATTGAGAATAAGATGATGGATTCAATTTCCATCGCATCAAAAGGGTAAGACGATGGATTTATGTCCAATCGCATCAAAAGGGTAAGATGATGGATTCAATTTCTATCGCATCAAAAGGGTAAGACGGTGGATCTATGTCCAATCGCATCAAAAGGGTAAGACGATGGATTTACGTCCAATCACACCAAGAGGGTAAGACATTGGGTCAAAGTCTTGGTGCACCATGATGAGAAGATTTTCGGTTCAAGACCCATCGATTTATGGCCTAAGGCACTTTTATATTGATAAGACATTAGATTTGAGTCTTAATGCACTATATTGATGATATAATGATGACTAAATAAAAACTAATGTGTTTTTGATGAGGAGTCATGAAATTTACTGAATTTGCTCCATTACTTAAAGTGAATGTGGTAGTAGTGCATAATATGTCTGAAAGAAGACAAGTGATTGAATAATGCACATGAATATAGAATGAGGTACTAAAGCTATCATAATTTGATATGCTCACATGTTTGTGTTCCATTCATGAAGAATGAGAACTTTTGATAAATGTTAAAAATATAGATCCATTCTCTAAAGAGAATGAGGTGTAAACCACCATGCTAGGCGTGGAAAAGATCGCGATCTTTGGTTGTAGATGTGGTATCACCAAGAATGTCTCTGGGCAGACCATAAGTTAAAGAAAAGTTTCATACTTTATCTTTTGACTTTTATTGGATAATAATTAGTGCAATTGAGGCACATTCTATACTAATTCCAATATTGTCTTACTTTTGCATGATTGTATCGGACATCATGGGTATATAATGAGAAGGCGAATTATAGATAATTAAAATGGACATTCATTAAAGAATCTAATGATTCTTTTAAATGGTGAATTTTCTTTTACTGCTTGTTATCAAGACAAATTAATAATGAGACCATCATCATGGAAGTTGAGATTGAGTCCACCGCATTCTTGGAACATATATATAGGAATATTTGTGGACCTATTCACTCACCTAGTGGGTTGTTTAGATACTCCATGGTCCTAATAGATGATACTTCTGTGTGCCTATTGTTATCTCGCAACTTGATGTTTGCAAAAATGTCGGCACAAATAATATGATTACGTGCACAGTTTTTTGATAATCAGATTAGTATGTTCAGTGATGGGATCACGACTCACCTCTAGAAGGGGTAGAATAACGTAGAAGAAATAAATCTAAAATATACTCCCGGAGTAATAAAATTGAAATTTACTCATATAATAGTAAATTAGAAATTTACTAAAGCAAAAGGCACATGGCATAGTAAACTTGAAGTTTACAAGTACTAATAATTTTATTAGTTGGCATGAATGATTTGGTCATCCGAAAGATATGCGTACTGAGTAATAGACATACATTGAAGAACTAGTAGACTCTTCAAGAATTCTTTTGTTGTTTGTTCTCATGACAAGTTGATTGGATCAACTAATGTTGAGACTAAATTCTGAAAAGTATAAAAGGTGTATATGTGCCCGTTCACCTATCATGTGATATGATAAAGAGATGTATCTATGAGATAATCACATGTGCGTTTGTTGTCAACTTGTAGTTTGACCTTTGCAAAATTGTTTATGCAAGATAATTGAGTTAAGAGCACAACATTCAAAATATGTAATCAATACAATTTATCTTGATAATATTGATAAATATTTAAGCTGATGTGACATTAAATGTCTCAAATAGTGAAATCATTGCTTATGAAAATAAAGCTTCATGTGTTGATCTGAAATACGATATTGCATACAGAAGTAATTGTATGCATTAGAACAATAAATTATGATCAATTTTTCTCTTAATTGATTTATGGTCAGGGACCAAATATTTTTCATCTGACAATTTTGATGTGCAGTATATGATTAATGAATATACTATGATGCACAAAGATGGATTCTCCAAAATAGATTGAAATATATGTTAGTTTGTCTAACATAAGGGGGAGCTAAGAAGCAACATAAGAGTTGTAAATGTTCCTATTGAATGTTTCGAAAGGATAGAGTCTACAAGATGCATGAAGCATGATAGACTAATCGAATCTAAGTAAAATAATCCTTGAAAAGGGGGGGAGATCAAAGAATCAAAATGATCATAATAAGGAGGCAATGAGCTCTTGAAGAGCATAGGACATAACACTTCATAAAACCTCATGAGAGAGGTACGTACCTGAAAATACTTAAGTGATGAGATCTCAATAAGTTATGTTGTATTGTGAATCGATACAAAATGATATATCATTGACGATATCTTTGATACAATAGCACGCAATATTGTAAAGATTATGATAATATGAATTCTACGACTATTAAAGCATGTCGGTGTAGAAATAATTATCAAGTGAAAAGGTGGAATGATGCATCTTGGTAAGAGTAAAACTTATTTTATTTGTAGTCTAGACACTAGAAGATGTCATATATTTAATATTGAATGTTGTCTATCACTTAATAAATCAATATGAAAATTCCTGAAGGGTTCAAAATCTAAAAGCATATATAAGTTTTTGGAAAACTTGTTTATAATCCTCATATACAGAATAAAGCAATCAAGAATCTTTTATATTGTTATGCAAGTTGACGACTAGAATTGAAACTCTTGAAGAGTTTTCAAAAGGCAATAGATTATTTTCTTAAAGAAGTTGAAGTAAGGAACTTGCAGAAATCTTGATCTTAAAGGTACGATTCATAAAAGGAGATAGAAGGACACATATTTCGTCAAAGCTTTTCTACACTCATGAGCTCCCAAGAATGGTGATATCAACATGCAACAGGTTTGTTCAAGTAATACTATAGTTGATTTATTCACCAAGTCTCTACCAACTACAACTTTCAAAAAGATGGTGCACAAGCTTGAAAAATGAAGATTCAAGTCTCTGGATTGATGTTCTCATTAGAGGGAGTTAATACGTGATGTAATCTTTTTTTCTCACAAGGTTTTGTCCCATTGGGTTTTCCTTATAAGGTTTTTAATGAGGCATACATAATGCGTATTATTAGATATGTGTACTCTTTTTCCTTCACTAGATTTTTTTTCCCACTGGGTTTTATCTAGTAAGGTTTTAATGAGGCACATAATCTACTGACATTAAAGGGCGAGTGTTATAAACATATTTGTATTATAGTGAATGTCTATTATGTGGAGTCCTTTTAGAGAGTAGTTAAGAATCCTACTTGGGGACCAAGTTAGGTTTCCCCTATAAATAAAGGGGTTTCCTTCATTCTAAATCAGATTTGTGGATCCCTAAATATCATTCAAGAAGAATAAGAAGTCTTCTTTCTTCTCCCTACTTTGTTCTTTGTCACACCCCTTTTTGCGCACGGCGGCGGGAAGATAGGATTTTTCCAATTTAAGTGACGGTATTGATTAAGGAATTATTTTATTGTTTTAGAGTCGCCACTTGGAATTGAGTTATGGTGTTCCAAGTCACCTTTTTGTTTAATCCCTAATCAAAGGGAGATGACTCTTTATATTAGTCTGCGAACCAGAAATTCGGGTAAGGAATTATGTTGACCGAGGGGAAGGTATTAGGCATCCCTCGAGTCCCGTGGTTCTAGGACGGACGCTTTTATTGACTTATACTTATCTTGATATGTTTTTGGATAATTTGTGTCTATACACCATGGTTTGCTTATTTTTTAATTGTTGAATTTTATTAATCTTAAACCAGATGCATAACTGCATTCTCGATCTTGACATTTGGAGACATAATTGTCTTTTTTGCATCACACCTAATAATCTATTTTTTCTATAAGTCTCTACTTTAGATTAATAAAATTTAATTATATTATTGGACAAGGTGCATCACTGCATCCTTAATTTTTTATATGTCTCAAAAAAGATGCGCAACCGCATTCTTAATCGAAACAAATAATTTTAACGTACCTAAAAATTTGTCTAATGTTAAAAGAAAATACTTAGTCTTTATAAAGAAAAATCAAATAAAATAAAATACTAAAATTCTAAGATAAAATTTTGGATCATATTCATATCTTTTTATTTTTATATTTTAATATTTTTATTACTCTTAAAATTAATATCAAAATTAAGTATACATTTTCTAATCGAACAAAACAATAACGAATTGTAAAAATAAAACTCATTTTTTGTTTGATAAAATAAAACAACAATAATTTATTTATATTTATTTTTTAGCCTAACTATACCTACTTTATCATTATTATCTAAATCAAGATAAGAATAATGTTATGACCTGTTCATTTTTAAGAGATCACAACTAACAAATAAAAATAAATAAATAAATAAAAATCATCATTTAAAGCTACCTTCATTCATGAAATAGAGATATAACAACTAACAAATGAATCATTTCTATCAAATTCATGAATGAAACAAAATATAATAAAATTTGTCATAAAATTACATCAAATTCCATGAATAAATTAAATAAATAAGGCAAAGTTGAACCTTAAATAAAGGGAATAAGTACCGCAAAATCTTGATCGAACCTCGATTAGAATACCCACGAACCTTTTTATAGATTGTATGTAGTGGTATATGTGTTGTATTTATATGAAAGAAATGAGAAAGAAAACAAAGATCTGGATGAATTGATGTATTTTTAAAAGAAAATAAAAGAGATGTGAAGATATTTTTTTTTGTTTGCTCGTGTGTTTTTGTTTTTGGGATGAAAAAATGTTTTTTTTCTTGTTTTCTTTTCCTTCCGTATGTCTATGTATCTGTGGCCAGTGTAGGTAGTATATAAATGTATGTATATATGGGTGTTGTAGTACGTAGGTGTGTAGTGTGGGTAGTTTAGGTTATTATATTTATTAAATTAAATATATATATANAGGGATCTTTATTTGTATATAAGTTTTTGGTTTGCGTACGCCTGTTTATATTGTTATTTGCCTACTCTTGTTTGATTTCTACCCTCAGACCCATTACTTGTTGTTCCGGGTTACGGGTTGGCTTACCTACTGGTGGGTTATAGTAGGTGCCATCATGACTTGATAAATCGGGTCGTGACAAATAAAATATGAGAAAAGTCAAATAGCTCGTCTAAAAATATAATTAAGAAATTCTAGCTTATTTATTAAAATTAAAAGAAAACATATATTTTTTGTAGTTTTTCAATCTTTTAAAATAAACTTACTAAAATACGATGAAAAATAAAATATTTAATTTATATATAAAAGCAATATTTATGTACTAAAAATGGTGTAATACCTTAAATTCGGTCAAAAATTACGTGTCTACATTCTTCTTCTAAATTTATACAGTTTCATAACATGACTTATTTTTTAAAATAATAATTTAAACCAAATTGGTTAATTTTAAGCCAGAAATCATTTTAATTTAATTGAAGAAATAAAAGTTTTGACTAACCTTTTTGAGAAAATGACTAAGTAAGTATTTTTTAAATTAATTGAAAAGGTTTTGACTTAAAGTTTATTTGAGAAAAATACTTTAACTTAAAGCAATTTTAAGTTGGGTAAAAAAGTGATTAAGTGAGCATTAAATAATATATCTTTTTAAGAACAAGATTTAACTTAATTAAAGATAAAAAATTTGACCGGTATACTCGACATAAAATAAATGACTGTAAACATTCACAAAGAAAATAACTCATCTTTTGGGGAATCCAATTAGGTTAATTAATAATCCTAAAGTTAGAGTTAAAATAAAACAAAAATAATTGCAACCAAATAATAAAGAGAGGGAGAGAAGAATTTAGACCCTTTGGGCCTATTGCTGCCCAGAAACATTGAGCCGAAAGATGCTGATTCTTTGGACCTTAACCCAATTCTCGATTTTGTATACACAAGTTGTATATCACTGTATACCGGATGTATATAACCCATTTTTCTGCTTTATGAGACATCTACATCAACTCCAAAGACTTGTTCTTTGATTTCTCAAGATTGGCTGACTCGATAAAGGAATTTTGGGCCTTTATGGCCCTCTCGAAATGCGATGGGAAGAAAGACGGGAGCCCATGGGACTCATCCAATATCACATGCATCAAAACAATAAAAAAAAACACATAAGAAGCTTTTCACTTGAAGCCAAACAACGAAAATGTCTAGTTGGTTTGAAATACTAAGTTGCATGGAATTTAAGGGAACGAACAAGAATTAACTCATGCCAAAGAATCAACACTTAGCTGCTCAAGATGAGAAGGAATAAATGTATGTTAGATAATAATTCTAACTAAGTTTTTCAAATTACAGTGACTCAAATGCAAGCCAGCCATTAATGGAAATCCAAAGGAAAAGAATATGAATCAACAAATACTCAGTGACTAATATCGTGCTAAAGAAGTAAAATTTAGCTACAATTATGCTACTATTCTAACCAAATTCACATTCAATTTCAGCTAATGAGGAAGTCAATAATTTCACCACAAAACAATTAATTGATCAAGCAATTTTTCAAATGCTTCAAACCAATTCTAAGAGAACAAAGTAAATAAAGGGGTTAAAGATTGGAGGCAGTAGCCAACTAACTCATTTTAAGCAAGGGAAGAAAATAACTACAATCAAATAACTAAACTAGGCAACATCACCATTCAAGCAAACATGTTAAACAATGACATAATAGGCATAAAAATAATGTCCACAACACTGATAGCATTTAAGTAAATGACTAAGATAAACAAAAGTTAAAAATCGATATTTTCAGATTTAAACAAAGATGGGAGGGCTATTATCTAAAATTAAGTGACCTTAGTTAAATCGTCACATTATAATGGTAGAGCTACAAGTAATCCGCCATGAGTTGAAATCCAAAGAGACATATACTAGTCAAGCTACTCAAAATCAGAGGCTAGAAATATCTACTACGCGAATTCAAACTGGTATCAGAGCTATGGATAATCTGATACCATTTTTTCGTAGCGGAACTGGTAGTTAGGGGATTCATGAAAGTGGTAGTGTGGTAGGTGGTAGTGTGGTAGGTGAGTATTTTATTTTAAAGATTTTATTGTAGTGTTCTTTTGCTAAGTGTCTTAATCTTGATATCTCTTTAATGTTATTTTTTGGTAGTGTGAAATTCATGGTAAAATGTAATAATATTTATTGTAATATTCTTCCGATAGTTATTTTAATCTGAATATTTCTTTAATATTATTTATGATATATTCTAGATATAACATATCTTCGGTTCTTTGGTACGTATATAAATTTTCCTCCATTAATTGTTCTAATAGTTTTATATCTTCCATAGATTTTATCCAATATTGTAAATATT